>NW_020884918.1:5126423-5173759 GCF_003945725.1 Corapipo altera
TTCCCATCCCCGTTCCCGCTCCCATTCCCATCCCTGCTCCCGTTCCGGTTCCCATCCCCGCTCCCGTTCCCTTTCCCATCCCTGTTCCCTTTCCCATCCCCGTTCCCGCTCCCATTCCCATCCCTGCTCCCGTTCCGGTTCCCATCCCCGCTCCCGTTCCCTTTCCCATCCCTGTTCCCTTTCCCATCCCCGTCCCCGCTCCCGCCGCCAGGGGTCGCTGTGGCCCGGTCGGGCTCCGCGCGGCGCTCTGGGCCCGGCGGGCGGAAGTGACGGCGCGGCGGCCCCGGTGACATTCCCGGCGCTTCCCGGCGCTTCCCGGAGCTCCCGCCGCTCCGCCCGCCCATGCCCCGGCCGCTGCCCCCGCCGGGGAGCCCTGGGGGGGCCCTGCCTCCAGCAGGTGAGTGCGGCCGGGGGGTTGGCCGAGCCCAGGAGGGTGGAGTGAGATGGGATGAAAAGGGGTGGGATGGGATGGGCGGTATCGGCCGCGCTCTGCTGGGAGCGGCGGGAGCGGCCCCGCATCCCCCGGGATGAGGGTAGGTGCCTGGGGGTGCTGGGTGCTGTGGGGATACGCCTGCTCCTAGCCTTGCTCCTTGTCCTAGCCCTAGCCCTGGTCCTGGTGCTGCTCCTGGTCCAGCCCCGCCACTGCTCTGCCCTGACCCAGCGGATGGAGATTCCCGGTGGAAAGCTCCCGGACCGCTTGGTCTTTCCCCGGGACTTTTGTAAAACAAAGTGCCTTTTTTTGCTTTTCTCCTTTTTTTTTTTTTTTCCCCCCCCGTAACGGTTTTTCAAGTCGTGTGAGCTGTTGGAGGAAAGAAACCCCCTTGGAATCACGACGGGTGTAACTGCCCCGAGGTTGCGCTTCTCTGGGGTTTTTGTTTTGTTGTTTCTTTTGGTTTTTGGTGGTGTATTCCATTGGTGGGAATTTCGATTTTTTTAATGTGGAAAGAAAGTTCAAGTTGCTCGCTGTGTATCTGTCCCGGGTTCCCCTTGAGCTCCTGACGTCTAATGGGTTGCAGATGTGGCTCTGAGCCACGCAGCCATCCGAGGGGAATATAGAACTTAACTGTGCTACTTGTTCTTTTTTAAGAGGGAAAAAAGGCAGCCTGGGCAGGCTTGTAATATTTTAACTATTTCCTCAGTTCCAGTACTGTAACTTTCTTTGCCTTGAGGTTATTGGACAACCACTTAAAAGGCTGCTTTTTAAAGACTTGGGGCTTTTTTTTTTTTCTTTTTTTAAGGCTTACCTTGCTTCCACCTTTGTTAAGTAGCATCTAGTTCTACTTATGTCTTAGCTTGTTAACAGTGGGACAGGGCCACTTGCCTGAAAGTTTGTAGGTACCTTGTTGAAACCACAACTGCGGTAACTTAGTTAAACAAGGTCGTGGTTACGACTAGTTGTGCACTTTAAACCAGCACAAAGTACCGAACAACACTTCAAAGGCTGAAAAAAACTTGTGTGTCAGGATGCTGTGGCATAAGTCAGTCCTGTTTGATTTTTTTTTTTTTTTTTGCACTGTCAAGTAATTCTAGCTTTTAAAAATGAATGAGTAAGTAAATCTTTGAACCCATGGGCATCTCTTTAAAAATGTAAAATTTCTTTTAATTCCCCCTCCCGCAGATTCTGTTTGGTTTTCACATCTCCTCTGGTACTTGTCAAGCATCACACCAAGTAATAGCTTCCCTTATGGGCAAGGACTACCCTATTTCCTCTTTCCAAGCTAAGAGTTTAAGTACAAACAGTAATAGCTCTCCCCTTGGAACAGCAAACAAATGCTAAATTTAAAATCTCTCTCTTAAAGTGTCTTAATGTTGCATAAGCCTTTTAAAAACGTGTTTGACCTTGAGATGAAAACCGAGTATGGTGCTCTTCTGAGGTCTCCATGGTGTGGTTCTCCTGCCCTAGTTAACACCTGTAATTGCTGTTCCTGTGGTACAAGAGCTGGAAGTCAGGCAGTCACAACAGCACAGCTTTCCCTGCTGCCCTGGAGGAGGGAAACGTGGCCTTTGAGGAGGGAAAAGGTTCTTAACAAGCTCTGAGGAGAACAGTAAGTTGCTTGTTATGTGTTTGCTAAACTCAGCCATCCCCTTCTATATATGTGTATGATACCAAAGCAGTGAGATGAAGTGTGGAGAACTCGTCTGTCCAGCAGCAGTAATTTTTAAGTATTCTGAGTATTTCTCACCTCTGCCGATTTAGAGCAGCCTGGTGCTGGCACAAGAAGCTCCAAGGGGGGTGGGGGTGGTTATGTGGCTACTGAAAGCTAATAAAACACAGCTTTTTGTAGTTCTGGCGTCCCAGTGACACTGGTGTTTTGTCTGGGGAACCAGGGGGAGGGACCCTGTGTGTGATGGAAGGCAGTACGTGAGCCTGAGCAGCTGCTTTTCGCCCTCCAGTGCGGGGATAGCAGTTCTGACTCATTTTTGAACACTTGAATTTGTAATTACACTCTGTCGACTGTTTCTGTTTGCTCTTCAGCCTAATTGCTGGTCAGCATCGTGAAGAGGTGGGATGAGAAATTCCTGAGAAATCAGGAAGAGGAGACGGCTGTGGCCTTACACACTCAGATGTGTGATGTGTGTGGCAGGGCAGCCTGGGCATCTCAGTGCACAGAGCCTTGGTGGGAATTACAGTCAGGATGCTTTAAACTGGGTCCTGCAGAGGGAGGGGGAAAGGGAAGGAACCTGAAGCCAACCACAAGGCAGTTGAGAACGGCCACAAGACACAACAGCAAGCCCTGCTCTGACTGATAAAGGAGAAATAGGAAGGATGTGTGGCTGCCTTGGACAAACGGGCACTGTGGAGGAGGTGGGGATTGATGAGGTAAGGTGAGATTGAACCAACAAAAAGAGATATGGAGTATCATGAGGGGCTTTGAACACTAAACAACAAGGAGATAAGTTGGTGTAAGCTGATCAGAGCAACAAGAAATAATTGCCTTGGCTGTCCTGGCACTCCCCCCCCATCTCCTTGATGTGTATTTGCCTTTGAAATGTAGGCTTCTTTGCGTGGATTCTGTTCACTTTTCTTCACTTTCTCTTGTATGTTATCACACCAACTGCCTCCTCCACCAAGGATGTATGTGCCACCTGTGACCCACCTGAATATCAACATCTCACTTAAACATCTGTTAATGAGATGGGAGTCTCTACGTACCACACAGTGAAAGCGGCTGCAGAACAAGTAATCCACCTGGCTGGTTACCCTCTGACCAAAATGCCACCATTATCTAGTGATATTAGAAGCTTTGCAGACATTTCCAAATGAGTAGTTAGTTTCAAGCAACCTTCGTGTTATTGTCTATAACATTTCAGAGTTAGTGTACTCATGGTACATTTTGACACAATTGGATTTGTGGTCAGTCTCAGCTTCTGCAGTTGACTCACTCAGAAAACTCTAAACATTGGCAGAAGCTGAGCAGCAGAGTTAATAACACATTTATTGGACCACAGTGAAAGATTTAAACACAATAGCTAGCAGTGTGTAACTTGCACCTCAGAACAAGCACTCTGGGAAAGAAGTAATAAAACTAGAAATTCATCTTTGCTCACTTGAACCTTATTAGCAGCAAATTGGGAACTGAAAATGAAACAGCACTGGGAGAGGGCATAGTGCTGGGAAGGAGCTCTGGGTTAAAGTTGTGTTATACAGTTGTGTTGATGCTCTGAGATGACCTGAGGTTTATGTGGAAAGGAAACAACTTTTGGTTTTCCAGAACCAAGATAAGTGTTCAGCACGTAAGTGGGAGTTCAGCCTTTAACTTTAGCACAGAACTGTTACCGATCCGTGGCAGCAGATATTATTGCAGGGAACTTGAACAACACAAATCAGCACAAAAATCATGCTTTCTTTCACATCTCTGTTCCACGTTTTTAATGCATACTACAGTTCTGAGTCTGTGTGTACAAATGTGGAATTCTAAGCAAAAAGAGAACTAGATGAAAGGCACTGTAAATGGAAATGTGCCTATAGTGTAAAAGTTAGCCTCTGCAGTTGCTTTCTCTAGCAGAGTTCGTCTTTGAGCTAAGCTGAGAGACTGATACCTTGTCACTTGCGTGGTGTTACTGCTTAAGGGTTAGAATTTAAAGGTATAGTTGTCTGTTCCCACTCGTTAGTTTTGCCTCTTCCTGTGTCTGACCAGCCTGAATGGAGCCTGTAGTGGTTCCTCCGTGGCCGTGAGTGGCTCCCTGCAGTTGGGGCACACGTGGATTAGTCATTCAGGACTGGAAATGAGATGTGGCTCCGTCGGGCAGGTTTTGCTGTTACGCTGTGTCAGATGCATTACTGACTGCTCAGGGAGGTCAAGTAACCTGCCCCTGGTCATGAGGTGAGTCAGCTTCAGATTCAGAATGATCCATGCTAATATCCCTTTTTATTTAAGAAGGTATTTAGGGGTTTTATATCAGTTTGACCATGTAGTCTGTCTGTCCAGTGCTCAGAAATTGATTGAAGTAGCAGAATAGAGTACAGGCTTCAGTCTTATCACACATTGTGATGTTTGCTCTCAAAGACTACTTAAAAGCTGTTATTACTCAATCTGACAACTCTTGAATCGTAAACAAAACACGTGGTCACTTTTTAATTAAACTCCAGTGTTTAGAGACTCTTTAAAGCCAGCACTTTTCTTTCAATATATGTGAATCATGGATTTGACATTATAGTGAGGCTTCTGTACTGTCCTTCACAATGCTCTTCTGCTTCAATGCTTCAAAATTTCTTGGAAATGAGCAGGAGGAGCCAGACCTCGATTGGATAAGTATTCCTCTTGCTACCTTTCTGCTCTGATGTCTTGTTCCGTGGTGCTTGATCATTAGCGTTTCACGACTTATTTTGAGAAGGCAGATCCAACATGGGTAGAGGCCAAGTGACTCACAGTAGCAGAGCTGGGAATAAGAAAGAGCCAGACTTTATAATGCCAGTTGTCTGCATGATGAAGCAATTACCATTTCAGTAATTTGTTTTTCATTGGGAATATTGCATTTCCATGGTACCGATGTGAGGTTGGTGCTGTGTGCTCCAACAGTGCTGTCAAACTTTCTGAAGCAAAAAGGAATGCTATGCTAGCCAGGTAAGGTTGAGACAGTGTTGTTCTCTTGTACTGAGGCTTTTACATCAGCTGGTAATTCTCCTGACTCCTCAGGTAGCTCTCCTGGTTCATGCATCTCTTGCCAGAAAGCCAGTTCTAAATAATCTGGCAATTTAGGGAAAAATGTTATTAAAGAGTAGCTCAGGGAAGCTGTGTACTAATTTGTAATTTGTGGTTGGGAATACAATGGTTTAGAGGCTGTCTCCTAATTAAGTAAGTTGGATGAAGTGTTGGTAGTCTGGAGCCTCACTGTGTTTGATTAGAGGTCTTTTGGAAATTCAGTTGTCATTGTGGGAAGGAGTGGGCTCGTGGGCAGCAGTGCCCATGAGCCCATTGCTGATAAATACAACTTGAGTTGTCAGTGGCCGTGGTTCCTCCAGAGCTGGTAACACTTACTGATGAGCACTATGCAGACTCTGTGAGGAGTCATAAAAAACCCCCCGTATTTCTTTGGGCATTATTTTTTAGAAAGCCTTTAAGGCAAAATTTCATTTTTCATGGTTCCACTTACTGTTATTAGTAAGTACTCTTAAAGGCAATTTATGGGCTTTTGATCTGCTCACTGTAAGAAATTGTTGAATACCATAAAACTAAGCTAAGGAAATCCACTGAATATCTTGCCAGAGCTCACTTCATAAGCCCTCAATAATTAGCTATAGACCTCACCTCAATTTTCCTTGTTTGTTTTACAGGAGGAAAATGTTTTTTCTACTTTTTAACATCTATAGTGGATTTCACTGTTTGTCTGTATGAAACTTGCCACCCTTCAGCAACAATAAGACTGTGCTGAATGAATGGAATGGGGTTGAATTAATACTTCACACTTGATGCTCTTTTTTCCATCTATCTCTGCCTTTTGCTGGGAAAGTTGTTTATATAGTTTGTCTGCTGTTGCTAAGGATTAGTTTTATGCTGAAGAAAGTTCTGCCAGCTGAGCCACTTTCTCCTAAACAGGAATAATAATGCAACAAATAATTTTGGGGTGTAAATGGTGTTTTTATTTTTGGATAAGTAAGTCATGTGGTTTTTTTCTGGGGGGGGGGAGGGGTGGTTGTGTGGTGTTCCTTTTTGTCTCCTGTCAGTACTTGCAGGCCACTGCTGAAAACTACCTTTTAATTTTCTTTTTCTCTTTTTGTAGCTGGTAACTTGGTATCCTGTTACATTCTGTTATTTAATTTCTGTAGTCAAATATATGCAAAGTTCTTCTATGTGTTGTGGGAAAGAAATGTCTGTTTCCTGGTCTGTCTGTTGTCCTCTTGAAGTCGAGCTCAGATTTCTTCTCCTTTGCCAGTTGGGAGCAAATACTGTAGAAAGTATCTGGTAGTAAAACCCACGTTAGAGGCATTATTCAAAACACACATGTAACTGGCTTTTGGCCTGGTCAGGTCTGTTGTTTTGAAATACCCAAAGCAGCTTCTGTTCATCTGTAGAACCAACCTGTGTTTGCTTCACACTGAGACCTGTGTCACGAATGCTTGCTTCTTTTAGGAGTGCTTTGGACACATAAAGGCTGTGCTATCAATTGTTAGCAATCTAGGGGGTGCTGAAATCAATCAGCACCTCTTGTTACTGGCCAAAAACAGGTCAAGTGTTTGGTGTCAAGAACAGCCCAACAGCAGTGGGTATCTTCCTGAAGAATTTCATCATTTGAATGCCACATGACTTTGCCTCTAGTGTATTGATACGATTTATTTTTCAGTGGTATACCTGCTGAGAATTCATGTTGCAATATTTAGATTATACTGCTAGCTTAGTAATTAAAGGAATTAATAATGTTAGTGGTTTTGTGGATGAGAAAATGACTTGAGATCAGGGTTTGTTGGGCTTGCAGCTCCTTTCTGTAGAATTTAGGCACGTCACCTGATCTTCAGCTGGCCAGACCATAAAATGGGTATGTTACTGCTCTATGCCAGGAAGATACTGCTCTAAGGCAAAGACATTCATTGGTATTGAATTAAAGTATTTGAAGCTTTAAAATTCCTGAGGGTCGGTTTTGTTTATTTCCCGTGGCAAAGATGCATAAAAAGGTCTGATCATAAAATATTTATAAACTGTAGAGTTACTTAGTATCTCATAACTCATCTTTGTTTAAATGGCTGTTGTAAATCCACAGCAAGTCTAGTTCAGTGACTTGAGCTCTTGAATGGCTGTGAGACAGGGGGAAATGCTGGAGAGTCACTAGGAAGTGCCCAGGAGACAGACCAGGAGGTGGTAGTGTTGGTTGGGTGGGCACCAGGGGCCCTGGAAAGGAACTTTACACAGAATTCAACAAAACAAGACAAACTTATCTCCTGAGAGCATCTCTTGTCCTGATGTCAAGGGTTGTGCAATTCTGGAGCACTGTTTGGCAAGACCTGGTGAATCCCCAGTGCTCTGCCTTGCTCCAGGCCCATGGCTGCTGCCTGCTGTGTAAGATTTCCTGCTGCCCCTCTGGATCCTGGCTCTGATCTCAGCCCAGGTGCAAGCTTTCCTCTGGGAGGTGGAGTTACCGGAGTTGGTGGGTGCTCACAGCCCCAGGGGAGGCAGGTCTGTCTCTTTTCAGTGGCAATGATCTGTGGGATGGATTAAAGGCTCCCTGCAGCCCATGTCCCATGGCACTCATTGCTGCCTCGAGGTTTCCAAACAGCACAAAAAGCAGGAGACATTTGTGCCTGTCCATGCTGGACTGGCTTTGATTTTTGTGGGAGACAGCACGAGCCCTTCTAGAATGAATCCCAGGGAAGTGGAGGAGTGAAGATGGTGAAATGGTGGAGTCACCATCCCAGGTATGGCACTGGAGGACATGGTTTAGTGGTGAATATGGTGGTGGTGCTGGGTTGAAAATTAGATTGGATGATCTTAGAGGTATTTTCCAGTCCTTGTGATCTTGGGAGTACTGCACTGCTGAGATGGATTTACTGCTTTGAAGTTACATTGCAGTTGTCCTGACCTGCCGTTTGGAGCTATTGGTGAATTACACACTGCTGATTATTTTCAGGGTATCTCAGATAAACTGTTCTTAAGATGTGCTCTGAAAATTAGGATTAATTTGCTGCTGTTATACTCAGGCAATTTAAGATATGGCTTTACTGTGAGCATTCTTGACCAAGGCAGAACAATAGACCAACATTGCTTGAGAAGAGGAGGCCTGTTTATACAGAGTGAGGAAGTACAGAATACATTTCCTACTAGTGATGGGAATGGATAGGTAAAGTGGAAAGATTAGTTAAACTCAGTATCTTAGCTAATACCTAGTATTAAACTCAGTATCAGTAGCTAATACCTAGCAGAGAGAAAAAGAAACAAACCAATGCTATCCTAGCATTGATTTCTGCCACTGGTTTTGTTGATAGAAAAAAATTAAAAGTCAGTCACTTGGAATAGGTAGTAGTAAAGATATGCCCCCTCTAACTTTTGGAGTAGAGAGCTTTGCAGTCTTTGAATTGCTGTGCCTGTGAGAAAAATGGGTTTGCTATGATAAAGAAGTGAGATTTTTTAGCAGGTCGAGTGCAGCTGGCCCAGTGCTTTTATCTGTGTGCAAGGACTGTGATTATTTTTGTTGTGGGATTCCAGTGCAGCTGTTGAATGTTTTGGGAAGCCTGTGTGCAGACTTGTGAACTAAACCATTAGCTGGTAGTTACCTTTCCTCTGAAAGAGACAGAATATGTGCATTAAACGTTACAATGCAAAACCCTGTATTTAAATGTGAAGTCTTGCTTCTTATTCAGGATGAAAAGTGTTTCTTTTCAAGATTACAAAGGATGCTCCGCAAAGCTTTGTATTAACACACAAATTTGTAATTTGTATTCAGTCTTGGATAATTTGTATATGCAGCCTGTTGAGCACCCAGTAGGTGCAGTCTATTTTTAACCTTCGTTTATTTATGCAAAACCAGTTGAAACAGAGCATTAATTTAATCCTTTCTTCTTTTATTTTCCACTGCAATTCTCTTACAGTGTCGGTTCAGAAGGGTCCTATTATTTGGGATTGCTACCAGGCCTGGTTTGTGAATCATCTGATAAAGAGCCAGCTCCACTCCCAGAAATGTGCCTTAGGTAGAATTGTATGCCAGTGAGTCAGCTTTAGGGCAGCATTTTCAAAGGAACGCTATATAAATTACACAGTATCCCTGTGGGGGTGGCACAGTGTTATGAAAAATCTGCTGTAGAGCATTGAGCACACACATCCACACAGAGCTGAGTCAACTGTCTTGAGCTAAACTGAGTGAGTGCTGGTCTCACTCCTCTTGTTTTAAGTGCGCGGGTACATGTGATGCTTACAAGAAAATAAAAAAAGAAAAAAAAGAATGTATGGTATCTTGGGGAGGAACTGAACAAGCTGAGAGGTCCAGAAAGCATTGGTACTTCTCCTACATTTGTCTGGACGCAGATCAGTCTTTTCTGATAGAGGTCTAATTATTTGGATGGATGCTGTGTTAGTTAATTAGAAATGGTTGCTGTCTGTCATAGGGTAATGGCTTTAAGCTGACAGAGGGCAGGTCTAGATGAGATATGAGAAAGAAATTCTTGACTGTGATAGTGGTGAGGTGCTGGCACAATTTGCCCTCAGAAACTGTGGCTGCCCCGTTCCCTGAAATGTCCAAGGCCAGGTTGGACGGGGCTTGGAGCAACCTGATCTAGAGGGAGGTGTCCCTGCCCATGGCAGGGGGTAGAACAAGATGATCCTTAAGGTCCCTTCCAACCAAAACCCTGTCTTCTCTGATATCTGTATGTGTTGTTTGTACTAGAATGTTGCTGGCGAGTTCACTGATTAATTCAGTGTCAGCTAATGGAAAACAAGGCGATTCAAGGAGGGGGAAAAAGGCACGACCAACACACAGCTACACCTGCATGGGTTTTGGTGAAGCTTTGCAAGTGGACAGGTTCATTATCACTTCTCATCTTCTGGGTTACATGTCCTTCTGTCAGAAGACAGAATAACTTTGTTTTTTGCCAAAAGCTTGTCCTGTATTATGAAGCTGACATGAACTGTGCTTTACAGTCAGCCCAGGCTGTGTGCTGCTTCTGTCCTTTCCTAACCCACCATCCCCAGACACACAGTCTGTCGAATTACCTTCAGAGTTCTTGACGAGCTTGCCTGTGTGTTTACATTTTTAAAAACAGTCATCTGTTTTACATAATTTTATTAGCCCATGTTGTATGCATTTGTCATTACCTCTTTCACACCTCTGATTTATTCCATCTGTGCTCATCTGTGTGAGATAATGTAATCCACTGGTGATGGAAATAATTGTTTATGTAAGAACAAGCCATCGTAGTATTTAATTTCATATAAATATCAAACATATATTCAGATTTAGATGAAAATAACTGACTTTTGTGGCATTGGAACTGTGAGCAGGAAGGATCTGGAAGGATCTCCAGTTAGGTATGTACTCTGAACAATTAGCTTGTATGCAGCAATACAGTTTAACTTTTCATTTATGTAGTCACACAAACCTAAAGAACATACATGATGTTATTTGCTGCAATAATAGAGGTACAGTTTCTCATTTTTTAAAAAAATTACAGCTTGCAAATAAATGGCAAGTGGTGAGAGGAGGTGGGTTGTCCAAATTGTTTTTTTTTCAGCACTAACTAAAATGGCACTAAAAGGCAATGTTCTGCTAGATAGCTTTTTTCATTTAAGCAATTGCTAGAATCAGCAGAAGAAGGTGATAAGCAGGGAAAAGAAGTGGTTTGTTGGACTCTGATTAAGAGGAAATGTTTTAGGAATAAACTAAAGTGATTTTAACAGCAGGGTGCTGTGAGAAATGTAGTACATGCAAAGTAAGAATCTGTCCTGTCCACAGCTTCTGTAAAAAAGAGCTGGTTTGCTTTGTACAAAATGGACATTCTTTATCATTAATCCATTCAAACAGCACCTGAAATGACAATGTTCAACTGAGGTTAAGGTGTCATGGTGTTTATTAAGTATTTCAGGCTGTTGGGAGATATTCCTTGTTCAGCTTAAATAAGCTGTAACTAGAATGAGGAACATTCTAACTGTTATTATATAATACTGTATGATTTGGTTTGTTGTTTGATTGGCCTGAGTAGCTGGACTCGATGGAGCCTTCAACCTCAGAGTTCACAGCAAGCTGTGAACTTAACACCTTGAGATGTTTTTCTGAAATGGAGTTGGTTTTCTTGGTAATCCTCCTACCAACTGATACAGAGCTGTGTTTTGTCTTTGGTGCATTTAGAACACTGATAACGCACCGATGTTTTAGTTGTTGCTCAGTGCTGACTACCTTGAGTCAAGGGCTGTTTTGGTTATATGTGCTCTGCCGGTGAGCGCCTGAAGCTCACACCAGAAGATCAGGAGACAGCAACCACCAACAAAAGCTGCAGCTCCACAGGGGTTGAACAGCCTGCCTGCATGGACGTGGACATGGATGTGGACATAAAGGAGGAAGACCCCAGACCAAAGAGGCCGAGAGGCGCAGACTGCGCGCCTGAGGGGCTGGTGCGTAAGTTGTGTAATTGCCTGGGGATTTCTTTGTTCAGGGTCCCTCTCCAGAGGCACCCACATCCAGCTGATCTGCTGCTCTGCAACTCTATTTCATTATTTTTATAATCTGATGCCTCTCTGCTGTGGGAAACCTGCCATCTTCAGTGTAACTCTTAGTGCAGTGGTATATATTACATGATAGTTGTTCTTTAGGAAGCTCCTGTCAGCTCTGGTTTTTTTCTGCTTTTAATCACTTTTTTTATCTACAAAAATGCCTTCCCAGAGCAAACACTGCTGTGAAGGGATTGCTCAGGACCCTCTCCTGTGTCTAGGCTGAACCTGTGAGTTCAGGGTGTGATGAGACAAAACAGCAGGTAGCTTTTCATCAGATTTGTGTTTTTCTAAAGGGATAGTTTCTGCTTACCCTCCCTTCTCGCCTTCCTGACGGGTGTGGCAGAAAATTTCACTTACTTTCTCATTTTGATTTCTACTGGCTTAGTTAAAGGAACCTACTCAAGAATGGGTTCTGGTGCAAAGGAGGGAATATGACTGTGCAGTCACAATTAGGTGGGAAAAGAGTAAGGGACAAAACTCATTCTTGTTAGTGGCAGCCAACTGCTGGAGAGGCTGGGCTACCTGACCTTCAAAATCCTTCTGGATTTCTTAACTGAACTCCGGATTTCCTTGTGTACAAATGATGTGCTTTTAGAAATGAGTCCACAATTTAAAAATGTTTTCCAGGTAGTGGTTTAATAATTTCTGCAAATCGGTGTGTTCTGTGTGTGACTGGAAAATAATGTATTTTCTGGTGGAGAAATCTAGCACAGAAGTTTTTACCGAATTGCCTTTTAAAATAATTGGTCTGGTATCTGTTGATTAGTGAAATAATGACATTTCCAATCAGTGTCTAATTAAGTATCCATCTGTGTCTGTAAGTGTCACAACTTATTCTTCAGTGCTTTGTTCTCATTGCAGTAAAAAAAATGGTCTCTCTCTAGCACCACCGTGAGATTACCTTTTCTAGTACTGTTGCAGGAAAAGTGAGTGGCAAGAAAGGAATGGGAGTTTTTTAATATAGTCTCTTCTTGCTGATCTATACATTTCTCAAGTAGAACTAAATAAGTACATTTTTTTCACTCTTTGAGACAAGGCTTTCCTTGGCGTAGATATTTTCCCCTGAACTGCCTGTATTCCTCCCTGCAGCAAAGTCTGTTTGAGTCATGCTAGATTTTTTTTTTTTTTCCAGTGAGAGAAAGACAAAGTTCTGGTTTATATATACATGCTAATACTGGAATTGGTGATGTCTAAATAACCAGTTGAAGGGACCCGGAGAGTACACATCTCACCAGTGGCAGGTATTTTTTCCATGGACAAAGAAACACATGTCAGTGTTGTTGCCCTGTGCTGCCAACTCACTGAAAATATAATTCACTGATCGCTGTGTGAGGGATTAAACCTGTGTGGTTGAAGTATTTAAAGTAAGATCCCACTTAATAATAAAAAAATCCTATAAAATCATTGTAATTAGGCTGTTAACAAGGTGGCAACGTGTGGATGAAACGTATCTTTTTCTTTTTTTTTTATCTGGCTATCAGGCCAAAGACATGGAAAGGCAAGTACAGGTGTCGTACTCCCCCTTTGGGAGCTGTGAGGTAAATGATGTTCCCAAGCAGGACGTTGGTATAAAAAAGCCTGTAGTTCACTTTGGCTGCCCTTTAGCTTTGTGTCAAGCTCTCTTCGTTGTGCTCCCCGGGCTAAAAGGCTGAATAGGGCAGAAGCTGTTCTGCAGTTATTAGTATGGTTATTTAAATATATTTTCATTCGACCAGGCTAATGTGCTTCTGGTTTCTGTCTGACCAGACTTTTCTTTTCCCCATCTGTACATTTCAAAACTCTTAGAGAAGGTATTTTTCATTTCCAACTGCATGACCAGAGCAAAGCTGGGATTTGCACTACCAGGTACGATACAAATCCCACCGTGCAGAAGTCTTGGCCAGTCGTTCAGTTGTCAAATCTGTGTTTTACTTACCTTTGTAGTAGGAGGATTACTGGATTATGTAGATTTGTGAATGAATTACATAGAAATAGGGATTTTATTGCAATATTGAGATGCATTTATGCCTCATAACGTGTGTATTCATCATTTGGGTTTGTTGATGCTTTTCTGTGGCCTTGGAAATAAGTCATTCCTACATGATATTTACTGTTTACATTAAGTTACTATCTCCAGAAATTCTTCTTTCAAGTTGTTTTCAAGAGAGTTTTACTCAGTGCAAGTATTCACAAATATTTTTTTGTATATATATGTTCCTGTATTTTGCAGTATGCATATTATTTTTGGAAGGAAAATACTGAGTTTACTGTTTGGAGTTTTGGGTTTGTGGCTTTTTCTCCCCTCATATTTAGCAGACCTAGTCTTGTCATCTCCATCTTCCTTGTGTTGTCCAATTTAAGCCAACCTTTCTTTCCTTAACTGGTGTTCCTGTCCTTTAAGTATTTTCATGGTTCTCTTGCACCATACAGCATTTCATTCATTAGCCTAAAGGAAGCATGAACTCTATTTTAGTATTCTTAAAAAATGGAGTTTCAAAGTGAGTTTGGGACGAAGCTGAGCTTGGCACAGCCCCTTTTAGAAGCAGGGAAGTACCCTTATATTGTGCTGGAGATTACATACATGTAATTACATACGTACAGTTACGTACATACAATAACAGGCATCTTGGGATGGATCAGGAAACTGAAGAAGGATTGTCAAGGTACAGAAAAATTCTCTCTAAACCATCCAGGTTTCCTCAGGATGCTCAATTACTGACTGCCCTTCTCTGCAGAAGTGCATTTTTTTTAGATTAAATCTTACTGCTGCTTTTTCTCGTTCACACTTCGTTTTCTGAAATGCCATAAATTTATTGTTTACTGTGACTTTGAACCTATAAAGAATTTGTTCTATACCACTGACCTGCAAGCAAATGTGGTAGTTGAAAGATCTTTATTCTGTGTTGAATTCCAAGTGAAAATCTAGGTGAAAGGCAAAGTGTGAATAATGAAGATAGAATGATAACTATTGATCTCTCAAACAAAATTTCCTTGAGGTAGCTTTAGGTATTTTTTGGTAGATAACATGCAAGTTATCAATCAGATAAACAGCTTGGGGTTTATATTTATGCTGAAGCAATACCATTTGTTAAATTATAACCTGAAGTAAAATACAGGATACCGGTGTAGGTGGATAATATTTCTTGCTTGTAGCCCCTACTACTTGATGCTGCTTTCCTGGCAGATCTGAGAGGAACTAGGTCAGCCTTCAGGTTCTCATATAACCAGGACTTGTTTGGGAGACGCTCAAGGAACTCTCAAATAGTGGGTTAGATACTCCTAAAACATCTTTACGGGACTCACCAGTGTGGTGGTTCTTGCCTGAGAGCAAATATGTGTTACATGTAGCTAATGCCTCCAAAGACAGTGCCTATAGCCCTGTCTCTGACAATTTAGTAGCACTTCCTGCCAGTTCTTTACATCTTTGGTACCTAAGGTCAACTGGCAGAGCAGTTCCACTGGAAAAGGAGGGTGTCTGCAGTCTTGCTCTGTGATGTTCAGCAGGTTCTTCAGTTTCTGTGCACAGTGATGAAATTTCTCCTCTGTCACGTTGGTACAGTTTGGAAATCACCAGAAAAACTTTGTAGTTTTATGAGGTTGAGGTCCTGTTCAGCTGAAAGTAGACTTCCCATAGATATGGAAACTGAACTGTATTCTGGTCTGTCCAGGTAGATGACTGCCAAGTCTGGAAATTTTCAAGCTGGTG
Source organism: Corapipo altera (assembly GCF_003945725.1). Classification (NCBI taxonomy): domain Eukaryota; kingdom Metazoa; phylum Chordata; class Aves; order Passeriformes; family Pipridae; genus Corapipo; species Corapipo altera. The sequence goes on from NW_020884918.1 coordinate 5,141,739, forward strand.
TTGTTAGAAGGACTAAAATTGTCTGTTAGAATATATTTAAAGGTCTAGGTAAAGAAGTTTGACATATGTTGATTATAACGTATTGATTAAATTTTATAAGCTAGGAGTTCAGAAATATTTTTATTATTTTCTGATCTGTTTTGATTATTCCAGTGAAGTGCACCATGTTTAATGTGTCTCCAGTACCATCTTTCATGGATGTGTAAAAACAAAGGAATAGTTCAGTGTAACATGATGAGTTCACTAGGAAAATGTAAATTGAGAAAACCAACACAATACTGAACAATACAATACTCTGCTCTGGAATCAGGCTGGGAGAACTGGGAGCGTTCACCCTGAAGAAGAGAAGACTCCAGGGAGACCTTAGAGTCCCTTCCAGTGCCTAAAGGGGCTCCAAGAGAGCTGGAGAGGGACTTGGGACAAGGGACTGGAGGGACAGCACAAGGGGGAATGGCTTTAAACTGACAGAGGGCGGGGTTAGATGGGATATTGGGAAGGAATTGTTGGCTGTGAGGGTGGTGAGGCCCTGGCCCAGGTTGCACAGAGAAGCTGTGTCTGCCCCTGGATACCTGAAAGTGTCCAAGGCCAGGTTGGATGTGGCTTGGATCAACCTGGTCTAGTGGAAAGTGTCCCTGCTCATGGCAGGGGGGTGGAACTGGATGGGTTTTAAGGTCCCTTCCAACCCAAACCATTCTGGGATTCTGTGAACCATACTGTGTATAACTGGAAGCAATGGGTTGTTCAGGTAATACTGTGAAGAGCAGGGATGGGTGAGCCATTTCTTTAAATTATTCTTACTGTTCTGTTCTTGTGCAGGGTGCTGTATTGCTGAACACCACATATAGTTCACCCACTCTTCCAGACCCCGTGCTCAATGCTTTAACACCAGGAGGACCTTTCTGCTCTGCAATGAAGATGGAGGCAGTGGGAAAAGCTGAAGAACTTGCTGATTCAGAAGTTCCACCAAAGGCTTCTGAAAAGCAAGAGACTGCTCCTGATGAAGACGGACCTATAGAGCTCGAGACACAAACCGAGAAGGACAGCATGCCCACTCCAGCAGACTCTGCAGTGCTCTCTTCCATGCCTTGCTTGCTGATGGAACTGAGGCGAGACTCCTCGGAGTCCCAGCTGGCATCCACGGAGAGTGACAAGCCAACGGGCAGTCGAGTTTATGAGAGTGACTCTTCTAATCAGTGCATGCTTTCCCCTTCTTCCAGTGGGCATTTGGCTGACTCAGACACGTTGTCTTCCACAGAAGAGAATGAGCCCTGTCAAGCTGAAGCTGTCGCAGAGGGAGACCCTTCTGCGGTGTCTGGGGCCGCAGCTGGGAGGAAATCCAGGAGATCCAGGTCCGAGAGCGAAACTTCAACCATGGCTGCCAAGAAAAACCGACAGTCCAGTGATAAGCAGAACGGTCGAGTTACCAAGGCAAAGGGGCACCGAAGCCAAAAGCACAAAGAGAGGATCCGGCTCCTGAGGCAGAAGCGGGAGGCAGCTGCTCGCAAGAAGTACAACCTACTGCAGGACAGCAGCACCAGCGACAGCGACCTGACCTGTGACTCCAGCACCAGCTCATCCGATGACGACGAAGAGGTTTCAGGGAGCAGCAAGACAATCACCGCAGAGATACCAGGTAGAGGATGTTTTTTAAACTGAACTGTAAAGGCATCTGACATCGTTTCTCAGCTGTCATGCTAAGTTAGATGAGTGACGCTTAAGACAAAAAAAAAACAAAAAAAAAAACACCAAAAGCAGGAGAACTGCAGCTCTGTGTAAATTTGAAGACTGCAGTGTGTTAACGAGACATGGGCAAATATTAAAATCTGTTCTGAGGTTTCGGTGCACTTTTGCCCACCAACAAAGCATAGCAATGGTAAATGGGAGGAAGGACTACCTTTGAATTCTGGAGTTTTCAGATCTTTTCCTTTGTAAGCCTATATGAACTCCTGTCAGTGCTGTCAAATCCCATTAGACGGTGATAATCGAATTCTTAAGATAAGTGGCCAGCTTTGCTTTAGTATAAAAAGACCACAGCTTGGCAGTTATGTTAGAAATGGCACAGCAGACCTCTTGCCTGTGTTGCAGCAAGGCCCTGGCCATTATTGCACTTGTTCTGTGCTTTCAGCTCGACATGTCAGTGCATGACAAGCCTCTTAGCCTTATTCTAAGTTCTTGCAGATTGCAGCTGGTCACCTATTTTAGGATATAAACATGATTACAAAGGTGCCCAAGTTACAGTCCCACCTGAATTTTCAATATCCTAGACAGAGCTGCCACTGTTTCCTATGTCCTAAGGTTCAGTAATTTCTACACTTTTCACTTTCTGACACATATGGGAGGTAGCAAATTGTGGGGGCCTTCTTGTAATTTTATTAGCAAAAGAAATTTGAATTCTTCAAGGTTTTTGTTTGCTGAGTCTTTGTTATTTTATTACCTCAAGTGCCGTGGACAGGATTTTGTGTGAATTATTCTTGCAGCATATTATAACAAAGAACCATCATCCTATGGCAATCTTCATATGGCAATCAGAAATAAAATCAGAAATAAAAATAAACCTTTTGGCTTGCCAATTTTTACTGGGTTACATGCCTTTTTACCTCTTATGCTAGAAGGTGTTTTTATGGGGTTTTTTTGAGAAAAATCTTACAAAGGGCAATAACATTTAAAGGAAAACTGCAATATTAAGTTGCTGAACTAAAGTTTGCTAGATTAATTATTTAAAATATTTGCAGCAGATTTTACAAATTACTGTTTTAACTGAGTTGATTATGGTGGATGATGCTGTCCCCATGAAAACTGGCGTATTTCCCACACCTGCTAGGAAGCAGGTTGCACGAAGGAAGTAAATGTTTATTTTTAGAAAGTCTGGGAAAGACATAATCTCCTCCTATAATTACTGTGTAGTAAACTTTTAATAGAGATCTAAAATTATTTTTACCAATTTAGTAGTTAGGCTTTCTAGCTTCTACCTTTTTATTCATTATATTTACACTTTGGGGAATTAAAGCCCGATTTTAAAGCCTGTTGAAGAAGACTGTTTCATTGAGTTTTGGGACTGGTTCCTCCCCACCTCTCAAAAAAACCCAAAACTCACAGAATAAATCCCTCTGGTCATATGCTTTTTTTTTTTAAGTTCTAAAAGTACCTTGTGAACCAGAAGGCACCACATGGTATTTTCAGGTTTGCTTGGATTTCTGACTGCCTTTGCAGAGACCTGAAACCATTCCAGGGCACTTTGAGTGTCTCACTGGGCTCTTGGTCTTAGCCATGAGATGCTTGTGGTGAAACGATCACATTGCAAGGACGAACTTAATTTAGTGGTGATGACAGCAAAGCCCAGTTTAACCTGCAGTACGAGGTGTTGCAGTGCACAAACCATCCCGAGGAACACTAACATTTGTTCTTACTCCATAGCATGTGTCATCTGCTTGATGCTAAGTTCCATTTAAGACACTGAAACCCTTGAGCTGCCCTTTTGGTGCCATCTGGTGCGACGTGAACCTGCCACGTTGCGGTTCTCCTTTAAATAGGAACGGCTCTGGTTTGTGGGGAACAGTTCACAAGTGCAGGAGAAAAATATTTTCTGTAGAGATAAGGACAAAGCCTGGCCAAAAAAATGCATTCTGTGCTGCTTGTGGTTTGAGGAGATGTTGTGGTCGTGACAGATGCAGTGGAACTGCGAGTCGGAGTCAAACTCCCAGAGCTCCGTCCCAGTGGTGGGTTCATGTGCCATCTGTGATCCCCCCTCCTGGAGCTGGCAAAGTACTGCAGTCCTTCTTGTGACTAGAAAGCCATTTTAGTGCACTTAGCATAACACTGTGAATATCCTCAAAATTTAGGGAACAAACGTGTAGGTAGAAGATAACACAGGGTATTACAAGCTTGACTGGAAATTCAGGCCATGAGTGTCCTCTGCACACAGTCAAAAGCTGAGAGGTTTAACTCCAGTGTCAGGACATGAAGAAACTTTTGCCTTTCCTTTTAAAAGAAGTCTGTACACATTGATGCAGAAGAGTTTTCCAGGTAGCCTATGTTCCCCTTAGTCTGCCTGTATTTGGACAGTTCAGCTGCAGTGTTGGTTACTGACTCAACACCACTTACAGTCAGGGCTCATTTTCAACCATCTGTTGTCTGAAAAATAGCTTTGCCAACAGAAATGCTCTAAAATTTTTAGTGACAATTAATGTGGCCTTCATGACAAAGGTTACATGTCTCTTAAATTATCGACACAGGGAGTGGGTACAGCACCCAGTTTGCTTGTGTGTGGTCTGAAAATTAAACTGCCACGTTTGAGAATACAGTACTCTTTCATGGTGTGTCACTAATTATCTTCCATTTAAGTAGTGCAGTTATCTTTTTTTGAACTATCCGCACCACTGGCTTTGAAATAGGTTTGGCTAAATTTGTAAGGTAAGGAAAATGTTCAGTGAAAATAATGCCATGAAGTTGCTAGGCGAGCAGTTGTGCTGCAGAGAGTCAGTTCTCTCTGCTGAACTCAAGTGTACTGCGGATTAAAATAGTGTCAGGCTTGGTTTTCTCCTCAGGAAAGATTGAAGAGTTGAGATATTGCTGGTGGTACTTCAATACAAGTATTGTGAGCTGCACAGGAGATAAGCACAATGTAAGTTGTATTATTCTGAATGCATCCTGTGGTGTTATTTTACACCTGAAAATACAGGTTCAGCCTAAACTTCATGGGTGCTGATGAGAATTGTTTCACTGACCTGAGCAGTCGTAAACTTGGGCTCTTTATTTCAGGGAATGCCATGATCTTTGGGTTATTGCAGATGAGAAGCAATTTTTTACCTTTTAGTGACTGAGCCTCTCTGTTGGCATTTAGGATTTTACCATTCTTAAACACCATATAAACATAGCATAAAAGTCACGGAATAGGTTCTGCTGGACTTGCTGCTGCTGGAAGTTACTCCTTTAAACAGTCTCACTTTTGATGCTGCAAATTGACTCTGAATGCAGTTGGCATGAGAGCAAGTCTGGGAATAAATATTTATTTCTCTGTAAACACTTCTTTCTTGGAAAAAGGAAGGGGTTTTTAAAAATACGAAAATATTGGCATTTCACTACCATTGTGCTTTCTGCAACTCAGAAAAATCTAAATTGAAGTCGGGAGTGACTCATGTTTCAGGCTTTCAGAAAAATCTATTAAAAAGTTTGAGTGTTGATGTTGGAAAAGTCTCAGCTCACTTTGTTAAAAAAAAAAAAAGAGAGAAGAGTTTTTTGATAAGCAGAAACCCAAAGAGGGGGGGCACAGTGTGTCCACGTTCCTTCCTCCCGAGAATTGTGCACAGACCCTCGAAGAAGCATCTTGCAAAGGATGAATTTGGTGCAAGCTACTCAGAATGACAATTCTGTTTAACAGATATGAAAAAAAATAGTCTGTCAAAGGTGGTTTGCAGTTAAGATGTTAATTTGGAAATCTGTAGCATAAATGACACAGAGGAATCAACCATTCCTAATTAGAATGAAGGGGAAGCATATCTTAAATTTTTACATTGTCAGACTTCCTAAATTAAATAACTTTGGATTTGGTTAGTACTTAGTACTTAATAGATCTCATAAAGATACAGTGTTGGGGCATTTCTTAGGTGCTGTTTTGCAGGAGCTGGTGTCTTGAAAATAGGATACGAATCTTGAATTCTGACCCCTTTGTGACTGCAAATTTTTTCACCTGTAAACTTGGCATAACTGAAAAAAACCGTTACAGAGGTTTAAGTTTCTAGACAGAGGAGGGACTAGTTAAATAAATGCTAGCATTTTTAATATATAAAATTACTTTTTTGGCTTAATTTTTTTTTTAACCCCAAAATAAAGAAAAGATTGAATAAGGCTTGTTATAATAACTGCAAGGGAAACATTTGAAACATTGATGCTGCTGTAAATTGTAGATGCATTATGATTGATGCCTTTTAAAAATAGTATTGCAGGGTTATATATATCTTAATACATAGTTTCTTCAGTTTACAGAACAATTTTGTCAACTTTATCATTCTAGTTCATTCTTAACTTTAAAAACTTAGGTAGATTGTCTCATGTATCACCATCAATAGTTTTTACTTAAATAGCAATAAATTAAATATAAATTAATAAATTAAAACTTAACATTACCTATTAATAAGCCTATGGAAATCAGACTGTCATTTAGTTCCTTGATTTTAGGATAAGATCCCTGACTAGTGACAAATAAACTGCATTGTATTGGATGTTCAATGCTAGGAGTAATTGAACAGGAGAAATATTTTTTTCAGGGATGAAAAAGATATTGAATACACAGAAGTAACCAACCCATCTTTTAGAAATAAGTTAGTATATTACATAATTATTTGCAGTTAAAATGCAGTAGGAGGGATGTAAATTACTTGCTATAAAGTAATTATTTTTGAGCAGAGGACCTGAATGCTGAATTTCCAGCCTGTCTGATAGGTAAACAGATGGGGAAATAGACTTAAAAAATAGGGGGTTTTGTAACTGCTCAGAAATAAGAAAATAATCCTGGTCTTTCTTTAGCTGTTACTGAAGGACCTGTGTATACCTCATTTAAACAGCTCCTGAAAAGAATGTGGTGTTTAAGTAATACTGTAATTTCATGTACACAGTGAAATCCCAATAAAGATTTAGTGCCTTATGTTTTTATTAGTAAATATTTGCTTAGGCTGTGCAATAATTTGTCTCATTCTTAGGGTGTTTTCTATTACTCTTAAGCTAGAGGATGCCGCAAGTTTCACATTTACATATTAAATTGTCGGGTTTTGTAGCTGCTTTGTGTAGCTTAATGTGATGCTTGTCTTGTTTTGGAATTACCTGAGGTAACGTTTGTGTGTTTGGGTGGCATGCACGTATTGTTTATGATTCCTCAAACAGGTACAGAGCTTTGTTTTCTTGAAGGTTTATGGCCTCCTAGATAATTCCTGAGTGGACTCTTAAGCTTAGAAATGCAGATACCAAAAAGATGCCTTTTGTTACTGATATGAAGAGTGAGGTAATGAGGATGGCCCTTTTGCTGCTAAACTTCTTTCTCATAATCCCAAAGCTAGTAATTTCCCACATCTTTTTGATGGATAGCAGCACGGAGAACAATTCCGTTGCAAACATTCCCTGTTTTCTAGGAATGCCAGTGGAGGGCGTGGTCCTAGTTGGAGTGAGGCTGGTCACTGCTGTTGTGTGGATTGTCCTTGTGATGGAGCTGTGTCCGTCACACCGGGCAGAGGCTGCTCTCACCTCCTGTGTTAGCACAGCTCTCACAAATTATCCCATATTTGTGTTGTGTGTTCTCCTCATCTGCATTCACTGTGTTTTCCAAAACTGGACCAAGAGCCTTTGGGCTTGGCTGCTTCAGGTGCTGCAGCCACTATATCAGCCTTTATCCCTGTTATCTCGTGTACAGTTTTGTCTGTGTTTAACAGCCCGTTATAAAAGGATTCAAGTGTGTAAGTAAAATGCACGTAATTATTCAAGGTTTATCAGTTGAACAGTAGCACTTTGGATCACAGCTTGACAGGACTGAACATGTATAATGGTTTTTTGCACCCTCACTTGAATTCAAAACAGAGATTGCAAGGGAGTTGGAGTAATTTGGTTTATCTCTTGAAAAAAACCAGACTTTTTTGACAGAATTGCCTGAAACTTCTAGAATAAAAATAATTTTGAAGCCGAAATTTCTATTATAACCTCAGTGAGTATAAAATGTTACCTTTCTTTGACAGTATAACTGTTGCTTAATATTTGTCAATTCCTCTCATGTTGTCATATCCCAGGGACAGAATTAGAAAAGTTGTTTTCCTGAGTTAACATGCCTTAATAAACAATATTTTGTTCTTACTTAACGATGACTTATCAAATGGCCTCAATGTCTTTAAAGCTGGCTTCAGTCGTGCTGGGGGATCTGGAGGAGCGACCAGGGAAATTCCAGGATTGCTTGACAGGGGCACCGTGTGGGATAGGAACTGCATAGGCAATGTCCTGGAAGAGGCCATGAACTGCTTTGCCGAGATGCAGAGGCAGACAGAGGAGAAATTCCGCATGTGGATAGAAAAGCTAACCCGTCTTGACACGGACGAAGAGAGCAAGCAGCAACTGGAGCCCAGGGAACCCAAAATTCAACTAGTTGGCCAAAGAATCCCCCCTACCACGCAGTCAGGGGCTTTCATACAGATGCCTGATAGCCAAGTACTTCCTCAGCAGTCGTTTAATTCTTATGTGGGCTATCAGAATGTCGATGCTACTCTCGAGTTTCCAGCGACTTTTAATAACAATTTTCCACCTATCTTTCCAGAGAATGGGAATATTGCAGAGCCTGATCTGAATCAATCATAAACTTAAGGGGGGGGAGGAGGGGAAAAGAAAATCAAGTCCTTGCAATCTTGATGTTATTTTTGGACTATGCTGAAAAATGAGGTTTGCTTTTCTCTTTGTATATGTTTGTTTTGTTTTCTCTTCTGCGTTTTACTGCCATGGTATCGTTTGGTTATTTCTAATTTATAGAGAATATATGTAGTTTAAAAAAAAAAAAAAATCACAGCATACCCACATGCATGTGCCAGCACACACATATAAACACCTTTAAAGGTGTTGGGGAGGGGAACCACCCTAAGCTTTCATCATCAAACTTGGGAAAATATAACTTAGAATCCTTGTTTAGATACCCCAAAAGCAGTAGAGCTATGTTTGCTACAATAGGAGCATTCAGGGTATTCATCTAGATGCCCTTTTTTGCATGTTAAAACATTTATGTAAGGAAATAAGTTTTATATTTAAGGAGGTAAAGTACCTTAGAGACCCAGACTAGATACAGACCCATGACATTTCCTTAACTCCGCTTACTCACAAGTTTTGCAGCTTGAACACATCACACATTAGCTTTTTCTTCTTCCTTTTTAGGCAGAAGCAGTAAATAAGCTTACCTTAAGTATTTAGAGAGAGAGATATATAACTGTGCACAATGGATTTTTCCTTTTTTTTTTTTTTTGTCTCCCATTTAGTAGTTCATTTTCTGTCCAGATTTTTTTTTTAATCAATGTCACTGCAGTGTTGCACATGGCATGCTTATGGATGCAGCTGTCTTAAACTGTGTGCACAAATAGGCACATGTATATATATATTTATATATATGTGTGTGTGTGTGTGTGTGTTTGGTTTGGGTGAAAGTCATCTCCACTAATTCCAGGTGTCCAGTTTGCTGTTCCCTGGGTCTCCTTCTGAGTCAGTGGGAAGAGATAAGCCCCTGCTGAGGATGTCTCCCAGCAGTGTCTTTCTCTTCCATTAGTTGTCCAAACCTCCCTTATCAGCAGTTTATACGAGATAACTTTTGGCTGAATTGAGGTGGGATGAGTCACACCCAACCTGTGCACTCAAAGCACTGCTGCTTCCCTCCTGTATATACGGAGAAACCACATCCTTCATGCTGGAATAAAAATAGTCCTGTCTGCCCCAAGATAAGCACCAGTCAGGGGATGGATTGGTTCTTGGCACAGGAATTTGAAGGGAGGCTTGACAGCCAGATAAGTAAACACCATGGTGGTCTGAAGGGCTGCTGGTCTGGGTCAGACTGAACCACGCTTGAATGCCACTGAAATCATTATTTACTTGTGATGGGGAATGCCAGAGCATTAGTTTCATTTAAATAATACAAGAATTTGCTGTTGTGTGGATTTTTAATTTTTTTTTTAATACTAATAGTTATCCTGAATAGGCAGGCTTGAAACTGTGATGTTTAAAGTAGGATTATTTTAAATTGTATATTAGAAGTCTCTACTTAATTCTTACTTACTATTGTTACAGGGATTTTTTTGGTCACCTCTGCGTTAAGGCCTTTCTTCATGGGAAGTAACTTCTCTGTAGCTACCAAAAAAATGTATATTTATCATCAGGTAGAACTTGATAAAAGTTTTGAATGCAAATGCAAATCAAAATTCTTACAGTGGAAATTGGAGGTGTGCACAGACACAGTTTAAGTAAAGAGAATACTGTAGGTCTCCTTTAACTGTGTTACTTTGCTTTTTAAACCACAGTCACTTTTTTACTAGTTATTTTAGTGTAATTTGTTTTCTTCCTGTTGGAAGTAACCACAGTATCTTCTGTAGATCTGGCTTTTTTTTTTCCCCCCCCTCCCTGAAGTCAGTGGGAGTTTTTCCATCAATTTATGTGGCGGTTTGGATCAAACCTGTAACAGGAACTCAAGAAATGCTTTTTGTTATCAGCATGATACTCACACTGGTATTTTAACATTATTGTTGCCATAGACTTTTTTCTTTTTAAGGTATGTGATGCCTTCATTAAAAAAAAATTAGGTTAGAGAACTGTGTTATTTTCAGAGTAGCTGTTTGAAAGACTATGCAGGAGATAATTTTTAAGTACTGGGATAAAGTTCTTTTCAGATCACCTTCATGCATAATTTTTATACAAAGATTTTGATATGAACTTGTTAGAAAACTCTCTCGTCTGAAATTGTGTGCATTTCAGGTAAAAGTTAAATGAGTTGTTCTGTGTTTGATTGCAATTTGATCAACTTGTCCTCATCTGTTTAAAATACAAGATCCTTCAGGGAAGAGTATTTGCTGATATAAAAAAAATCACCAAAATGGATCCTTCTGGTGTTCATAGATTTGATACATACACATATATATATATATATATATATATATATATATTTAAATACCTTTATGATGACAGTAAGAGCAGCATATTTTAAAGCATGACAACTTTATAAATCTTCCCCTGCATGCAGAAGCAGCTTTTTGCAGTGACTGGTTTCTTTTAATGTGTATGTCTGTATGCATGCCCTTAACCTTTTTTTGTAAAATGATATATAGAGAACAATTAGGTATTTCAGAACAAATTGTGTAAGGAGTTCAGCTGAACTTATTTATCTCTCAGACTGAAACACCTTTACATGTGGATCTCATAAATGGATTATAACTTCATTAGGGATGTAGCCAGTGAAATTTCTGCCAATCTTTAATATGTTGGTCAGGTAGTCCTTAAAAAAAAAATAAACCAGTGTATTAATAGATAAAAATACGGATTTGTTTACTGCAGGCAACAAGTGAAAACCTTTTATTTTTATCCATCACTGTTAGTTGTTATTTTCAATGCAAGCAGCTGTGAACATGAGAAAACAAGCAGAGGATGACAGAAGTTGAGCATACAGACCTTGAAGCTGTACTCTTTCTAGGATAAAATTATCTCAAGGCACCCAGAAGACTGAGAGAATAATTTATATAAGGTATAATTTTAACTTAGTTTCCCCACAAATGCTACCTAGTGTTAAAAACACCTGTGGTTGTAAGTGGTAAATATTCTTTGGTCACTCTTTCCACTTGGCTCAAAACTGGAGCTGAATCTTCAGCTTTGTCATAAATCATCTCCTTTGAAATGAAGAGTGTTTGTTGATCCACACAGCTGGATATCTGCTCCAGCAGCTGGGTTTCCATGTGAGGAATTATGTTTGGTCTGAAACTGAGAGGTGAACCCCTCCTTTCTGCTGTTCAGGTGTAGTATAACCTACCTGATGAAGGACTTGGCAGCCTGTGCCATTAAACAGGAGCACCTCTCTTCTACCTTTGTGTTCTGAATCTGAGAGATTCAGAAACCAACCTTCAGATTCCGATACTAGTGATGAGTCTCTGTTTTAAGTGTGTGTGGCAGCCTTTGGCATCTCTTTGAGAAAACAGATTCCCAATATAGAGTTTCAGATTTTTATTTTTTTTTCCCTCCTGGGAATATTTCTACTATATTACACGGCTGCTGTTAAATTTGTCGTGATTTCCATTACAAGCTCTTATTTCCAAAGGGCTTTTACTAGAAACTTTCAGGGAGTTAAAATTTCTTCAGCTGAAATTTTGACAAAGGTTTTAATCTTACCCATTCCGTGTTTCATGAGAGCTGTCTGACTTATTTAAGACTATTTTAGGATTATCAGAAGGAAACTCTTCTACTTTCCCAGAGTTGCATTTTGAATGTATGTTTATGCTCACGTCTCATCAAATCACTTCAAAACCACCACATTTGACAAGTAGAGGAAAAATCAGTAGGAGTTTTGCACAGACGTGGAGAACCACTGATGATAATTTAGAGTTTCCCTAGTTGCCCTGGGTTTTATACTTGAGAATGGTGTAAAGAAACATTCTAGTTTCTTTAAGGAATTTTACTTATGGTTTGAAAAAGTCACATGCATCGAGTCAGATCAGCTGCTGTAGATGGTGTAGACTGGTGTAATTCCAGGGATGATGGTGCCAGTTTAAACCGAATTGGCCTGTTCACAGAATCCCAGAATGGTTTGGGTTGGAAAGGACCTTAAAGCTCATCCAGTCCAACCCCCTTGCCATGGTCAGGGATACCTTCCACTCTCCCAGGTTGCTCCAAGCCCTATCCAACCTGGGCTTGGACACTTCTAGGGATGGAGCAGCCACAGCTTCTTTGGTCCAAGCTCCTATATTGTCATTGTAAACAATTGAATTACATGTTTTCAGTGTGGGGGCTGTTTCAGCATGGGAGAAGTGGAATACCTGTATGACCCCAGAGCTGGAATTTAGCAGCAGGTAAAGGAAGTAAGTCTTTATATAAATGCTCAGTTTAAATTCTACTAAATGTCGAACTGACACTGCAGTAAATAATAATTTAAAGGGTTTCTTCCTAGAACTGGTCCCTTTTTAGGAGGCCTTAAATGTCCAGGGGCTTCAATGTGCAGTGGTTTTGCAGCCTTGGCTGCAAGTTCTTCCACAGGTAGTTCGTGCTGCTTCCCTGCCTTCCAGTGGGGTTTGGTATGGAAGGTCTTTAGGAACTTCCACCCTTCACACACTGATTTCTCTGAGGATTTTGGGTTTTGCTTCAGATAAAACATCTGAATGGTCAGGTTTTATTTAGAAAAAAATTAACATACAACATAAACCAAATTCAAGTTAAGGCGGTGAAACTATTTTCAGTTTTTTCTATTGCAAAAACAACTGAGCAGGGAGAAACAAAAAGACAATGTAAAGCCTTCAGTGTCATTTTTAACAGTATTAGGACAAAATAATTCAGGCAGAAATACACATCTCTATTTTTTTAAGTTCAGTGTCTTTTAGTGTTTGTGCAGAATTGTTAGGTGTTTTTATCTGAGCTGCTAGAGTTGAGACTGGAAAACTAATCTTAACTTCAATAAAACAGGATTACATTTGGCAGTTATGTTACAGATTGAAACATATTTATTATCACTGGTTTCTCTTATTAATATATTTTATCTCTTCCTGTATCCACATACTGTAAAACTCTTTTTAAAATAATATTTCAAGGGCATTAAGAAATTAAATCCTAGCCCCATTGATACTAGTAGAAGTTTTCTGCTGGTTTTAATGGTTTTAATTTCACCTCATTAAAAATTGAATTTGCTCTGCAGTTTTTGGCCAGAGAATCCTTCAGCTGACCTTAAGGGGATTCTGTGCCTGATGAGGGTGTGTAATTCAGGCCAGTTGAGCAGATGTTTTTAAAGTAATCAGGGTCTGCAGCGTGGCTGCTGCAGTTACACGTGGAGGCGTTGGAACAAACGTGCTGCGTGATGTGTGCTGTAGAAGCCAAAACATTTGGGCTGATTGACAGAGATGGACAGTTACCTTGCAAAAACACGGAGCTGGAAACCAGTTCTTTCTCAGAAATTTTACTGGTCCCATGGTGTTGGATCAGCAAAACGAAGGCACATGGAAAACAGGCTTATTAAGTTAGGAGGGGTTTCAAGTGCAGGCTGATGGAGCAGGGGATTATTCTGGACCACCAAAAGTCCTTCCAAGGGAAGATGCAGTTTGTCCTTGCAAAAATGTGATGTTTTTCTGGAGGGGATGTGTGTTTGCTGCCTTTTCCTAATGTAAGCTGTGTTTACACAGGGAGTTATTTAATTTTTTTTTGCCTGTCATGGCTGTGTAAGGGTGGGATGGTTTCCAAAACTCTCCTGAGACGCTTTTGCAAGTGAAACTGGGGAAGTGATCTGGCTAATATATCTGTTACCATAATTAATGCATTGTTAGGCAGCATCACAGAAAATAAATCCTATATGGGGATATAAAGTGGATGCCACTTCCCAGTGTTTTGAATCCACAGCCATATTCCATGTGCCTTTGCTTAACGCACAATGAAAAATTCTTTATTATCTTTATTTGTAATTTGGTAAAAAGAATCTGAGATATTTTCCATCTAGTCATCAAAAAGCCTGAAAGAATGAATGTTGTTCAGCAAGGCTTGAATTTCTGAGATCTCTTTTCACGTGATACATTAAAAATTGCACAGTCTGAGAACAGATAATAATTTGATCGTGTTGTTTTGATTTTATTTTATTATCATGTTTAAAAAAAACCTAAACACAAAAGCTTTACTGTATGAAATGAAGGAAAATGTGAGAAAAGTGGATTCACTAGTAAAGTTCACTTTATAATTTTACAGAGAATGTTGTTACACTACTATTGATTTTATTGTATTTACAATGTATTATTTGCTTAACCTTGTAAATTTAGAAATGTAACTACTGTAACCTGGAATAAATGAATAAATAAATATAAATAGCAATGAAGTGGTTCATGTTGTTAAACAACATAAAAAAGCAGAGATGATCTGCCCCCATCCCCCTCTGTGAATTGTTGTAGGGTTGAGCTAAGTTTGTGCCATTTGAACTTCACATACTTTTGAAATGGCAGCTCTGGGTCATGTTTTAATTAATACCAGGTTTCTATTGCTTATCTAAAACAAAAAAACCTGTCACTTATAGTCTCGTGTATCAATACTTTCTGTTTGGATCAGTTACTGATGTGTCTACTACTGTAAAGCTATTTTGACAAATCTTTTAGGTTTTGGCACACAAAATATGGTTATTTCTATTACAGTGATGATCAGCTGATCTTAAAATTTATAAGGGTATTAAAGTCCACTCTGTGTTTTGTGTAATCTTGCAGTAAATGGTGTTATCTCCTAAATTTAAGCACCAGTTGTAAATGAGGGCATTCTTAGGTATTTTATTATCTTAAAATGTCTCAGTGTTCTCATTTGTTATGTAGAAATAAACGCAACTTAGAGTACTGAGACCATCAGTGCCCACATTCACAGCAAAGCTGTTGAGGTGAGGCTTGCAGTTACCTCTTGTGTAACCTTTTTAGCAGTTGCACATTTAGGAAAAGCATTCCTAAGCACTATTTTTATACTCCCCCAAAAAATCCACCGCTTAAAAGTAGCTCAGTAATTGGAGGCGAGTGTTGTTTTCAGCAAAGCCCAGCTCCTCTGCCTGTTATCCTTGAGCAAGCTGCAGATCTCTGCCTGCCTCAGTTTCCCCCGTGGGCAGACAGAGGTTAATAGCCACCTTGGAGCTCTTCCAGGTCCACTAATGGAAAGCTTTTTGTAAGAACAAGGTGCTGTAATTATTGCTGCTGTTATAACTGTACCTGTTCTTTGTGTCTTAAAGCTTGGGGTGATACTCACGCCTAAATATGGCTCCGTGTCTTTCCCTTGCAAGAGTCACTGATGACTCCAGAGGGCAATTCAGACCACAGAAATTAGGCTTTTAATTTCAAAACTATTTTAACCGGGATAGTCCTCTGGAGATTTCAGTCTTTTTCCACTACTTGTAGAGGAAACATAGCAAAGTTTAAATCCTGTTCCTAAGGCAGAAGTTCATCTTGCCAAACTTGAGCTCTGTAAAAGTGAGGTGTCTTGGGTAAGGCGGTGCCTAAGCTCTTTCTGTTTGCTGGGGAAGCAGAGGAGATGGAGATGCTCCAGGCTGCAATTTCCAGGATGGGATTACCTGGCTGAACTTCTCTCTGGCTGCGGCGGGAGGGAGTTTAGGTGATGAGCTCAGCACTGCATGACTAAGTAAGAAAGCTAAAGAGAAATAATGGCTTATAATTACAGAATGGTTTGGGTTGGAAGGGACCTTACAGCTCATCTTGTTCCAACCCCCCTGCCATGGGCAGGGACACCTTCCACTAGACCAGGTTGCTCCAAACCCTGTCCAACCTGGCTTGGGACACTTCCAGGGATCCAGAGGCAGCCACAGCTTCTCTGGGCAACCTGTGCCAGCGCCTCACCACCCTCACAGGAAAGAATTTCTTCCCACAATCCCATCTAACCCTGCCCTGTGGCAGTGGGAAGCCATTCCCCCTTGTCCCAAGTCCCTCTCCAGCTCTCCTGGAGCCCCTTTAGGCACTGGAAGGGGCTCTCAGGTCTCCCTGGAGCCTTCTCTTCTCCAGGTGAACCCCCTCAGCTCTCCCAGCCTGCCTCCATAAATTTCAAGGACTAAATTCCTCATTCAGGTTCTGCCAGCTAATACCTTGTGTTTCCTGTGCAGTTGATGCTAAGGCTGAAACTTTATGGTTGATTCCTCCCTTTTTGCTTGTGCTGCCATTGCAATGAAGTAAAGGGTGACAGGAGTGTGGATCTTACAAGGTTGTTTAGATTGCTGAGTGCTGAGATGTGGCTCTGTGAAAAGCATGGGAGCAGGTAGCAGATGAGAAATTATTGAATTTTCTCTGTTGCAGGCTTAAAATGAAAGCTGATATATGTAGACATGGATTTTTGTGCATGTGGATTCTGATTCAGTTGTTCTGAGCAGAATTAGTTTTGATGAGCTGTTTAAATTGAGGGAGAATTGGACACTTGGAAATGCTGTCCCCATGATGACCTCTCCCTCTGAATTCTTTAAAAATAAAGAAAAAGAGCAGACTTTCCCTCCCCCTGTTAGCATTAAATGTCAACAGCTGTATTTTGCTGCTGGTGCTTATTAACTTTCAGCCTTGCCTTTTTCAAGCATTTATTGCTTTAGAAATGAATTAATGCTTGTCACCAGGGAAATGTATGTCTTCCAGCTATCTTGGGTTCTCAAAAGATGCAATTTTTCTTAAGTAGATTGTTTAAATTACTGACCAGGGAACCTCCTAATTGTTCTACATTAAGTTTTGGTTCTGGCATGGTTTGTCTTGATGTCTGTTTTTTAATCTGTTGAAATCCTGTTACAGTCAGTAATTATTTGGAGTGTCTCTTTTGTAAAGAAAAGATGATGAATTACACCATTGGTTGTAGTTAATCCTTTTACTTTTTCAACCTGAAAGCATTTTTTCACTTTATTTCCTAGCTGAAGTCAGTTGTCCTTATTTTTTGCTACCACACATTCACTTTGCATCACATCATTGGAGGAACACCTAGTTGGTTAGGCAAGTATTATTTATTTCCACATTTAGCCACTCCTGTCCCATCCATGTAGCACTCAAAAAAGAAACAGGCTTTTGGGAACAGAGGAGTTTTAGAAGATATATTTTTTTATATGCTTTCACTGCAACTTTCATCTGGTCGTAGTTGTCTGCAACTTATTTTATTGGGGGTTTTTTTGTTTGTTTGTTTTTTTGTTTAAACACATGTAAGCATTTATAGCTTATTTCTTTTTTTATAAATGTTGAGAATCCCAGGATTTGTTGCAGCATCATGGCCATTATCTTGGCTTTGCAGGTAATTTACTAGTGATAGATATGGATAAACCTAGAGTCGAGTGCCTTTCATTTCCAAATCTGATCTTGAAATGCAAGGCTGAGAAAAGCAAAAAGTAGATCTCTGCTGTGACTGCTTCATAAATAGGCAGCTTGTTTGTTTTTTTTTTCCCCACAGATTGTTAAATTGGTGGCTATTATGCTGACAAATATAATTGCAGTATGTAAATCATATTGAAAATATTTTTGTCTGTTTGATGTATACTGAATTTAAGCTAAGTTATAAGGTGTGCTGTTTGGAAGTGTGGAAGATACAAGAGTGGAGCTACAGATAACAAGTTTATGCTTGTATTTCCTACTGATGAAGACTTTCACACAAGTTATTTCTATGGGTAGGTGATGAGAATATCACTCTGCATGTATATACATTTATTATACATTTTTGCATGATTATACATGTAGGAGTGGTACAATTTTGACTTGAGACTATTCGTGCCTTTTGTCCAAATACAAATTTTACTCGTTTAGGCATGTCTGTCTAAAAATCAAATTTCGCTTCTGCTTTTCGGAGATCTGAGTAAGAAGCAAGAGAAACAAAGGCCCGAAGGAACAGTCCAGAGCTCCTGAAATTTTAGATAACCCATTGAAAAAAATGGTCAAACAGTCAATATTGTACTTGACCCTCGTATCTTCTGCACTCGACTGTTTATTTTTATAGCTCACATTATATATGTTCACGCTGAACTCTGATGATAAGACTGAAGGAAAACATGCCTCTCATGACTCAGTCCGGTCGTAACTTCTGCACGTAATTTAATCATCAGCTGTCACAAATAATTAACTGAACATCAGCCAGCTTAATTCTGAACTCGGTATTCCATTATTTTGTAATTGCCTTTTAAAAAGACAAAGATTGCCTTTCAGTTAATTATCAGGGCTTCTGTTCCAGTCATGATCATCAGCGTTTCATGTTGCGAACAGTTTGGTCTTTAAATACATTGGCATTTAACTACTCATTTATTTTTGTCGGGTCTGTTTTTAAGTTTGTAATGTAACATCGTTTCATGGAATTGTTGTTCTGGGAGCAGGTCTGATCGGAAATGTTTTGTGGATTTCTTTGTGCCTTGCTGCCAAACTGATCTTTAGTACGACTTAAGCAATATGTCGCTCTTTAATGAAATCTGTTGCTAACCACAAAATAGGCTTTTCCTGAAGATAGTGAGTTGAATTATAGTTCAGGCACCAAGCTGCTAAAACACCCCCTTCCCAAAAAAAAACCCCAAACTAAAAAAACCTTGGAGGAACAGCTTTTCAGAGAATTAAATTTGAGACTTTTATTTCATCGTGTTCTTTCTCTCTTCAACAGCCACTTAACTCTCCTAAAAGAAAACAATTTTTTTTTTCCTGAGAAGGCTTTTCATTTTATCCTTTGTGACTTTTAAAGATTTCTTTAGTCGCTTTGTAACTCTGAAGGTCTTGTCTTCCTGAACACATTCATAGTTTATGATTATTTTGTATTATCCCTTACAAGTCACACCCTCCGTGTATCACACAAAAAGTCCTGCAGGCACTCAACTTTCAGAACCTCCCTGGGGCTAAAGAATTGCAGCAGAAAAGTTGGCCCAGCCTGTGTTTCTGTTTCATCCTTGTTTTTGTGGATGAAGCCTTGGCCCAAAGAAAGTTTTGATCCTCTCATTTGGGGATGGGGAACTCCAGGCACTTTCATCCACTCTGAGTCAATAAGCTGTAGCTGGGGCAAGGCATTTGAGCTAAAACACCCACATCCTTCCAGAATTGCATTATTTATCCATTCTCTCTGCTTTCACATTAATCTTTGTCTTGAATTTGCCTGGTTTTTTTCTGAGCCTCTTCTGTTTCTAGCATGCTTCCCAATTATAAGTGATTTTCATTCATCACAAAGAATTTAGTCGGTGCTAACAAAATAGATCAAAAAATAGCTTTTTGTTATTCCTCAAGAACAGATTTCAGAATCACGTAAGCAATTTTATCTCCCTCCTTTCCTCCTTTATTATGGTGGCCAAAAATGCATATGGTAATCCTATTGAATGAAAAGCATATTTGTCATTGTACATATATTTTTGTTTCTTGTTATTCTTGATCTTATAAAGAAAAACCAACAAAACAAAAAAACAACAAAACAAAACACCAAAAAAAATTGCAATTTTTAAAAATTCCCTTGCCCTTAACAGGTAGATGTTATTAAAGGAAAGTTGCCTAATGTTAAAATTTATTGTTACTGGATCAGTTATATGAAAACATTAGATTTATTCAATCAGCCCTAATAAAATAATGTAACCTGTCACTTGACTTTTGTAAAATTCTCTAGATAAATGCCTTATGTGCCAAATTTAATGTCCTGTAACTTATTATTTTTTATTTTAAACTGGAAGTTTTATCCTTTAAAGATTGTAAATGTAACGTTGTCAGATATGGAGATGTTTATGGGTTAATGTAAAAAATACACAAATAACCGATACTTTGGTAAAGGTGTTTCTCTTACACTTGTGTTTTCTGTGTTTGCCAAAGTTAAAATGTCTCTGTAATCCCAGACTATGTTCATTAACTGAAGTTTAATAATTCATATAATTCATCGCCATAAACTGGAAGAGCTCCACATAGGATGTTGCATTAATCCTTAAACAAATTATTTGTACGTTCAGAGGTGCCTTTCACACTTCTAACCCATGTTGCTTTTCTCTCCTGCAGATGGACCCCCCATTGTGGCTCACTATGATATATCGGATACCAACTCGGACCCAGAAGTGGTAAATGTGGACAATCTCTTGGCGGCTGCAGTGGTTCAAGAGCACAATAGTCAAGAGCTGGGATCTGCCTGGAGAACCAGAGGGCTGCTGGATGAAATGAGTGCTGACACAGGTTTGTTTAAATTCTCTGCCTCTGACATTTGTTCCAGCATCGCAGTTGGTGTCTCTCCCTTTATTTCTGTCGGTATTTTTGTAGTTTATACAGCTGTGAAAGCTCCCTGTGTGAATTTTGTGAGAAGACAGGGCAGGTGCTTATTAAAAAGGTGTGACGTTTAACCCAAAATAAAACTGACAGAAACTGAAAAAGATTCCTGCAATGTATTTCTGACACTAATTTTCTTAATTATTTTTTCTCCTCCTTTTCCCTCTAAGTACTATGGGAAACTTAGGTGTGGGGTTTTGGTTTTGGGAGTTTTCTTAAATGAAAGTGAACTAAACTTGTTCCTGAATGATCGATTGTGATGGCCCATGCCACCAGCCAGTCAACTGGTCATAATCTCATTTTGCATTTTGGAATTGTCTGTGTATGTCTTTTGTTTATCTCTTTATACCTTTAAAATACGAGCATTGATTGTTCCCATATTCCATACACATTTCCAACATCCCTTAGAAAACTGGACAGCCCAGCATCAGCTAAAGATGAAGGGTGAAAAGATGCTGGTAGGTGGGCTTAGCATCTAGAGAGAGCAAAGAAATTCCCTTCAGGAAAGGAAGGGCAGGAGTACTGTGGAAGACTTCAGAGAAGTTCGTGTAGCTCATAAAAATTGTTCAGCTTCACTTAAGTGCTCGTAACTCTTCACTAACAAAAGAGTTCAACAACAACATGAAACGTTGCTGTGCTTTGGATGCCACCAGGGAATATTTCCTATCGACTTCATCCCACAGCCTGGTGTGCCAACACACTGCCTTCCTTTCCACTTGATATTTTAATACCCACCTCAGGATTTTTAGCTTCATAAGACACAGTTCTTTCCTGCTGTGGTGGAGCACAACAGGTTTGTGTTCTATGCTTTGTTTTCCAAATCTGTCCTGCCACAGGGCACCCACAGTGGGAGTGTCGTGGTGGCTCTGAGATACTTTTCATTGTCTGTAAGGCTTAAAGAAATACAAATATGTGGCTTTTTAAAAGAGATATTCCAGCACTGTGGAGTTGACAGGTCCATAATTTAAATATGAGAATCCATGTGCATTGTTTTCACTGTTGCCCCTGGCTGGATGTTGTTCCAGCCTTTTTGAAGCTCACCTACGTTTTCCAAGCTCATTGGTATTTTTTGCAGGATAGCAGCTGACTGGCAGCTACTTGTCCACTAACAAGCCCCATCCTTTATCAAGTGATTTTTAAAAGAATTAGAACAGCTGAAATCACCTGAATTATATAGCACTAATGCAATGGTACTGCAAAGGAGTGTAAGGAAATAAAAAGTAATGTTTCTTACCCAGCTTTCTTCCACTTTCCACCTAAAATGCTGCAGTGCTGGTACAAATTTTTCTTCCTTCCTCCACCTATATCCAAGGGGACTTGCAAGGTAGAGGCTGGTAAAAGAAAACTAGAAAACTTTAAGAGACTTCTTCATCCCTGGCCCTATGGGAACATGTTCATATGGATTTGGTCCTGGTACCTCGGCTGTGTCAGCAGCTGAGAGGATGAATCTCTTTTTCCTCCTGCACACACCTTGTCCCAGAGCCCTGCAGCCTCTGTACACATCTGACTGCACCTTTGTCAGTCCTGGCCTTTTCCTACCCTGTCTAGGGTTGCACACTGGGAAAGCAGAATTTTCAAATGTTGCACCTTGTTCACAGATTTAATCTTCAGCCAGCATCTAGTTTAGCAGACATGAAAGAATGTGTTCCCATGGGAAAACAACAACAACTTAAGCTCTATCTCAGTGAAAAATCTTACTGTGCTATCACATCTCTGTGCATGGGCAAATACTTCGGGGCTGTTTTGCAAGCCCTCGTGTTGTAGGGCAAACAATGCATCACTTCGGGCATCATCACAACATTTGTGCAAAGAAGTTAACAGCGTGGGCATGTTATAAGGCGTGAAATTTGTATGGCCAGAGGCTGTAAATCTGTCTGTGTGCTGTAATCCTGATTTATATCAGCTAATCTTGCAGTGTTTACTCTGCTAATCATGGTTTCACTACTGCTGATTATCTGTTTATTGTCTGAACTTTAAATTATGGTAATATATGAAAGCTCTTTTGGGACTACAATTTTATACCTCTGGGGGTTCTTCTTGGGGCTGTTTAAGAGCTGCTCTGCTTTACCCCTCTGTCAGAAATTAGCCTGTCTAGAAAAAGGTGCAGAAGGGTGGTATGGCACTAATACAAGATACTACAGCCATCCAGTTCCATCCCCTGCCATGGGCAGGGACACCTTCTGCTATCCCAGGTTGCTCCAAGCCCTGTCCAACCTGGCCTTGGACACTTCCAGGGATGGGGCAGCCACAGCTTCTCTGTGACAGGGCCTCACTACCCTCACAGCCAAGAATTTCTTCCCAATATCTTATCTAACCCTGCCCTCTGACAGTTTGGAGGCACCAGCACATGAATCAAAGTCTCTGAGCACTCCCATTTCATGTTTCACTGTCTGCCCAGCCACTTCTAATAAAGAAATACCCATGACCCATTTTTGGGCTGTCTGGCAGTCAGTGATATTTGCCAAGAAACTTTCAGCTGAACTGTAATGTTAGGAAAAGTCTGCCTGGGCTATTAATTCATTTTAAGTTCAGCTGACAAACATTTTTTGTCTTGTGACGTGGAAATTACCCCTTCAGGTACCTGGCAGCACATGGGTTTCCTTCCCTTGCTAATCCTGATCAGATGTTGCACCAGGGGTCTTGGCTTTCCAAAAACTGAACAAACAGCGTCTGTGCCCCTACAAGAAAGGTGGAGAGAGACTATTTACAGGAGCATGGAGTGACAGGACAATGGGAAGTGGCTTCCCACTGCCACAGGGCAGGGTTAGATGGGATATTGGGAAGGAATTCTTCCCTGTGAGGCTGGTGAGGTCCTGGCACAGGTTGCCCAGAGAAGCTGTGGCTGCCCCTGGATTCCTGTAAGGGTTCAAGTTCAGGTTGGACAGGACTTGGAGCAGCCTTGGATAGTGGAAGGTGTCCCTGTCCATGGCAGTGAGGTGGAATGAGTTGAGCTTTAATGTCCCTTCCAAGCCAAACCATTCTGTGATTCTATTTGCATCTTTTCCAAGTGCTTAAAGCAGTCATTAGAAGGTTTCCCTGGCACTTGTTTCAAGTTTAATTTCTTCTCTCTCTGTCCCCTTGATCTGCCTGGAGGTATAATCAGTTCTGCATGTTCGCACACCTTTGAAATCCTGCAGATCATTATTGCTTCCTCCTCCTCTCATCATCTGAGGATGTGTCCACTCGAACTGGATACACATAAAATATTCACCTCCTCTCAAATTGCCTGCTCGACAAATGATTGTTCCCCTGTGTAATACAGCTGAGCAAGTGGTTTCTGAGAAGTTGGTAGTGTCACCTACTTCAGGGCTGCCCAGCACCCCCCAGGCTCATGAAAGACAGTAGATTTAATTGTCTTCTCTTTTTCCTAAAAAAAAAAAAGAAAAAAAGAAAAGAGTAGAAGTTAAATCTTTTCATTAACTGATTTTTTAAAAAATCTATTTCCTGTAAAAGAAATAATAATTTTGTCTGCTTTGTGTTTTCCACGCAAGTTTTATTTAATATGACTCAACACAGCTTTGCTAATTGGGGTGCAGAACCTTCTCAGGGGTACTTGGCAGGAAAGACAAAAACCTGCCACACTTGCTGTATTTAGAGAGGGTTTGTTGTTTGACAGACTGATGAACTGGATAGCATGGAGGAACTGTAATTAAAAAAGCCCTGTAGTATATGGGACTTAACGAAAACCAGATTTTTTTTCAAGTATTTTTAATAATGTTAGAGCAGATGTGTGAAGCAGCACAGCCAGAAACTGATGGGTTTGCTGTGTTTTTTCATTGACCAGCTTCCCCTAGTTTTCTATTTAAAGAAAATAAATTAATTTCCTTTCATGTGTGTGATGTTTCTGTCCAGCATATAGACTGTGTTTGCCACAGTGTCATTGAGTTTGGTTAGATGGTTTTGTATTTTTAAGTTGAAGGGATTTAAGCACAATCTAACTCTTAGCATTGTTGCAAAATTGCATCTGGAAATTCTAATTGCATCAGGAACAGTCGGTCTTTGTTCACATTTGT
Source organism: Corapipo altera (assembly GCF_003945725.1). Classification (NCBI taxonomy): domain Eukaryota; kingdom Metazoa; phylum Chordata; class Aves; order Passeriformes; family Pipridae; genus Corapipo; species Corapipo altera. The sequence continues at coordinate 5,166,184 of NW_020884918.1, forward strand.
ATCATAACACCATCACTAGAGCTCTTGACACTGGTTAAATTTAGTATATTAGGTGATGAACTGGAAGTTGAATGATTTGATCTAATAAGATTTTCCAGTCTCAAGTGTTTCAGTCCCTTGTTTGTTTGTTTGTTTGTTTGTTTGTTTTTGTTGTTAGGGTGAGAAACTCCTTTTCCAGTGGCTTCTGAGTTGTGTAAGCTGTTAAACATAGGCTGTATTTCATTTTCCCCATCCATAGGTCATTTGGATCCAGGTTTCCTTGCAGGTGACAAAACCTCTTCTGGTAATGCCCAGGCCAATGAAGAAATTAATATTGCCTCTTCTGATAGCGAAGTAGAGATTGTTGGAGTTCAGGAACATGCCAGGTATGAATTATTTTTTCTTGCTCTAATAGTTATTTCAATGCAAGAAACAACATTGCAGTTGTTTCTTCTGTTCTACTGGTCACGGTGGTGTCAGAATGTCTTTCTCTTTAGAACTTGACCAAAGATTCAGATTAAACTTTGATATCTTGATATCTTTGATACTTGATAATGTTTGATATCAAACATTAACTGGCTAAAGGTGTGTGGTATTTAAACACCAAATAGTGAGATACCAAATGTACATACATCAGGAATTCAGAGTTTAAAGGAATATGTGAACATGCAAAAATATTTACGTGGGTTCTTGTTTCCTTTCAAAATATGAAGTTTTTTATCAGCTTCCACTTTGCTTAATTAATCAGTAGTTGTAAAAATAATATGAATTTTTCAATGCCTAGTGTCATAAGATAGCCCCTCTAGATTAAAAATTGGATCATTATGAATCTTGCTTTTATTTCAAGATACAGGAGAGTTCAAATCCCAAAAGCAGATGAGGGTAAGGGCACCAGAGGTTTCTCTCAAGCTCAGATAAAAACCTGTCCAGCTGGGCTCCAGCTGTTATTCTTGATCGCATTTTTTGCCCTTGCTCTTCATTTTTAGTCTATGATCTTTCCTTGGCTTCAGATATTATGAAGTAGTTGAACACGACTGGCCTGTTCATATAATGTGGAGTGTGAATTTGGTGGAATAAAAGCAAGTTAAAACAGTACACAAACTAGCCTGCTGCCTGGTGGGTGCTTGGAGACACAGGGGAAGGGCATGAGGGACAAGGAACAGAGCTGGGACAAGAAGCAGAGCTGCTCTTTGATGTCCTTTCAGGGCATCTTCCTTGAGGAAAGAAGAAGGAAGGTGTGCAGGACCCAATTTCCTGTGCAGAAAATTTTAAATAGTGTGGGCACAGCCTGGTGCTGTTGGATGTGAAGAAGGGGAATTTTCAGGTCCTGTAGTGAGAGAGATTTAGTCTTTGCTTTTAGAACAGTGAAAGTCCTTGCATGGCCAACTCTTTTGGAAGATACTAATTCCTTGGGCTGTTTATCCAGCAGACCCAGGGCTTGGAGGATCTTTGTGCTAATTTTAAGGGGTGTAGACTTGCCCTCCAGCACTAGTTGGTGTAAATCTGTCTGGCACTGTGCACACACAACCCGTCTGTTGCAGTGCCCTGTTGGAAACCTTCCCATGCTGCTGCCTTGGTAATGCTCAGCACGTACAGGAATGGAAAGAACTAAACACAGAGTTGCTGTTAAAAATGAGTTTTAGTAGATATGGACTGAAGTAATTTCAGCAAATTGGACTAAAAGCACACTTCTGTGCTTTTCTTTGTTCCTGTAACCATTTCCCACCTCCCATCTCTCACAGACTAGTGTTTACTGGCCCCGTTGAATTCTCACACATTCCAGTTGTTTGAATCCTATTTAGAGTTTTATTTCTCTTGCAGGTCTAGGCTTGCAGTTATGAAGTATTGATGGGCTTCTGACAGGGTTGTCGTTTGGACAAGGTTTAGGTTTTTGATCAGTATTTTTTGCATGCTTAGTTAGTGTGGTGTTTGGGTTCTGTTCTTTTGCTGGTTTTTATTGTGCTCCGTACTCCCTGTCCTGAGTTGTGACACCCTGGGGTTTGTCCATCATCTGTAGTTTTTCAGACTGTTAGTGAACTGGTGCTGTTTCTCATCATTGGAATATTACTTGGCATCTACTTAGGACACCAAGTCATGTTTTTGTTTTTGTTTTTGGTTTTTTTTATTTTTTTCTCCAGTAGATTTTAATTTTTAATCATGCATGTGTATAAAACAGTTTTCCTCTGGGATTTTTTTTCCCTAGTTTGTTTTTTTTTTTACCTCCTTTTGTTTTCTATTTTTTTTTTTTGGTTGCCTTTACTTGGTATCTCCCCTTAGCTGCAGATTGGAAGCATGTTCCCTGAGCTCGTGTTTGACTGAACGTTTTGCTGTTGGCTGCTTACGTGACTTGTTTGAGGATAAACACTTTTATTTTTCCGGGATATCATTCCTACGAGATAATTTATGGCTCGGTTTTTGTCATCTTCAGGAGGATAAGTTAGTCTTGGCTTTGCCTAAGCATTGAGGACTGTTCTCAAGAGTGATGGACCATAGTCCCCGAGACCAAACATCATATTTAATTCGCTTTGTCTACAACCTTTTCTTGTCACTTATGCCTAAAAGTATTTCTTCTTAAGAAAGCTTTAAAAGAAAGAAGTCCCGTACATTTCTTAGAGTTCCAGTCTCTTATTGCTAAGCCTTTGTAGATGTATACTTTAAGTATGTATTTTTAAGACTGAAGAAGCAATAAAAAAGCCATTCTGAACATCACATCTAAAACTAAACAGCGCGTCTGAGAAGACAATGAGACATTTATATTCAGAGAAGTTACAGCTCAGAGAATGAGATTTTTCATTCTATTGCATGAAACTCCAACTAGAACCAAGAAAGCTGAGCATAACCTAAGTAGTTTTGGAGAGAATAAATAGCGTGACCTTAAGTTAGAATAAATAAAGTGTAAATGTCAGGGATATTTGATCAGTGCAGAAAGTTAGAGTTCCCGAAATGCACAAAGAAATGGGAAAAGGTTACCCCAACAGCCAGAACACCTCATATTTATCTGTGCAGCCAGGAGCAGCTACAGCCAACACCAGAGCTTACCAGGAGCAAAACAATTTTTGGAGCAGTAGATATTGAGTTTTACTGGTGCTCGTGTAAGATTTTACAGCTGAGAATGGAGTGATCATCGTAAAGCGTCCTGTAAATTCCTGTCATCACTTCAGCATGCAGAAAGATTAGTCTATCTTTCATTTTGCTTTTCTTTTTTTCTAATTGCTGTTAACTTCTGCTTCACTTGTCACATATCTACTATGAATATAATAGGTAAAAATGATGTGTAAATAAGTACCTTTGTATCTTGCTTCAGCGAGGCACCTGAGCCTGTGCTTATCTTTAAATACATGATTTAATCACTGAAAGCTTAAATGTTTTGCCGAATGGGGCTGTGCTGTTGTCAGTGAGCATTTCCCAGCACGTTTGTAATTTTTAGTTAAGAAGACCAAAACAAAAATCAGACATAATGTAATTAACAACATCTCGTTTGCAATTATTGTAGTGAAAGTATCACTAACTCCTTATTTTAACACGGTTTTGATTTAATATAGCAAGATGGCTTTTCTTTTTGTCTCATGCAGCCTCACTTCAAATATTTCTGTTTTTAAAAGTCCAGTGGGTAAAGCTGCCAGCAGGACACTGTGCTACTGAATTAGGGTACTACACATGATGGGGCAGGCTTCTTCAGGATCCTTGGGATCCATGCACATGCTTTTTAAGGATTATCACTTTACACACACTGGCAGAACCATTTCTTATAAATAATTTAATCCCCACCACCACCCCAAGTTTAAATTTACTCTCAGCTTTGTTTCCTGGGCATTTAGGATGTCACGGACTCTACAAATGGCAAATACACGAGGGCAGTTCGGTGAGGGACGTGTTAACCAGATGTCTAAGTGATAAAACCCTTCAGCTGAGACTCTGGTGCCTGAATTCAGTAGTGGCATTAATCCCCTGTGGGTTTTTTTGCCTTGCTGCAGGTGTGTGCATCCCAGGGGAGGTGTGATCCAGAGCGTGTCCTCCTGGAAGCGTGGCTCTCAGTTCATCAACGCCCAGCAAACACAGTCATGGACAGCAGTGGCTCCCCAGCAGAACTGGTCCTCACCCCCAGAAGTCGTGGACCTCACCCTGGATGAGGACACCAGGCGCAAATTCCTGCTGTAATCCCGTGTCACTGTGTCCCCGTCCCCTTCCCCTCTTCCCCTTTGTGGCACAGAAGTTCATGATTAAACCTTGAGTTTCAGAGCCCCCTCCCCACCCCGTTCTTGGCACTATGAAATTCAAACTCACGACGTCTCTTTCATGTCCATAAGAATGTAGTACGATTTCAGTATGACTTAAAAGGGTTTTTTGCCTTCTCAAAGGGGGATTCCTCTCAGATTAACAGCACCGAATTTAAAACACGTCTACAGTTTACTAACGTGTGCGTGTTAATCTGAAGAAATAACTGTGTGCAAAACTTACATCCTCCCTCCCTTCCCCTCATCCCGGCTCCAGAACGTTTTTAACTTATCAGTAATATTGAGTTTGTTAGTAGAAGTTAGTGTGTTGCTGTGTGAGCATCAGTGATTTTGAGAAATGGTGTGTCCTTACTGATTTCAGTGGAACTGGGGGTATTCAACACTTCTGAAGTCTGGGCCAAGAGTGTTTGTACGCAAGCTGATTTGGTTGTGTTACCAGCAGGAGGGACTGTCTTTAATGCAAACGGCCCATAACTTATGCACTGAACAGCTTTTAATTAAAGCATTTTTATTCTCAGTATAATTTATAGTTTATTCAGTGCTGAATCTTCTGTCTACTTGACTACTGTGTTTCACTGATCATTTCCCATGGCTTGATATGGCTAAAACAGTAATAATAGTAGTGACTTAGTAGCAGCTGATTATTGCAAAAGCACAGGAAAAGGTAATAAAAAGGCCCAGCATCCCTCTCCTTTTTAATTATAGATGAACTTTTTTACCTTTATCCAAGAATTGCCTGGAGGAGATGGAGAAACTAAACGTTTTGCTCATAGTCCTCATTTCTCCTGTTGCTTATTTGCTTCATTCACCACTTCAAAAAAAGAAAAAAAAAACCAAACAAGCAAATTCCAAAGCCCCAGCCTGGCAAAGCACTGGCAGCTGCCAGTGTTCAGCTGGGACTGTTCCCAGGAACTCGTGGGGCCACTTAAGTGCTTAAAACTCTGTCCTAAAAGATGTTGCAGGATCAGAATCAGAACCTAAGGTTGTGATTTCTTTTTTTTTGTTGTCGTTTAATTAATAATCTGCACTCTGCAGGATTCTAACCTATATGACATTAAATCTTACCTCTTACGTAGTTTTAGAATTGTTTTTAGGGCGTGATCCAGATTCTTTCTACCAGAATATTTGCAGAAATCAGTGGAACTACTCAGTTTAGCAGGCTGTGGTTTCTGTGGTGTGTATGGAAATTCCTGCCCCTCATCTGTCATTTTGAGCCTTTCTCAAGGCAAAAACCAAAGATTAGACTTCTAACAGAATGATATTATTCACTTTTAAAGTCTATCGTGCAATTAAAATGTTCCTTCATATTCTGGATGTTTTTCGTGGGAATTTTTTACAGCTCTGTCTTCAGACTTTTTTAGCAGTTAAGGCTGAAACAGGGGTGGTCAGGACACGGGAAGTTCTGCTTTCTTTTCGTGCTGGCTGGTTTTGAGATTTATTTGGCTTCCAACAGTTTTACCTGTGGGCAGAAAAAAAAAAAATTAAAAATAGAACTGCCTGTGTTGTCACGTAAACGAAAAAACAGCCCGGTATAGTCAGTAACAAACATCTCTTTTTCCCCATAAGCAGAACAGTTTGGACTGCACTTTACAAGATGAGTAGGTAAGGGATCGATACTCCAATTTCCAGCTTTCTAAAACATTGAACATTAAGTGTATTATTGCATGGCCAGAAAAATGTATGTGGTGCTTCTAGTGACTGATTTCTTTCTGGGGGGGGGGGGGGGGGGGGAGGGGAGTGTGGATGGAGCCCCTTGGCAGTGCAGTAGGGAAAAGCCCCCCCGCACTGCTCTGTTGGTCCCTCCTCCCGGCGTTTTAGTCGCGCACCTCAGTCGTTTCCATGGGCTCACACACCTGCTGTAGAGATAACTCTGGAACAGGGGCTTAGTGTGGCTGCTTCTCCCTGTTCCACAAAGTCTCCTGGAGATCAGTTTTGAAGAAAGCTGCAGGGACCCGTTTGCAGTCCTTCCGTGAAAAAATGCAAACTAACTCTCCTCGGTTTTTTTCAGTTTGTATATGATGTGACTTCCATGTATATATAAAAACAACTGCATCCTAACCAAACTTCCTCCATTTGTGCACTGTGTTTGTTTAAACAATTCACATATTGTAGTCCGATGCAGGTTTTCTTTTATTTAAAACACTACGTATTTTCTCATATTCTTAAGAGATTTTAAAGGGTAGTGCTCTGAAAAACACAATCACTGGATAGCTTAGGGTTAGGAAATGGTTTGGTTTTGTTCCTCTCTCTCTCTTTTTTTTTTTTAACTGTTATTTTTTTTTTTAAAAAGAGCAAAATGTGCCTGGGTGGTTTTGCTCTTCTAAGCAAGAAAGAGAAAAGTCAGCCATTGTATGGCTAAGAACCAATGCACTTGGGGCCTGATCCAGAACCCACTGGGGTCGGTGCAGGGCTTTCCATCGACCTCAGTGTGCATTGGCTCGAGCCCTTCAGGGTTTAGCAGTTCCTGAATTGCTGGAGTGTGAACTTGGAATCTTCTATAGTGAAGACAAATCACTGCTTAGAATATAAATGTTTAAAATGTGCAACTCTAGTTTAAAAAAAAAAAAAAACAACAAAAAAACCAAAAAAATTGATTCTTCTCAACACTCACTATTTAGTTCTCATTTTCCATCTAGTATTTAATGGTCTTTGGAGAAAAAAATAATAATAAAACAGAGTGTTATATAAATATAAATATATATATTTTTGGTGCAAGATGAGACCTTCTGTTTTTTTGAAACAAGTCTGTAGAATAAAGGTTAAACTATTTTAAGACAAAATAAAATAGAGTGTATTATTTAAACAACGTCAATTTGTTTGGAATTTTTGTTTTCCACTTTCATCAAATGTGCTGCAGTTTGTCATATGTCCAAAATAAATCCTTAAGATCTGGGTTACAGCTGCCCAAATACAGCATGTTCCCTGCTGTAACACATGCAGCATGTATGTAACATGCAGTAACACATGCAGTTTTGCATGTCCAGAACGGAAAAGAGATTTCCCGACTGCAGAATCTTGCTTTTATCTCTCAGAGCAGGGCAGGACTAACACTTCTCCCTGTAGTGCCGGAGGGGGTGCCAGGAGATGTTCAGGTACCAGTAACAAGTGGCTGCTGCCCATCACAGACTCCCAGAATGGTCTGGTTGGAAGGGACCTTAAAGATTATCCAGTTCCACCCCCTGCCATGGGCAGGGACACCTTCCACTATCCCAGGTTGCTCCAAGCCCCATCCAACCTGGCCTTGGACACTTCCAGTGATCCAGAGGCAGCCACAGCTTCTCTGGGCAACCTGTGCCAGGGCCTCCCCACCCTCACAGCCAACATATATCTTCATGTATAGGTGTGTGTATATATATATATAT
>NW_020884918.1:5173859-5185318 GCF_003945725.1 Corapipo altera
GAATCCCAGACTGGTTTGGTTTGGAAGAGAATTTAAGCCAATCCAGTTCCACCCCCTGCCATGGGCAGGGACACCTTCCACTATCCCAGGTTGCTCCAAGCCCCATCCAACCTGGCCTTGGACACTTCCAGTGATCCAGAGGCAGCCACAGCTTCTCTGGGCAACCTGTGCCAGGGCCTCCCCACCCTCACAGCCAACAATTCCTTCCCAATATCCCATCTAAGCCTGCCCTCTGTCAGTTTAAAGCCATTCCCCCTTGTGCTGTCCCTCCAGTCCCTTGTCCCAAGTCCCTCTCCAGCTCTCCTGGAGCCCCTTTAGGGGCTCTCAGGTCTCCCTGGATCCTTCTCTTCTCCTGGTGAACACCCCCAGCTCTCCCAGCCTGGCTCCAAAGCAGAGAAGCTCCAGCCCTTGGAGCATCTCCGTGACCTCCTCTGGACTCACTCCAGCAGCTCCTTGTCCTCCCTGTGCTGGGGGCTCTGCAGAATCCCTTCCAGGGATGCGATTTTGGCACAACCTCCACCTCCCCCCACACCTCAGTCCTTCAGGTGTCTGAGCACCCTTCACACCGTTATTTCTCCGACTCTATCCCCCTGTCCCATCCTCCCAGGCATCTTTTGCTGGTCAGTGAGACGAACGAGACACTGGGATTTCTTCACACAGCCAGACAGTGCTGACAGGCTCAGACCTGCTGCTACTGGGAAAGGAGGTGCAGACCAACTGTGAAGCTCTGGGCAATTCCTCACTGACCACAAGGAGGTGGTGCCAGTCAGAACCGTGTTTGGAGAACCACTAAATTACACCAGGGAATTTACAGCAACAAGTAAAGAAGGGAATGTACTTACCAAGAAGGGTAAGTACAATTGCACTGTGCTGAACTTAGGGTCCTGCTGCCTGCCAGCCTTCTCATAGGCAAAATGGGAATAGGAATAATAATAATAATAATTCAGTACCTCTCCAGTGTTTACCGTGTATTTATTACATGAGGAAGCTCTTGGTGCAAGTGAGGAAAGCCATTTATCCATGTATTTTAAATATCAATATGGATAGTGAGAGTGAAGCGAGTCGGTTTTCAGCTCCCCTGAGTCCATGGGGTTTGTGAAGCCTGAAAAAACAAATTCTGGGTCTGGTGGTGGCTGTGGAGGTGGACACCAGACTTGGGTTTTGTTTCATCTGAATCATGTGTCGTGGAGTTTGGTGCAGATGTGGGAAGAAGACAGATGTTGTATCTCCTGAATCTTTTTTTCTCCATCACCAAGTCACACCCAGAATCTGTAGTCTTCAGGATACACAGAAGGGAAAGCTTAAAATTTCTCCTGGGGCACTTGGCACCTCTTTATGTAGGAGCCACTTTTCTTTGTGGTAATTGTCATTTCTCCTGCAAACACAAGAACTGACCAAAACTACCCAAAAACAGGTTAGATTTGGTATTGCTTTCCCCAGTGAATTCACTGACATGCAGATTAATTTTGTGGCTGAAAATTTATTATGTCTGCCTTGAAATGAGGACTGAAAGTTTTTTGCTAAGTGGATTAGTTCCCCAGTTCCCTGGAGAATCTGTAAATGCTGTCCTTTGCCAAGTGCATCACCTCCATTGGCTGATACACTACTCAGTTTCCCCTTTCCTTTTCAGGGTTGTCATCTGTGAATATCAGCTGCTGTGGCCTTCTCTCCAGAACATTCCAGGGATTTTATTTCCCTCCTTTCTGCACAGGAAAGGAGCAGAACACCTACAAAATGCAAACTTGGGAGGGACAAACACTGCATTTACTTTTGTCACCTTATTTTACTTTTGTCACCTTATTTGTGCAAATAAGGTGAATTAAAGTCCTCCTGTTACTGACACCTAAGAGCAGATAAGGATCCAGCCCCCACCAAGTTTATATCTTGACACCAAGGAGTTTATGAAAAGTGAATGCATTCCTGAGAGTCCTTGCAACTGCTGATTCATAAATGCCCCTTGGAAGTTTTCTCTTGGAGCTGGTTAGTCATCTAGATTTGCAACTCAATTTAAAATTAGAATTGAGTGCCAGCCACTGGGAAGGAAATATCTTTCAGACAATCTCAGGGCAAAGCTGGAGTGGGCAGGGGAAAGCTGTCTGAAAGTTTAACTTCAGATAATTTCCTACACGTACTCGCTGCATCGGCAGCTTTGGGTGAATCCAGGGCAACCACACCAGAGCTGGGAAAAGAAACAAGAGTCCTCTGTCAAAATTGTTTTTCATTGCTGTAGTGATGTGAATTGAAGGCAGAACTCCTTGGAGCCTGACTGGTGCCTTTTCCAGGGGCTTTCCTACATGTGCCTCTGACGAAATGCTGAGCATGGCTTTTGCTTGTCTGTGGCTTCAGGCTCCTGTCCGGCCCCTGACTGAGGACACCCAAACCTTTCCCATTTCCTCTCTGCCAGGTCCTTGCACATATACCTCAAACTTAACATTGCTGACCTCCATTGTCACACCAATCATAGGATCAAACAATGATTTGGGTTGGAAGGGACCTTAAAGATCATCTCATTCCAAACCCTGGCCGTGGGCAGGGACACCTTCCACTATCCCAGGTCATTCCAAGCGTGACCTTGAACACTTCTAGGGATGGGGCAGCCACAGCTTCTCTGGGCGACCTGTGTCAGGGCCTCACCACCTTGACAGCCAACAATTCCTTCCCAATATCCCATCCAAACCTACTCCTAGTTTTTCCCCCCTCACGTTTCCAGCTGTGACTCTCTGGATGCCCCAGTGTTTGGTCACATGGATCTCCATAGGAGGCTGCTGTTTTGAAGCAGGGCATGTTCAAACCCCCCTCTGTGGGACTGCAGGTACACAGGAGATGTTTATCCATGGTGTTATGAGCTGGCAGTGGCCCTAAACCCAAAGAGGAGCTTTCAAGTCTGGGGTGGCTGGGCTGGAGTGATGCTTTTAAAATCCTAATGGGAAATGTGTCACTCGTGTTATGTGTTCTCACACAAAGCTCATCTTACCTGGCACGGGTTATGATGGAGATGCATGAAAAGGTAATTTTCTTGCCTTTCCACATGATTACACTTTCCTTTTAGGTCCATTTATTTACACTCTCCCTGGACCGCATGTGACAAAACCACCAAATAAAAATACCCCACACAGGAGCTCTGCCAGTGACAAATCACTGTCCAAGCACCTCAGACCTCTTTCCTGGCATCTCACTGACGCCTCCCTTTGTGCTGATGTTGGGGGAATGGTGGAGGCATCCCCATAACATGGGGGGCCAACAAAGAAGGGACTCACAGGAGCAGGATGTCATCGAGGGCAGACGCTGAGTGACTCCTAAACTGCTCCCCCAGCTCTGCTTCCTGCTTCTGGAGGAGATCCCCAACCCCTGGGCAGAAGGGGAATCTCCAGCACGGTGGAGTGACGTGGCCAAAACTCCAGCTTGTGAACATATCCCTGGCGAGAACGATTTCTAACCTTCTCAGCAAGGGTGGGAAATGGGCCCAACCTCTCTGTGAGAAAAATGCAGGTTGGGGTATTTTGTCAAGTCATTTTTGTTTCTGATGGTTCTTGGTGCATGCTGCATCTTTCCTGGGACTGTGGTGTCATCTCTCCAATTCCATGGTGAACATTGGGCTGGACAGTACCTGAAGGCAGCTGACAAGAAAGACAGAGAGGGACTTTTTACAAGGGCCTGGAGAGACAGACAAGGGGCTTCCCACTGCCAGAGAGCAGGCTTAGATGGAGTATTAGGAAGAAATTCTTTACTTGGAGGGTGTGAGGCCCTGGCACAGGTTGCCCAGAGAAGCTGTGGCTGCCCCATCCCTGGAAGCATACAAGGCCAGGTTGGACAGGGCTTGGAACAACCTGGGTAGTGGAAGGTGTCCCTGCTCAGGGCAGGGAGTTGGAATGAGATGAGCCTCAAGATCCTTTCCGACCCAAACCATTCTGTGACAGGCAGTGACAGGAGCTCACCTTCAGTCTGTCAAAGGACCAGAGCTCTTCAGGGAAGAGTTTTCAGCTCCAGGCAGGTAAGAGATGGAGATTATCCAGACAAAATCCTGGCAGACCATGGGATGTGGGAGTACCAGCCTGTAGAAACACCCCCATTTCTATGTTTTACCACCAACCTCCAAAATACCTCTCCCTAAAAAAAGTCCCTGAAGTGATGAACCACAGGCACAGGGCAGGACTTTTGGGAGTGTCCTGTGCAGGGCCAGGAGTGGGACTCCGACGATCCTTGTGTGTGCCTTCCAACTCTGGATATTCTGTGACTTTGTGATGAAAAATCCAATCAGTGTGTAGTCACTACGTGTCCACAAACCACGTCTGACCCAGGAAAAGCCAGGAGCATGGCAGGCATCAGCACAACCTCCCCGGGTGCTCAGGGCCAGGTGGAGGTTTACTCTGACAACCCCAGAACGTGCTAAATAACCAGACTCAGCCTGTCCCTTAACACCTAACACAGTCCTGTGGCTTTTTGGTGCCTGCTGGCCCCAGGGCAGGTGTGAAGCTGCTCAAATGGTCACGCATTACTCAGGCTGCAGTGGGTGAGCAGACGCCCTGCCTTGAATAACTGAAGGCTGGGTGTTTACCTGTGGTGATGCCCTCAGTGCCACCGGTGTGTTGTAGGTGTGTTCCTGCTGACAACCATCAGACAGCCCCAGTTCAGCTCTTGGGCTCCCCTTGTGCAGCCAAAGTCCACGGAGAGCACTGTGCTGCCCCTCCAGTGCAGCACAGAGACATAAAACTGGTCTCAACATTGTTCTTCATTCAGATGGGTTTTGTTTTTTCCATCTTATTTTCATCAGAGTGGGTTCCCCCTTATGGTTTTCCCTCAGTTTGAAGAGGTGGGGGAGATGGGTGCAGGTGAACTTTGGGGTGACCCAGGGCAGACTCAAGCCATTAGAATTAGAACAGTGGCAAAATGAAGAGCAGGATGGAGGTTTCATAGAATCACAGAATCACTGAATGATTCAGGTTAGAGGGGACTTTAAATATCATCCAGTTCCACCCCCTGCCATGGGCAGGGACACCTTCCACTATCCCAGGTTGCTCCAAGCCCTGCCCAACCCAGCCTTGGACACTTCCAGGGATGGGGCAGCCACAGCTTCTCTGGAAAACCTGTGCCAGGGCCTCACCACCTTGAAAGCCAACAATTCCTTCCCAATATCCCATCTAACTCTGCCCTCTGGCAGTGGGAAGCCACTTCCCCTAGTCCTGTCCCTCCATTCCTTTTCCAAAGTCCCTCTCCAGCTCTCTTGGAGCCTCTTTAGGCGCTGGAGGGGGCTCTAAGTTCTTCCCGGACCCTTCTCTTCTCTGGGTTAAGATACCCAGAGCAGGAGACAGAAACACAGTGAGTAAATCCAAATAAAAAGGGGGATAATATCAAAAGGCAGCTCACAGCATGTCTTGGACAAGACTTGTCAAGTTGAAAATGCTGTTTAGTTTGTCCTCCCCCTTTGCAAAAGGAGGGTGAGCCTCTGGTGCACACCTGACCATCCTCCACACCTCCCAAGAGCATTTGAGGACCTTTCCTGCAGTTGGGATGCTGTGAAAATATCGCCTCAGGCCATTAAAAACCCCAGCCCCCTTGGAGCTGGGGAATCCTTGGCTTCTTCCACAATCACTCCTTCTTCCAGCTGCTTGTCAAGAGGAAGAATTTTAGGGCAATTTTTTAAGCAGTCCCACCTGGGCGTGGCACAAGAAAGGGAACGTGTTTTGCAGGAGGGGCTGAGCTCCCTGCCAGCCAAAAAAGTATTATTATAATGATTTATTATCCCACTAAGCAGCAGGACTGGTTTTGGAGGGGTGATGCTGAGCTCCCTCATCCCTCAGTGGACTAATGTGAGGTCTTGCCCTGGACCAGCATTCCCAGTTTGTGCAAGGCTACAGCAAAACTCTCAAAATGCTGTAAAAGTTCTCAAAAACGCTTCAAAATTAACTCTACACCTGTATCCTCCCTATCCCCACGCGCCTGGGAGGAATTCCTTTAATTCCTGGTGCTCCAGGCTTGGCTCAACCTACTCTCAACCCCTTGGAAAGTCTGGGTTAGGGACGTGTGGGTGGAGTTGAGCGCTCTCAGCAGCAGCCATCGACCAGCAAAGGAAGTAATATCCATGATTTTTAATGTAATTTGGCCATGGATATTTTATCTCAGGAAGCCCGGGCTGGAAGCAGCCCTCAGGAAGGCACTAGATGGCACCAAAGCCGGAGGATACGGGCTCCGGGCTGCCATCGCAGCCTCCTCTGCATCCCCCAGGAAGGGGGAAAGCGCCTTCAGAAACAGACAAAAAGGCTTGTGCATGTGAAAAGGCCAGGGTTTTTTGTGGTTTTGTGCTTTTTTTTTTGTTCTCCTATCCCTGCTGGACTCCGTTGTCTTATCCAGGCCCTGTCCTTTCAGCCAGCATCCATCCTGAGGCAGGGTTAAAGAGCCCCAGAAAGAGCAAAAGAAATCGAGCCATTCGGATGTAATACTGAAATTAAATTAACCAGCTGTGACTTTGAGGTAATTAACCACTGATGAGTCAGATGGAGTGTCCTTTCTCCAGATATCAAGCCCAGGCTCTGGGAAGGTGGACAGGGATCACTGACCTTGCCTTATTTTTGGTTAGTGCTAACCAAGGAGTGGATGTCACAAATAAAATAGCACAATGTCCTTGATTAGTGGCAGAAAATGTGGGGTTTTGCAGCAAAGCACGTTGCCAGAAGAGGGCTTTCCTTTTGCACCAGTTCTGGTACCAGTCATGGTTCCATCCTAAAGCTGCTGCTGCAGGGAGCTGGCAGGATACTGGGATGGGGAGAACATCAGAGGACCACCAAGGAAAACACACCAAAACCCCTGCTCCCTAAAAACAAGGACAGGATGGAGGAGAAATTATGAATTTGGGGTCATTCCGCTTGAAACAGGGTGACATATCCCAAAGCCCAATCCCTGCCCTCTTCCTAGGAAGGCAAAGAGTCGATAATGACTATGTGTGCTTGAAACTCTAATTGAAAGTAATAATTTAATCAGACCCAATATCCCACTTGGGACTCAGTGCGGTGAAACATTGACAGCTCCCATTTTGCAACAACTCTCAGTTGTCAGAAAAAAGCCACCTTTATTCTGTTGGCTGCCAGACCCATGCAAATGGAGAATGAAATTCCTCAAAGAAAAATAATTCAATTTTAGTAAAAATGATAAGACATAAATGGGGGCATCGTAGAACCATTGAATCACTTTAGTTGGAAGAGCCCTCCGAGGTCGCCACGTCCAACCATTCCCCAGGACTGCCAAGGCCACCACTGACCCATGTCCCCAGGTGCCACATCCACAAGGCTTTTAAATCCCTCCAGGGATGGGGATTCCAACACTGCTCTGGGCAGCCTCTGCCAGGTTCTGGACAACCCTTTCCATGAAGAAATTTTCCCAATATCCAATCTAAACCTCCCCTGGCACAGCTTGAGACTGTTTCCTCTCATCCTGTCCCTTGTTCCCTGGGAGCAGAGCCCGACCCGCCCCCCCGGTTCCCTCCTCCTGTCAGGGGGTTGCAGAGCCAGAAGGTCCCCCCTGAGCCTCCTTTTCTCCAGGATGAGCCCCCCCCAGCTCCCTCAGCCTCTCCTGCTGCTCCAGACCCTTCCCCAGCTCCATTCCCTTCTCTGGACCTGTGACACCCCATCTGCTATGGCAAAATAGTGACACAGTGTTTTCTTTCTCTCCTCCCAAATGGCTGCTCTTTGGAGCTGAGGCTTTTACTTGTTTTCTTATTTTCTCTCCATAGAACTGGAAAATTTGAAATGCTGAAATGTTACACTTTGAGCAAATGCATCATGATTTCCTCTACCTTGCTTTTTTTTTTCCTTTTCTTTGTTTTGTTTTGTTTTTGTTTTTTTTTTTGAGAAAAATAAAAAAAAGAAAGGTGGTAAAAAGCAGAAGAGAGAAAATTACAGGGAGGCAGAAAATAAACGGGAAAAATAACCCTAGATTAAATGACAGTGTAAACAAATCCCAAATAAAGCCTTTCCTCGAGCCAGAAGCCTCTCAGTTTCTCGATCCCCACTTGGATTTGGGTTGCTGTTGCTCCCAGGCATGGGATGATACAATAGGGTTTGCTGTAGAGATTTCCCCTCCTTTTTCACCCTTTCCCTATCCATTCCTTATTTTCCCTTAAATTTTTCCACTGTCAATTTTCCCTGGATTTTCTCCAGTGCTGGTCTCCCAAGCCCTACAGGCTTTTTGCCTCCCCCATCTAAGAGCTGAGACCTTCAAAACCCCCGTTCTTTGTCATGGGGTTTGTGAGACCCACCAGCCTTGCCTGGAAGCACCACCAAGGTTTCCAGCCGTGGTCCTGCTCTGGTTGTATCACCATGGACACACCAAGATGTGGTGCCAAGGAAATCATGATCCAAAGAGCAGCTGAAGACCAGCAATTAATCAAAGCCTCAGACTGTTGTTTAGCAAAGAGGTCACACCATCCACATGCTTCATCCCTACTAGGAGTGAGGCATCAGTTCTCTCCAGGCCATCAATCCCATGGATGCCCCCTCCCTGGAAGTGTTCAAGGCCAGTTTGGACAGGGCTCGGAGCAACCTGGGATAGTGGAAGGTGTCCCTGCCCATGGCAGAGGGTTGGAATGAGGTGGACTTTAATGTCCCTTCTAACCCAACCCATTCTGGGATTTCATGATTCCATGATCCTGCCATAAAATGGCATCTGGGGGTGAAAGGTGTCCTCCTTGAGCCAACCACAGCTTCAAAACAGCTGGAAAACACCCTTCCCCGGGGCCTTTCTGCTGCTCCTACCAGAGGTCAGCCAAAAAAAAACACAACCAAGTTTGAAGAAAATCAGCTCATCAGTTTTTGAGCCAGTTGATCCCATCTTGACTTCCCACAGGATTTCACCCACCTTGGTCTTGCAGAGGTGGTGAGAAGTCCCATATCAGACGGAAGGAAATGACTGAGGGCTTTGAGGTGGGCAGAGGGTCTGGCGATGATCTGGGAATTATGATCACCCTCAGTGCTGCCTGAGGAAGGTGGCTGATGTGCCACGTGTGCCCCAGCGCCTCCCAGCTGCTCTGTATCACATTTATATTTACCAAATATCCCCTGTACGTGCTTGGCCAACGGGAGAATCCTTCGTTGTGGGACTGAGGGGTGAGACACCTCCAGTGTCCCAGTCCCTGTGCTCCAGCCTCTCCAAAGCTTCACCAGTGTCACATGTGACACAAGGCTGGAGAACATCTCACCGGAGCACAATTCCACAGTGTTAATTTTTAAGGAAAGCTTAGGGCAAAAGCAGGAGGATGCCCCAAACTCAGGGGTGCTGGGACCCCAGAAGCTTCGCTGGGGGACACCAACAGGCAGGAGCCTCATGGGCAGGAGGGAGCCAAGGGCTAATTTTAACACCAACCTGTGCCTGCGGCATCTGCGTGACATGTGAAGCCCCAGCGATGGATCGGGTGTCTCAGGAAAAGGGGGGAATGTGTGTGTGGATGTGAAGCAACAGCAGTGAGGGCTGAGCCCCGTGAAACACTCGCGACAACTGCGGGGCTGGGGGCCACCAGAGCAGCTGCCTCAGGCAACTGGGGCTGGTGGTAGGGCTGCAACCCCTGGCCCGGGGCCAGCAGTGGACTCAGAAGACCATGGAGCAGACGTCAGGGTGTTTTACACCCCATCCTGCATCCATTATGATGTGGGGATAGGCCCAGGGAGACAAGGTGGACACCTCTCCTGGCTGATTCACGCGTGGGTGTGGCTACATCACACCCTCCAGGCTTTTTCAGAGCTTAAAGAAATGTCCCTTTGTAGGGTGTGTGTGACACAGTGAGGTCGAGATCACACCTTGGCGCTGGGAACGATTTGTTACTGCTGATAGGAATGGGTGGGAATTGGTTGTTTTTCCACGCTGGGAAACAAAAGGGGCCCAGGAAGTGTTTCATTACAGCACAAACATGGAAAATTGGATTAGATCAGATACGAGGAGAAGGTCTTTTATGATGCGGGTGGTGAGGCCCTGGCACAGGCTGCCCAGGGAAGCTGTGGCTGCCCCATCCCTGGGAGTGTCCAAGGCCAGGTTGGATGGGACTTGGAGCAACCTGGGATAGTGGAAGGTGTCCCTGCCCATGGCAGGGGGTTGGACGAGATGGACTTTAAGGTCCCTTCCAACACAAACCACTCTGTGATTCTCTGAAAACAAACAAACAAACAAACCAACCAGATTTTGCTCTTTCCTTGCTGCCTCCCAATACTGAGCCAGGGCTGGCCGAGCATTGCCCACAGCAGCACGGTGACAGCGGCGGGCAAAAGACCCTCCCTGGAGTCAGCACAGCCTCCCGGAGGACACTGAGGGGGGCAAGGCAGGAGGGGAAATCCAAACTGGGATGCAGTAGAGCGGGCACTGGGAGGCAGTGGGCACCCGAGACTTGTCCTGCTCCCATTTGAGGGGAGCTCGGTGCAGCAGCAATGTGAGAACTTACCCAAAAGAGCCCTTTCGGGCGGGGGTCGCCGCTCTGGAGGAGGCTCCAGGGCGCACACTGGCAGCTGTCCCTGCTCCCTGTGGATCAAATTAATCCTTCCCACGCATCTGCCCTCGGGCTGCGGCGCTGGGAGGGAAGGGGTTACACAGAGCCAGGTTGCCAAGCCCACGTTTTAATTCAGACCGGGGGGGGGGGGGGGCGGGGGACAAAACAAAACAACAAACGAACCCAAACCCACAACAAAACCACCAGATAAATCCAACGACAAACCCACTGCAATAATCCAGGCGGACAAATCCACCGCACATCCACGTTCGGAGGCTGCCGAGCGCTTAAACCTGCCAGATGCACGGGATGGATAAGGCTAAGCAGGGATTAAGGGGGCTCCCCACGGCGGGGCGGCGGCAAAAACAACCCCCGGCCTGGGCGGGGCGGAAAGGCCATGGAAAAGTGACTTTGCAGTGGGATGAAATGACTCCCGGGATCCTGCGCCCTGATGGAAACCCCTCCTGCACAACGGGGTCTTCGAGTCCATTTAAACAATTTTAAATCGAGATGAGCGTCTGGCTGTGGGGTGTTTTTTACAGGCAGGGCGGGGGCGGAGAATCGCCTTTCTTTAAGCCATGGAGGTTTGTTGCCCCAGGAGGAGGGTGGCTCCGAGCCCCCGGGGAATTCCGCATCCCTCCAGGTCCCGCTGGAGCCATTTTAGGTTAGTGATGCCCCAACGGAGCAGCTCCGTCAGTAACTGGGGCGCCAACACAATGGGCCACTGTCACCCGGGAGGGGATGAGGGCAAGGACTGGGGTGGGGACAGGGACGAGCCCTCCGTGCTCCTGCGGCCCCGCCATCCCGCTCCTCGGGCCCGCCTGGGCGTGTGTCCCCCGCGTGTCACGGCCAGGGATGTGTGGCGGGGTGTGCTCCACGTGTGTGCTCCGCACGCGTGCTCTGCTGCGGGCACGGCGGGGCTCGGCCCGGGGCCACAGGGGGGTGTGCCCGTGTTCGTGTGTGTGAGCATGTGTGGGTACATATCTATGTGTGTGTG
>NW_020884918.1:5185328-5494544 GCF_003945725.1 Corapipo altera
GAGCATGTGTGGGTACATATCTATGTGTGTGTGCACGTGTGTGTGTGCATGTATGTTTGTGTGCACATGTATGTGTGTATGTGTGTGCACGTGTCTGCGCATATGTGTGTACATGTATGTGTGTGGGTGCACATGTACGTGCCATGTATGTGTGTGTACACATGTATGTGTGTGTGCACATGTATGTGTGTGTGCATGTATGTGTGTGTGCACGTGTGTGTGCATTCGTGTACGTAATGTGTGTGTGCACATATATGTGTGTGCGCACACGTGTGTGTGCATGTAATGTGTGTGTACATGTGTGTGCGCATGTACGTGTGTGTGCATGTGTGTGCATATGTCTATGTAATGTGTGTGTGCACATGTGTGCATATGTGTATGTAATGTGTGTGCACATGTATGTGTGTTTGCACACATCTGTGTGCATGTAATGTGTGTGTACATGTATGTGCGCATGTATGTGTGTGTGTGCACATGTGTGTGTGTGCACGTATGTGCGTGTGCACATGTGTGTGTGCATGTATGCATGTGTGCGTGTATGTGTGTGGGTGCACATGTCCGTGCACATGTATGTGTGTGTGAATGCCCGTGTGTGTGCATATATGTTAATGGGTGCACATGTGTGTGTGTGCACATGTATGTCTGCACATGTGTGTGAATATATGTGTGTATATGCATATATGTGTGTGTGCACACATATGTATGTGTGTGTATGTGTGTGCATGTGTGTGCATGTGTGTGCATGTGTGTGCGCATGTATGCGTGTATCTGCATATATGTGTGCACGTGTGTCTGTCTCTGGCTGCACATGTGCACAGGGCTGTGTAGGTGTACAAGGTGTGTGCCTGTATTCCAGATACCAACACACGTGTGTGTGTCCCAGCATATGTGTGCATGTGTTTGTGCACGTGTGCCTCTGTTTCCCACACATGTGAACATGTGTGGCCGCACATGTGTGTGCGTGTGTGCCTCAGGCTGCACACGTGCACGGGGCTGTGTGCCTACATGTGTCTGTGCTGGTATGTGCTGGATGCTGGCACACACACATGTGAGCCCAGGCACGTGTGTGCATGTGTGTTTACACGTGTGTGCACACACATCCATGTGAAAGAATGGACGGATGGATGGGTGGATGGAGAGGTGGATATATCGTGGATGGAAGCATGAATGCATGGATGGCGGATGGTGAATGGACGGATGGATGATGGATGGATGGACGGATGGATGGATGGTGGAGGGTGGATGGACGGACGGATGACGGATGGATGGACGGATGGATGGATGGTGGAGGGTGGATGGACGGACGGATGACGGATGAGTGGGTGGTGAATGGATGGACAATGGAAGAATGGATGGATGGACAAATGAATGGACAAATGGATGGATGGATAGGTTGGGGATGGGCGGATGGTAGATGGATGGTGGGTGGGTGATGGATGGTGGACGGACCGTGGATGGACAATGGATGGATGGAAGGATGGGTGGATGGTGGATGGATGCTGGATGAATGAATGGATGGACAAACGGACGGATGGCTGATAGCTGGATGGACGGACGGACGGACGGATGGCAGATGGACAGCCCGACGGACGGACGGACAGACCCCCGGCCCTGCGCGCGCACGCACCACCTCCCCGATCTCCCCCCCCCCCCCCCCCCTCCGCGCGCGCGTGCGCGCCTGCTCTCGCTCTCCTCGCCCCGCCCCCCACCCCCCATTGGCCGGTCCCCGCGCGGGGGGCGTGTCCCGCCGCGCTCGCCGCTGCCCATTGGCCGCGGGTCCCTTTGTGTGCGGGCGCAGCGCGGCCCCGGCGCAGTCGGCGGCGCGTCCGCGGGGCGGGAAGGGCCGGGCCGCAGCATGGTCCTGGTGCACGTCGGATACCTGGTGCTGCCCGTCTTCGGCTCCGTGCGCAACAGAGGTACCGCTCCCGGCGCCGCGGGGGGGGCGGCGCGGCCCGCAGTCCCGGCAGGACAAAGTGTGGGGGGGGGCCCCTTTCCCCCCCCCCCCCCCCCCCCCCCCCCCCCCTTCGCCCCCTCTCGCCGTAGCCACCCAGGCCATCCCAGCGTAGCTGTAGCCGATAACAGCCATTTTTGTACCTCCATCCTGTGTAGTAGCTGAGTTACATTTTGCACTGTAAATTCCTGTTAAGTGGATTTGTTTTGCCGTGGTCGTCGACGCAGAGTCTCTTTGGGGAGGGGTAGTGGGAGGGGGGGAAGGGGGGCAGACGCCCTCAAATTGCGGCCAAAACCACAATCACAGGACGGGTGAGGTTGTAAGCGACCACACCGGGGTCCTCTGGTCCCACCTCCCTGCTCCAAACCTTCTAAAAAATACACTAAGTCGGGGAGAGGAAACCCAGCGATTGGCCCCGATTCCCTGAAAATCAGGCTGGAAAAAGAGTTGGGGAGTGGGATCTGTGGTTGAGCGGGAGTTAAAGTGCCCCCCGGGAGCTGCTGGCGGGGGGTGCAGCATCCCTGTCCCCGCGGTGACACCTCTGTCCCCGCGGGCATCGCCCCCCACTCCGTCCGTCCTTCCATCTATCCAGCCACAAGTGTCCTGTCCCGCCAGCACACCCCCAAAACTGACCAACACCTACCCCCTCCTCCCCGAAAAAAAAAAACTCGAACAAAACTGGGTTGCGAAAAAGAGACGACTGGCAAAATGGTTTTCCATTAAACAGGGATAACATTTTTTTCTGCTGTGCTAAATTACTTCCTGTTCTTATTTTGTGGGTAATTTTTTCTGTACCGAATATCCTTTGGTTGTGTATCTCCACCTTTTTTCTTGTACTAAAACTAAAGCATGGTCTGTATTTTTTTACATTACCTAGTTTCTGATGTAAATCTCTCTGTAGAGACATACCCTGCTGAAATGTAATGTGCTGTAGCCTATACATCTGCTCAGTGTACGCTGCTTTTGTTCTGTTGCCCTTCCATAGCATGGTGGGCCTTGCCTTTTTGTATTGTGTGCATGATGACATTGTTACACACGATTCCACTAATACTAATATACAATCTCTCAATAAAGAAACTAGTTTTCCTATATTAACCTAGTGTGCTTTTTCTATTGCTGTTTCCCCATTTATTGTCGTATCCTGCTGTTTAGATTTTTTCCTTGCTTTTCCCCCCCCATCGTGAGGTTTGAGTGAGTGGATTTTTTTCCTCCCTCGTAGTGCGGATGTGGGGGGGCTTTTAAATACATTTTTTCCCCCCTCCTATCCCATATCTACCCTCAGCATTAGTCTGTGTGTACATAATCCCCAGCGCACAGTCTGTATTGCTGTTGTGCCGATGCAGAATTCTGTTTTTACCGCAGAATAGCTAAAAAAAAAATAAATGTACAATCCAATCCCTCATTATTAATCGGGGAAAAAAAAATACAGATATTTGATGAAGGGTCTGCTGCTTATTCATTCTGGTTACAACATTACACATTCCTTACCAGAACTGATAACCGAAGCGACCTCCGGATGGATGGGGGGGAATTGTTTGGTTTTTTTGAAACTCTTTGATTAGCAAGAGGTGTAAACGAGCCTGGGAGATTAAAAAAAAAAAAAAATTCCCTTTAATCTTTAAGCTGTATATTTAAACGTATACATCTCTGCGAGTGCCCTGCCCACCATCTGCCAGGCGAGAAGTTGCCGTGCCTCGGTCCCGCGGCGACTGGCACGCTATAAATATCTTCACTAGACCCCTGCAAGGCAGGGCTCGTAAAAACCGTCCCAGCTGCTAATGTTGTAACTACATTTTTCCTGCTCGAAGCCTCCAGGCCTACCATCTTCTGAATAAACTCGATTTGGTCAAAAAAAAAAAAAAAAAAGAATTTAAAAAAGCAAAGTACGGGTTTGGGAGAAAGCAATGGGGAACCTTAAAATATTTGGAAGCATGGAGGGATGGATAAATTGCGGTCAGCGAGCAGTTTTGCTGCAGCAGCAAAGCGATAATAATAGTGGTCACCTCTCCTCGTTCCTGCACCAGACCCCTCTCCCAGGTCTGCAAAATGGTCCTGTAAAACCTCCCAGCTTTGGCTTGGATGCCACGAAAAACTGAGGGAAGTCAGGGCTCCCAAAGCCAGGAGAGATGGGGCTGGGAAGGGGAGGTGGGAGGGAAGCATCTTGTCTTTAATTACATTTCCACAGAAGCCGGGGTGGGGGGAGACTTGGTGATTGGTCTTTAAAGAGAGGAAGACAAATTTCAGCAGGTCGGTGGGTTCCCACCGCTAAAAATTTCACGAGGAGCCTCTGGCAAACAAAGCAAAATCCAGTGGCTCCGGCAGCCTGCCCTGCCTTACCCCAGCATCCCTCCCAGAGACGCATCATTTTGCAAGGCCATGCCTTTCCACCTCCCTCCTAGCTTTATCCTGAGTTTGGTTGGTTTTCTCTATAAACATTTACTTATGATTTCCTTCTCCATATTTCCTTTTCCGTGTACCTCGGTGACTGTTTGGCCATCCTGTCCCCCCCACCCTGTATGAGCACCGGCGGGTCGCCCCCCTGCTCCCCCCTGGATGTAGTGTTTGCCGTGGCCCTTTGTTCTCGCTCCATCCTCGCCCCGGGCCAGCGCTGAGCTCCTCCGTGCCTGACACATGTCCCCGTACACATCCCGAGGAGGGAGGCTGTGCTTCTCGCTTGCATGAAGGGAGACATGCATGCCTGTTGGGGCTGATCATTTTCCAATGTGATTTTTTTTTTTAATTATTATTTCCCCCACTCCCCACCCCTTCTTTTTGTTCTCTCTTTCTCCTTCTTTTTTTTTTAATTTTTTTTATTTATTTTTTTTTTTAATTCAAACCCCCCCACCCCACATAAGACAATGAGATTCGGGTTATGGCGTGGAAAAAACAAAACAAAACAAAAAACCCGAAAAAAAACCCCCAAATCCCACTCCCCTCTACCCCACCCCAAACCCTGAAAGGGATAAACCCATCCTTTCCAAACGCACCACAGACACCTGCCGGCAGCTGCCCCTTTGTTGGGAGTGGGGAATTCACTGCAGCGTAATAACCTCCCCCCCAGGTCTCACTCTGCAAATTAGCACTGATACAGAGCAAAACTGCGTGGTCAATGTGCTCTGAGGATGCCTTGGTAATCTAATAATGCAGAAAGCTGCTGGGTTAATGGCAACTTTTAGAGCAATTTATCATCCGCATCATATTTTTGACCTGTCTTGTTAGAAGCACATCCTTACAAGAAGAAACATCCCCCCCTCCTCCACCTCCCAGCCTTATTAGTCAGTAACCACCAGGCTTTCATAGCTCATAATCCATCAAACTCATCCACATTTTAATGACTTAATTCCTTTGACACTCTTGAAAAGCCACCTTCCAGTCTTAAAAAAAAGCCACCTGGTGCAAAGAAAATGATATATTTTTTTGTTTTAGCATCGCAGGCTGAGGAGATCCAAGGCAAGTCACGTGCTGGTAGTGCTGCTGTGGGTGTGGAGGCACATGCAGTGATTTCTGTAAAGCCTAGACATCTCCCCAGCACCAGCCTGTGTCCCCGGGCTCCTTTAAATAACTTCTTTCAGTAACAGGGAGAGGGGTAGCCTCAAACACGGACGAAATGGGCTCTGAGGTTCATTTATCTGAGGGCTGTGTAAAGGTCTCACACACATCTGTGTGCATTTAATGATGCCAAATGGGAGCTGGACTGATGGGGCTCTCACACGGGGCTTGGGGTGGTGGCACAAACTCCACTGATGGTTTTTTAAGAAAAAGAGAAACAAGTAGTGGTCACGTTTTGCTCATACTGGGAATTACCAGCAAAGTCTAAAGAAGGATCAGGCCCCGTGGAAGTGTATGATTTAAGAACTGGTGAGTTGGTGCACAAGTGAGACAGCAGAAGGAGCTGGGGTGTGGTTTAGGGGGTGTCTGCCACAAAACCCAGGAGCTGCTCTGGTTGGAGGGGGTGAAGTGGTGGGGACATGGTGGGGACACAGCCCGTCAGTGCTGGGTGTGCCCTGGACAGAGTGTGGGTGCCAAAATGGGGGGAGAGATCTGTAGGTGCCAAGACACTGCCATATCCACCTCCAGCCTCGGTCCTTGCCAAGTCACCCTGAGTCCTCCTCCGTGACCCTTCTGGAAGGACTGTCCTGGAGTAAGTCTAGCTTTGTTTTCTGTTGTTGCTTCAAACCCTGCTCATAACCTTGGGAGATTCTTGATAGCTGAAAGGGGAGGATGCAGCACAGCTGGGGCTCCCAAACCTGTAGGAGAAACACCCCAAATACCTTGGGGAGCACATGAGACATCTGAGACTGGCTCGTCTCTCTTCACTGATCAGACAGAGGGTGCTCACAACCGCTGGGGTGGAAGGAGGTGGGAGTATGGCTCTTTCAGGGGTAGTGAGGGCATGAGTGTGCCCTCCAGCCCCTTTACATGCTGGTTTAAACCCAAACCGTGCACTGGGGCTGCCTCATGTCTAAACTGGAAGGTTCTTGCCTCTAGAGGTGTTCGAAAAGGGACACACGCTGCAGCAGGTCAGCCAAGAAAAGCTTTTCCCACCCTTAACCTGGGAGCACTCATTTTGGGAAGCATTAAATAAGTGAGTCAGAAATTCAAGGGGAGACTTTGCAAAAGGCCTTCTCCTGCATCAAATCATCTCCGATATCTGTAACCCCGAAGACCAGAGCTGGTTTGGCAGTTGGGGGAGGTGTGATGGCAATGCCAATGTTTTGACTCTTGGGCATCTCACGGTATTCGGGTGTTTCTCCCTAAACCTGCAGCTCCTGGAGTCGGGTGGTAGCACGAGGCTTTTCCCTTAAGGGTTTGTACATAAAGTGCAGCTTCAGTTTGCTGCTTGTGGCAAACTTGGTCCTCAAAACTCACAAGTGCTCTACAAGACTCAGCAGGTTTTTCAGCCGACGTGGTGGTTTGAGAAGGAGAAGGGTGATGTGGCTGCGGTGGGGCTGGGGCAAAGGCTTCAGGGGGGGCAGTGAGAGTTGGGATAAGACCCAGTGGGGAAAATGGTAATTTTCTGCCTTTTTTGGTTCAGTGTGGGGCGATGGAGTGGGTTGGTCTGCAGTTGGGGTTGGCAGAGGGGTTGTGGTTTTCCAAGCGACTCTGCATGGGAACCCATGGGAGATGCACAAATTAAATCCTTGTGTGGTCTTGCCTTACTCCTAAATCTTCTTAGTGAGAAAATTGTGTCTCTTGCAAATGGTTAAATTCTCCCTCTAAAATAACAAAAAAACCCCCAATCCCTTCTCATCCAGTGCCACAGATCCTGGTGGTGGCAGGGACTGGGCTCCTGTGCTGGAGAGCTCAGCAGCAGCCAGGATGGAGGGAAAGCAAACCCAGATCTGCTCCATGCCTCCTCACCACTTTTTCTTACCCTTTCTACTCCTCCTCTGCTCAGTTTTGCAGTCTCCCAGGACCTTTTCTCACACATTTTCCTGCCAGCCGGTCCTTTACATTTCCCAGCCCCAGCTGGATTGGGCTGGTTGGCCCATGCTGTCATGGATCCCTCTTGGTAAGTCCTTAACTGCTGTTATTTTCTGTCCCTCCCTTTAAAGGCTGTAAAATGTGTCTGCAGGAAAGCTCTGTGTGTGTGTGTGTGTGTGGCTTGTGTCTCTTTAATGAACATCATCAGTTTAGCTTGAGGGACTAAACCCAGTGGGGTCAGGAGCAAAGAAGTGCTGGAAGCAGTGAAGATGCAGGTTGTGGAGAGAGGTAGTAAGGGGCAGCCTGCTGGGCTGGGAGCCTTTGAAGTGGGGACATGCCTGTGGGGAGATGTTTGGATGAGGATTTCGGTAGCTGGGGGAAGGATCTGAGTGTCCCTGTCTCTCACACCACATCCCTGTGCTCCTGGCTGCTCACAGTGGCTGCCCTGCCTGGATGTGACACTCCAAGATGTGAGTGACCCTCAGCTCAGTCTGAGCCATTGGCTGTTGCTGGTTTTCCCCTTTTTCTCCCCCTGAAGGGCTCAAGAGGTGCTGTGGAGCTGTTACTGTGCATCACTCCTCCATGTCTCCCTTCCCAAATGGTACAAGGGGCAGGTGTGTCCCTAAACGAGGAGAAAACTAGCCATGAGCACCTTCTGGGACTTTTTTGAGCAGGACTCTGATGGAACTAGACAGCCTACCAAGCTGTATGTCCATCTCTGGATCTAAGAACTGCTCTGAAAACCTGCTCTTGTCCTTTTCTCCAGGCTTGGAGAGGTCCCTGAAAGATGTTCAGAAAAAACATCCCTTGGACATCCGTCTCCATGCAGCTTGTCCCCACGCTGGGTTCCTCCAGGGGAGGGTGGGATTGGGAAAGGTCCCCACAGCAAACATGCTCTTCCCAGCTGTGCTTCCTGTGTATCTCTGGGGTTCCTCATTCTGTTGGCATCTGACTCTTCCATCAGTTGCACTGATATAGCTCAAGGTACTGATATATCCCACGGAATCTTGGCTTTTTTGGGAGCTATGGATGCATGAGGAGGCACCACTCATGATTGATTGCCCAGCTAGCTTGTTTTCATTATATTTCTGCTTGAAAACTGGGCATCTACAGACAAAAGGAAGCTTTCTTCTCCTTTTTGATAGCAGAGGAGGTGCCTGTGTTTGCCTGTGCGCCTTGGGGCAGTGGGGAATGTTTGTCTGGTCCACTCAGGGTTGTCCATCATCAGCTGGGGGGAGCTGAGACATGACTAGTCTCTCCTGTGACCCTCAAACCTCGGTGAGGAGCAACTGGAGTCAGAAAAGATCTGTGGGTTTGTGGTGGAGCTGCCTGGACATGGGATTGGACACCCATCTGGGAAGGTCTGAACGTGTTTATATGCGCATAAAGCTGAAGTAAGACCTCGGCTTTTAAAAGGGTTGCTTGGCTTTTGTACTGCGATAAATAAGAGGAGAACCTAGTTTGAGGTGTGTTTGTATCTAAAAAAAAAAAAAAAAAAAAAATATATATATATATATAATTGGCAGCAAACTGGCCACAGTCTAAACGTGTTTTGCTTGCAGGAGGGTTTGGTGATGCAGTTATCTTTGCAAGACTATCGGCGTGTGTTAATCCCTGGTTTGGCATTTGCAGTTAAACTTGAGCAGGAGCTTTTTAAATCTCAGTCAGAGTCTGAAGGTAATGGGGGTGGTGATGCTTCAGGAGAAGTGTCCATCAAGCCTGGCAGTTTCCACAACCTCCAGGCGGAAAATACCACTCATTTGCCTGTCAGGAAGGGAGCTGTAAATCTCATGCAGATTACCGTGCTCCTTGTTGTGGTTTGCTAAATCCACATTTCTCTTTTCTTGTAGCCTGGCCTTTAATATTAATATCTTTAATTTCATTTATAAATTCACTTATCAGCTTTCATTAGTCATCCCGTTAATGATCCCAGGCAAGAAATTTGTCATTTGACGTCAAAAGGCAGATTAAGGGACTTCTAAAGCCTTGGGAAACGGCTTCATGCTGCACTGGAATTATAGTGGCTGGCATATGAGGCTAATACTAGGTATAATTTGCATCTGCTGCTCAGGGGAGGAGTGATTATTTCATATATTTAGCAGAAAACAAGAGCATTTCTTGATCATGAATGGTGTTACATTTCCTGCAAACTCTGCAGTGTTATGAATCATTGGGCTATAAACATCTTGTTTGCTGGCGTGCCTGGTTTTGCATTACCACAATGGGAAGCCCCGGAGGGTCAGATCCTGACAGCTCCCCTCCTCCTTGGCGGGGTCTTACTGCACGAGCAGCTAATTGAAATTAAGAGTTTCCCTCAACACTGGGAGGTGGAAGGGACAGGGAGTGGATTGAGTTCTGCTTCGCCAAAATAGAGCGTTCTCTGGTCTCTGGTCTCCCCGGTGGGAGGTGAGGGTGTTTGGTAGGGTTTTGGGATAAATGTCCTAGGCATGAAAATGAGGGGGAAAAACTCTCACAATATTTGCTCAGAACATCTAGAAGAGAGCAGGGTTGGACTGAAAACAGATGAGATGTGGTGTCCCCAGGCACTGGTCCATTCAGGTCCATCACGATGAGGCTTTACAGATTCTGGGAGCAAGCAGCGTGTTGGAAGAAGCCTTATCTTGTCCAGCTGTTATTTGTGATATCCCACAAATCTCCTGGGGCTGAGATAAGGAACGGGGAGGCTTTCTGCACAGAGATAGCCTGACATTAGTGGGCTTGGGGTTACAAAGATGTTTTTTTAAATAATGAATGCCTCGTTGCATGCAACCATATAAAAAAAGGTCCCCTCCCGTGCTGGCCACCTGTGAAGCCCATTGGCAGCCCCAAACTCCCTCCTGCTCCTCTGTGCAGAGCCTCCTTTGAGATCAAAGGGCTGCAGACAGTTCTCCATGGGGCTCAACTGAGAAAATGTTATCCCTTGTGCACCAAAAGAACTTATGAAGCTGGTTTTGCTCAGCCCTCGTTGGTTTGAGTGAGAAACATCCTGTGGAGGGATGATCCTGGCTGGACCTGAGGTGCCCACCTAGCTGCTCCAGAATTCCCCTCCTCGACAGGACAGAGGGGAGAAAATGAGATGGAAAAGAACTTGTGAGTTGAGATAAAGTCAGTTTAATTAAACAAAAGCAAAGACTGCAGAGGAAAGTGAGTTATTCTTTACTTTCTATCCTGGGAAGCAGGGATTCAGCACACACTGGGAGAGCCTGGAGGTGGCACAACCTGTTTGTCCTGGACTGGTGGCAAAATTCTGAGATATTCTTGGCCCCACTCAGATAGGCCCCTCAGACAAGAGAGACATTGAGGGGCTGGAGCGTGTGCAGGGAAGGGAACGGAGCTGGGGAAGGGTCTGGAGCAGCAGGAGCGGCTGAGGGAGCTGGGGGGGCTCAGCCTGGAGAAAAGGAGGCTCAGGGGGGACCTTCTGGCTCTGCAACTCCCTGACAGGAGGGGGAGCCAGGGGGGGATTGGGTTCTGCTCTCAGGGAACAAGGGACAGGATGAGAGGAAACGACCTTAAGTTGCATTGGGAGTGGTGATGGTGTTTAGATTGGATATTGGGAAAATTCCTTCATGGGAAGGGTTGTCCAGAACCTGGCAGAGGCTGCCCAGAGCAGTGTTGGAATCCCCATCCCTGGAGGGATTTAAAAGCCTTGTGGATGTGGCACCTGGGGACATGGGTCAGTGGTGGCCTTGGCAGTCCTGGGGAATGGTTGGACTCGATAATCTTGGAAGGCTTCTCCAGCCTAAAGGATTCCAAGATTCTATACCTTCCTGAGCTTATCAAAGCTGCAGCAAAACCCGTTGTCCATCCTTAATCTGTTGCTTATCTCTCTAGCTGAGAGATGAAGTAGATTTACCAGTAGTGGCTGGACTCTTTCTTCTGAGGTTATTCCTTCAACTTGTGAGCTGAAAATTATGGTATTGTGCAGGAATTGGGCCTCAAAGCAAGGGATGTCCTGTCCCCAGAGCAGCAGGGGGTGCATGGGTGAGTGATGGTTGGTGGGCCAGCAGCTCAGCTGGTGGCAATTCTATTGATCTGAGTTGCCAGGGACTAGAGCTAGATTAAAACAGAAATATCTGGTTTTGATGATGATGATTGTTTTCCAGTTCACTGGCTGAAAATTTATTTTCCTGGTTTTATATTGTCCTGGAGTTTTTCAGCAAAATGAGTGGGTGGGGAGAGGCTTTTAAATGGTTCATTTGAGGGGAGATGAAATAGGCCACAACCCAGAAGTAAAATGCTGTCTTATGACAGAAAATGAAACAGCATCAACTGGATGCAGGGCTTAAAACCAGTTCATTCCAATTTTTAAGTTGGGTTTTTCATACACAAATGTTTCACCTAGAGATAATTTTTTTTCAATATCAGAGAGGTGGATTAGGTGTTTTGTACTCTCTTGGGAAGCATGCAATGGTCAGGAATAGACTGCTTCAATTTTCAGTGTTATTGTACTGTGAAACTGTTGGATTTATTAATCTGTGGAAAGTGCTGTAATCTCTGAGATGAGTCTTGGAAAGACGGTTCCCAGTGCAGGAGGTCACAAAACCATATCAGCCCCTGCCTCTCCTTCCTTCTCACCTCCATTGGCATCAAGGCTGTGTTTCCAGGCTTGGGAGGGCCAGAGGTTGCTCCCAAAACAACAGTGAGAGTGGAAATCTTGAACAGGATGTGCAACCACTGCTCTGCTCTGTGGTGGTCTGGCCTCACCTCTAGTAATGTGTGCAATATTCGTCACCACAATATGAGAAAGATGTTGAGTCCAAAGGAGGGACACAAGGATGGTGAAGGGCCTTGATTTGAAGCCATGTGAGGAGCGGCTGAGGGCACTTGGTGTGTTCAGCTGGAGAAGAGGAGACTGAGGGGACACCTCACTGCAGTTACAACTTCCTGGGGAGGGGAACAGGAGGGACAGGCACTGATCTCTGCTCAGTGTGACCAGTGACAGGACCCCAGGGAATGGCCTGAAATTGTGTCAGGGCAGGGTTAGGTTGGATCTCAGGAAAAGGTTCTTCCCCCAGAGGGTGGTCGGGCACTGAACAGGCTCCCCAGGGCAGTGATCACGGCCCCAAGGCTGACAGAGCCCAAGGATTGTTTGGACAGTGCTCTCAGGGACAGGGTGGGATTGCTGAGACTGTGCTGTGCAAGGTCAGGAGTTGGACTGGATGATCCTTGTCCCTTCCAGCGCAGGATATTCTGTGATTGTCCTCCAGCCTGCAGAAGCAAAAAGCAGCTTCTCCATGGCCTTGTTTGATTTGAGCAGGAAAGCCCGTCTGGCAAATGTGATTACAAACTGGCCAGTGGAAATCCTAGGTGTTTTGCCAGAGGAGACCATAGAAACACCTTGGAGGTAAGGACGTATCATCATCTTGCCCTGGGTCATCTGCAAGGAGAATCCTGTATTGCCAGATCCAGATGGCATGTGATGCCATGCAGGGTGTGCTGCTTCAGGGTGCAGGGGTGTCCCAGGGAAGGAAAATATTGCCAGGAGGTAGTTACAGGCTTGGAAAAATAGGATATGGACCAAGGGGAAGGAAGGCAAGATCCCTTGGACAGAAAGAAGTTCCTCCTGAAAGGAGCTGGGATGCTATTAGGGAAGCTGAGGTATGTTTGTTAGGTGTCCTGTGTGACTCTGTTCTTCCTGTAGCAAGTGGTTTTGAGCCCCTTTAACACAATCAAGGCCCAGAGCTCAACAACACTGGGGAAGCTCATACTGTTCTTTGGGATATGTTACACTGGCTTGTGCATCATCCAGCTAATGTGGAACGAGATGTGCTGAGCCCCTGTCCTTGTCCTGGGATTCCTTGTCCTGGAGTTCCTTATCCACAGTCCAACATCTCTCCTTGGACCTTTATCTGTTAGAAACCGAGTGATGAGGGAGATCTTTTCTGCCTGGGCTGATATTGGTGCTGGCAGACCCAACCTTGGGCCCATCCTCTGGCTCTGCAGAGACACAACTTCTGCTGCTCTTCAGCAAATGCTTTATGAGCCTCATTACCTGCTAGGTGAGAAGTCATAGAATCATGGAATACTCTGAGCTGGAAGGGACCCACAAGGATCATCCAGTCCAACTCCTGACTCTGCACAGACACCCCAACAATCCCACCTTGTCCCTGAGAGTGTTGTCCAAACACTCCTTGGGCTCTGTCAGCCTTGGTGCTGTGACCGCTGCTCTGGGGAGCCTGTTCAGTGCCCAACCACACTCTGGGGAAAGAATCTTTTCCTGAGATCCAACCTAAACCTTCTCCTGGCCAGCACTGCTGTTGTTTTTCCCTTCACTTGACTTTTTCACCTTTACCACTCTCTTTTCCCCACCACGTGTTACAGTATGTGCTGTGCTTTCCCCTGTGGGTGTGATGGGCTTTTTTGAACTGCTCCTTCTTCACATTCCTTCTCCAAGCACCAAAGTCTTCCTCAAGGTTGGTGCTGGCTCTGGGATTCAAACCTACTGCAAACGCTCAAGATGCTTTAGCACGTTGGTCTGGTTTATGTTGGTGGAGGGGAGGCTAAGGCCCTGCTCTCCGTGGGACACTGTGTCCAGAGCTCCCTGAAAGCTCTGTAGGGGCTGAAGGGATGAGAAGGCTGAAGAGCATATGCTGTCCTCTGGCTGCTGCACTGGGAGATGGCTGTGATGGATGCTGTAATAATTGGTGTTGGGAACATGAGCTCTATCTCGTAACTGGCTTCAAAGCATGGTCACATTCATTATTTGGTCAGGGGAAAGGAGCATCATGGTGTAGTGCCAAGTGGGCTCTGGTACACATCCCTCATCCAGCTTCACTTCTAGAAACCCCTCCTTTTGTGGGAGGTGGTGGTTTTGATGAAGGCTTTTTGCAGGAAATACCTATGCTAAAGGGCTGCTCTTTCATTGTGTTGAATACGGAGCACTGCTGCCTCTCCTCTCCCCCAGCTCCATTTTTTGGTGCAATGGCACAACTGGTCACAGCTTTCTGGCCCCACAGTGGGGATGGGGGGGGCAGCAAGGGCCCCTTTCTAATGACCTAATGACCTGCAATTTAAGTGGAAAACAGAGGTGGATGTGCTTTGCAGAAACCCAGCTCACTGGCAGCATCCCTTGGAGAGGAGGTGCATCCAGGCCAGCACAAGAGCCAAAGAGCATCAAGGAGGTGCCAGGGCCAGGCAGGAGAGTTGTGCAGGGGAGGAGGGATGTACCAGGGCACCCAACAACAATCCCTGCTTGGAGCTGCCACCTCTGCAGGGGACTTTGGAGAGTCCTCTCTGAACACAGCCTGTTGGAGGTAAGTTTCATGGAGTAGGTGGGTGTGCAGAGTTGGCACCCTGCCCACTGAGCTGAAATGCTCCTCTCCTGTCCATGAATAGTCCAAGATCCTGCTTGCTATTGGGTTGTGGTTTTTTTTCAGAGTAAAGAACAAGCCCATTTCTAATGATGCCATGACATGCACACTTTTGTGTCATGCCAGGGAGCTGGAGCTTTGAGAAAGCCAACAAATATAATGAGACTTTGTGATTAAAAAGAAAAAAGAAAAAAGAGGGATAAAAGCCCAGAACACAACACTGTGGTGAAAATGCGAAGTGTTTTCCAAGGTTCAGCCATCAGAAAGCCAATGAAAAGTGCTTTGTTTTATCAATGCCTGTGGTGAGGGATCAGCTCCCCACATCTCCTGAGTTCGGGGTTGGCTGAAGTGCAATCCATCAGCTCCAGGAGCTGCTTTCTCTGTGTGTCACTGCATACCACCTCCCATGGGGAGAAAGGTGGCTCTCTCCAAGGAGCAGGGCTTAAAATTATTGGCAGATTTGCATCTGTGGGAGAGATTTTAGCTGAGCTTTGTTGTGGAAGTGCTGAGTGATGGTGGAGGAGGGAGGGCAACAGAGGGAAGCTGGGGAGTTTCTTAGGGCGGAAGGTGATGGACCAGAAAGTCAAGGAAAAGCAGCAACACAGACAGATCCCACGCTGTGGGCTGGAGCTGCATGTCAGTGCAGGTTGGAGATGGTTGGGAGAACTGTGGGTCTCCATTTCCAAGTTGGGCAGGGGGTAGCTCTTGGCTGTTTTCCACAATATTAAGAGGAAAGGGGACCTTTGTCAAATCTGTTGGGCTGCTCTGCAGGGCTGGGCACCCTGGTTGAATGAGCCACCTCTTGTCATTGAGAAAATGGGGCACTCAGGAGCGTGGCTGAACGCAGGGGGTCCCAGGAGGAAGTCTGCCATCTGTACAGCTTCTGTTGTTTCTGTAAAAAACAGGGATGATCCCACTGTAAAATCATAGAATTGTAGAAGCTTAAAGGTTGGAAAAACCCTCTGAGATCATCGAGTCCAGCGCTGCCAGATCCACCACTAACCCATGTCCCCATCCACACCTTTCTTGAACACTTCCAGGGATAGTGATTCCATCACTCCCCGGGGAAGCCTGTTCCAATGCCTGACCTGAAAATTTCTTCTTTCAGTGAAGAAACATTTTCTTAATATCCAATCTAAACCTCCCCTGGCACAACTTGTGGCCATTTGCTCTTGTTCTGAATAGGCAAAAAAGTCAGGAATTAGGATTTTACCCACCAGCTTCCTATGTGAGGATATTCAGGGGTTGGGGGCAGCCTGCAAGCACCTCTTTCAGGAGTAGATGTTTGCAGACCTGCCAAATCTTGGACAGTTTCTGAGCCAGCCTGCACTTCCTAGTGGAGCTCAGATTGGTTTGCTTGGTCAAAATGGTTCTCCTGAAAGGAGGAGCAGGGTTAGATGCTTTGTAGTCCATCTTTCTCACAAGCACCAGAGAAATTTTAGAAATGTAGCGTGTGGCTCGTCTGATGTTCTAGAGGCGCCAGCCTTTAATTAACATGGCTGAGAAGTTTGGGTCCCAACTTTAATCCCTTTTTGTTTATAACTGGGAGCTCTGAGGAGTCAACAGACTTTGTGGCTTGAACAGATGTCACTTTTTTTCCCCAGAGCTGGGTTAAATCTGAAACACCCCCTTTGTAATTGCTGCTTCTCTCTCTTCTACTTTATATCTGCCAGAACCATCATCCAATGGGTATTACATGGGTTAGTGTTATTTGTGCTGTATTGTTTCCACACAGGCAGAAGTCTTCTGGGTGGAAGTTAGCTCTGGGAAAAAAATCTTGTAATAGTTTTCTGCTCTCTCTCTAAAGGTTCAGTTACATTTTGAACTGGCAATATAAAGAGGAAATGCACATCTAGGGTTATTTTCATTCCAGTTTTTGAGCTGTCCCACCTGTCCCAGAAGATGCTGGGTAGGAAGAACATTTTTAGGAAGAAGTTTTTCATAATGCGGGTGTTGAGGCCCTGGCACAGGTTGCCCAGAGAAGCTGTGGCTGCCCCATCCCTGGGAGTGTCCAAGGCCAGGCTGGATGGAGTTTGGGGCAACCTGGGATAGTGGAAGGTGTCCCTGCCCATGGCAGGGGCTGGAACGAGATGAGCTTTAAATTTCCCTCCCAGCCCAAACCATTCTGTCATTCTATGATTCCAAACCACCATGTGTCTGGTTCAAGGCCCAACACCTGAAGCAGGAACTGGCTCTTACCAAAGTGCTGGACATGCTCCTGCTTATCCAAACATCCACATGTTCAGGTGGGCAGTGGGCACAACATGCTGACCCCCAGCTCTGCAGATCCCCACTTGGACCCCTCTGGTCTTCTCTAAGGTTGAGTAAGAGCTTTTGATCTCTGTGTTGGTTTAAAGATAAACCAGCAGGGGAAATGAACTCAACTCAAAAGAGAGATTATAAGTCAGAATAACAATTTAATAAAATATTACAATAAGTACAATTATACAGACAAACAATTGGTTTTAACCCACAAAACCCAAATGTATAACCCAGCACCCTGGGGCATGAACAGAGTGGTGTTCTTTGGGCCCCCTGAGTCCAAAGTAAAAGGAGAGGGGAAAACCTGTTGGTGAGAGTGCTGTTGCAGTCTGGTCAAGAGTGGTGGCTGCAGTCCGGTCGAGAGCGGTGATCTGCAGTCTTCCTCTGGATCCCACGAGTGGTTAAAAAAGTTCCAAGACTCCAAGATTATATATTCTCCAGTTCAGGCAGGAATGCCCAGTACTTTCCTTAGGGCGGGGAGTTTCACAAAGGGTGTGAGGAACAGGGAGGCACCCTCCTATCTCACAGGCCTCTTAACATGCAGTTTATAGCCTGAGGAGTCAGGAGTGCTCTGGGCAGAAGGTGTAAACAGTCTATTGAAAACAGTTTCTGGGAAATGGCATGGAAGGCTATAGAATACACAGTTTTGGGTTACACCCATCCAGTGATGATCTGGTCCCAGCTGTCCTAACTAGGACAATCTCCCACCTCCATTTCTCCATTTGGACAATGCACCAGTGCCTGTCTTGCAGGCCACTGGGTGTAAAATTCAGAGAACAGGGAAAATGCAGATGATTCTGCTCCTTTGCGGGTAAAATTCATGGGAAAACGTAAATGTGGATAAGGAAAAGTGGATTTCTGGTTCTTATCCTCCTTTCTGTGGTCACTCTTGAGAAAATGTGTTTCAGGAGGTGTCTGAAGAACTGTATTTAGCCATACAAACTTGGTTGGATGTCTTTGTTTTCTTCATGAAATAGATTTGAAAATTAAACAGAAAGCTGACAAAACTGAGATATTTGAATGAAAAACAAAAATCTCAGTCCTTTCTTAGTGCCACACACATGAATATATATTATTTTTTAAGTGATGGTTTTAACATTATTTGGTTTAAATCCAAGGGGTGGCAATTTCCCAAGGTTAC
Organism: Corapipo altera; assembly: GCF_003945725.1. Taxonomy (NCBI): domain Eukaryota; kingdom Metazoa; phylum Chordata; class Aves; order Passeriformes; family Pipridae; genus Corapipo; species Corapipo altera. The sequence continues at coordinate 5,203,417 of NW_020884918.1, forward strand.
CCACTACAGCAGTGGGAAGAGTGACTCAGGCCCCCATCTCCTCCATGAAACCTGCTTAAAAATAATGATCTGGGTGAAATCCTGCCTGCTGACACTATCTGCACTATTTCCCTATCTAGCTGCTCTGTTCAATATTTTTTCTTTTCCTGTGTAGCTGATAGATCTTGACTTTTTGAGTCCAATATCAACCTTTCCCAATGCCACCTGATACGAGGACGTGAAAATTTGTGGCCACTTCTCCATAGCAAGGGATCTGTCGAAGTAAATCAGATCTGGAGTCACTGAGAGGGAATTAATGTGAGATGCCTTGATGTTAGTTTTACAGTCACTTTAATAGGCATAACTACACTATTAAACTGAGCTGCCTGTATTTAGCTCTTATTTGTACTTGAGTGAAATAAATATTTTCCTTTAGGAAGGGTGAATTTTACAGAGTAGCAGAGCTATTATAAACCTCCCAAATGCCTCGGTGGTAACGATGTGACAGCTTAAAGCCTGAAACCCAGACTCCTTATGCTGTGGTAGTGCCTTAAAATTCTATTTCACCCTCTTCTCCACATCCTCTTCTTCACCCCAATTTACTGTTTCAAAATATTTCTGAAACAATGATGTTGGGCACACACCTTGGGTAGTCACACACAACTAGAATGGACGTCTGGTTTCAACAGAGCAACTCTTGATTCAGCCCAAGTCATCTTCTTCTCAACATTGTTGTGTTACATAGTGGAGAACACCCTCACCCTGATACCCCAACGGGGTTTTGATAAATTAAGGATCATAGGCTGTTTTGGGTTGAAAGGGACTGAAAGTCCTCTGATTCCAACCTCCCACCTTCCACTATCCCAGGTTGCTCCAAGCCCCATCCAGCCTGGCCTTGGACACTTCCAGGGGTGGGGCAGCCACAGCTTCTCTGGGCAACCTGTGCCAGGGCCTCACCACCCTCTGAGATGAGGATCTGTGAGAAGTTTTAGCCTGCTCTGGTACAGACACGAGCTGGCTGCACCCTTAGGTTTGGGTTAATTGTGCTTAAGAGTTGGGAACGCATTTTCTGAGGCTTTTGTAGGTCTCCTTTGCCCGTGGATGACAGCAGCCATCCCACTTTGCTGGGGAGAGAAGCTGCAGGTGTGCTTGGCCACAGAGCTGTGCTGCAGTGGGTCAGGAAGGTGTCAGGATGGTGATGGGGAGGACACCTCCATTCCCTATTTCTTTGCCAGCTCCTCCTTCCCAGCCAGTGCAGAGCCCGAGGGTGGGAGGTGGGTGTCCCACTGCTGGTGGACGCAATAGGTCTGACTGGGGGGGACTTATCCTGACGCCATGTCTGTGGGTCCAGCAACAGGGAGGCATCTTGTAGCATCTTTAAATCCTTTGAACCCTCTTTGTGGCAGGTAGTGTGATGAAAACCCTTTAACCTTGTTCACAAAGTGAGGGCAGAATACATGGCTGGGGGTGAAGGCTCGAAACTGAGGCAGAGCAACACTGCTGAAATCTATTTCTTGCTTTTGGGGATTTTTTGTAGGATTTTTTGTGCATTTTTTTCCTCTTTCCTTTTGGCTCTATCTCTCGAATTGCAGCTCATGCAGATTTGTCACAGGTCAGGAAAACTTAAGCCATGATTTGCAGAAGATGAATGGACTTTTAAAATCAATTTTGTGGTCTCCAGTGTCAGTGGGGTGCCAGTCACCACAGGCTGGCACTGCCCAGTTCCTCTGCTGATATCATTAGGAGGTGAGGGCAGCATTCATTTCAGGGAGGCTGAGCCTTGCCACCTGCTAATGGAACTGAGCTGCCTGACCTTAATGTGTGACTGATATTTAATTTGAAACTTCTGTGGACACCAGCAGGCTGTAACACAAACAATACAGGCCCAGCAATGCAAAGCCTTAGCCCCGAGAAGGGAGCAAAATAAATTAAATTTGGTAATTAGTAAAAATCCTTGGGGCCTAGAGGTCAAACACGGAACTGAAAAAAAGTGTACTTTTCTTTCCACTTGGTGACCACACAGGCTTCTGGTAGGGTCTTGTGTGCTGCAGGGGGGAGTGTAGCACAACCTGTTTGTCCTGGACTGGTGGCAAAATTCTGAGATATTCTTGGCCCCACTCAGATAGGCCCCTCAGACAAGAGAGACATTGAGGGGCTGGAGCATGTGCAGGGAAGGGAACGGAGCTGGGAAGGGTCTGGAGCAGCAGGAGTGTCTGAGGGAGCTGAGGGGGCTCATCCTGGAGAAAAGGAGGCTCAGGGGGGACCTTCTGGCTCCACAACTCCCTGACAGCAGGGGGGAGCTGGGGAGGATCGGGCTCTGCTTCCAGGGAACAAGGGACAGGATGAGAAGAAACAGCCTCAAGTTGCAACCAGGCAGGTTTAGATTAGATATTGGAAAAATTTCTTCATGGATAGTGGAAAAACTTCTTCATGGAAAGGGTTGTCCAGGCCTTGCAGAGGCTGCCCAGGGCAGTGTTGGAGTCCCCATCCCTGGAGGGATTTAAAAGCCATGTGGATGTGGCATTTGGGGACATGCGTTAGTGGTGGCCTTGGCAGTACTGGGGAAATGGTTGGACTCTGATCTTAGAGGCCTTTTCCAACCTCAACAATTCAGTGATTCTACCTTCAGCCTCATAACCATCACCATCACCCTCCTGGTCTCCTTTGCCTGTCTGAGTTGCACAGGCTCTGTATTCCCCGGACCCTCACCCAGGGGGGTCTCTCCTGCCATCACCCCATGGCATCCTTCCTTGCACGTGTGTTACCTGCAGCAATTGGGCTCCCTATGGTCCCCATCTGGCCTCAGGATAGTCACCTGATGAAAATCCATAGGAGCGCAGAGTGGATGTGGTCACTCCTCATCCTTGGTGCTCAGTTGCAGACTTTGTTCCACTGGAACTGCAAGCAGCAAGTTGATTGGATGTGACATCCCAGGGAGCTGGAGAGCTTGCACTGGTCTGGGACGTTGTCCACAGTTGAGAACATCTGTGCAGCTGGGTCACAAGCTAGGCTGGGTGGAGGACGTTTCCCTCCCTTCCTGTGGGATTTTCAAGAGTGTGGGAAGACACACAAACCCCTGCCTTTGGCTCAGGGGTTTGGGATCTGTCTGGGACCCAGCACTGACAAGTTTCTGCCCTGTGAGTGCTGAAGGTAGCAGGTATGAGTAGGTGTCCAGAGTAGAACCACAGCCAGGTTATTGCCCACTCCCCTCTCCACATGAGCCTCACTTACCCCCTTGAGCAGCAGGGCAGGCATGGGGTCATTGCCAGAACAAAATAAAACCAGTGAATGAGCCATCCCAGCTGTTTGGCAGGGAAAAAGCATGGTCCCTCCTCAGTCTGTAGCAGATGAAGGTGTCTCTCTGAGGCCAGGAGGAAGCTCTGGGCTGGCGCAGCACCAGATAAAATATTCCTGATATCCTATTTGGATATTAGGAAAAATTTCTTCGCTGATAGGGCTGTCCAGCCCTGGAACAGGCTGCCCAAGGAAGTGGTGGAGTCACCATGCCTGAAAATGTTCAAAAAAACATGTGGGTGTGGCACTTAGTGACATGGTTTAGTGGTGGGTTTGGCAATGCTGGAGGAATGGCTGGACTTGATGATCTTAGGGGGCTTTTCCAACCTAAACAATTCTGTGATCCTATAAAAGATCAAATTGCAATCTCCTAAAAGCCTCCTGAAATCTAGGGCCATGACCTCGTAGAAGGTGTCATCCTTTGGGAAGGAAATGTCTCCACTCCCTAGGAAGTAGGAGTGACACACAGGTCCAAAGTTGAGCTATCCTACAGTGAATTTGCTGCCCACCTCCCCGGGGCTGACCCAGTGCCTTCCAGGATGCTCCTTCCCACTCCTGGTTGTGCACATCCATGGTTTGCAGGGCTGAAAACTGCCTACTGCTGGGAAAAAAAAGGTGCACATGAGTACAGAAGCAGCTAATTTGGGTGTGCTGTGGTTTGCTGTGGCATGAAAAGTCTGCTTGAAGGCCCTGCAGAGGAACCAAAATCAAACAAATTTCAGATGGTCTCGCAAGTGAAGCTGAAAGGTCACAACAGTATCAAGCTGGAGGTTGCGTGTGGTGCTGCAAGCCTCTGCTAAATATCAGCCAAAGATTAGTCCATCCTCTCCAAAAGGCCAAGAGCTATATGGGCTCTGAGTCCCCTCTGCCACACGTTCAGACCCATGGCATCTAAAAATGGCACGAGCTCCTATGAAAGAGGAACACAACCTCGGGAATAGCAAATTCTAGGGAAAATGTCAGGCCGGCGAGGTGTGTGAAAATGAATTTGGAAACTCCTTAGGTTTTTTGGTTTGTTTCTTTTTTTTTTTTTTTCTTTTAAAGCCAAAAGGCGCTTGTAGATCATGTGGCTAGTGCTAATTAATTTGGCGTTTTGCCGAGCATTGTCATGGCAGTTTAATCAGCAGCTGTGAAACGGAGCGTTGTCCGTCTGCCAGCCTCCCATCCCAGCTCCTGGGGATGGCAAGGGACATCTCTCTGTTAGATACATCAACACATCCTGCATTTGTTTGAAAATCTGGTCTTTTAAAGGCTTCATCTGACATCAAAGTTGTCAGTGCAGGAACTGTGCTGTGCAGGAATTTCATCTGGGGAAAGCAGTGTCAGAGCATCAGCTTAACTGGGGGGTCAGGCATTTCTGGAAGAGCTCAACAGGGCTGCAGGCTTCTCCCCAAGGCCACTAACCTTCTCCTAATTGAATTGTTCTAATTGCCTGGCAAATCCCTTGGCTCTGACATGGATAGATGGTCTAACTGGGTTCACTCATTCTACCCCAGTCCAATTTCTGGTGTCTGACACTTGGTCTCCCACAACCTCCAGAGATCCAAGACCAGGAATCTGAGGAGAAGGGGAACCTATTAAACACAGTAAAAGCCCACATGAGAAACCCTGCAAACATGAATTAACCCACTGGCATGAGAGGAATCTCCTCTCATGTTTGATGGGTAGTGATTGGTCCTGAAAACTTGTGGGTGGATGCATCAGTTAAGTTCAAAAGTGTCTGGATCCCCGTTTGGAGAAACCCCTGGACACACAGGATTTCTCTGCCACAGCATCTCACCTTCCTCCCACCGGGTGACAGCTCAGGGATTCCAGTCATTGCCACTATTTGTATTTACAAGGCACTTAACCAGCCCTATAAACAGCAATTCACAGGTTGTTCTTCACCCTGCAACCAAAAACCTCTTCTTATTTTGTTGTCTCTGTTAAGAGCAGCGCCGCCCCGCAGCCCCAGGAAGTAAAACTCTCTCTGAATGCCAATTTTGTTTCTCAACAGCAAGGCTGGTTTTGGAAAACAAGCTAATGGTGGCAACTTGGTGCTGCTAATGGAGTATAGCAAGGGGGCTTGCTGGTCCAGCAGGGCTGAGGGCTGTGTAGCCCCCCTGTACCTGCTGTGCTTGCTGGTTATGCTGAGTGGTAGAGTGTAGGTTTCCAAGGTAATAAAAACAACATCCACGTGAGAGAGGAAAAATGTTTCTGTCTGAGCAGGCTCAGCTAAAACACTGTCAGGAAGGGTAAAAATCATAGCAGGAGGTCGGCTCGGGTCCTGGCAGGGCGCACGGTGGGAGGGAGGCAGTTCTTTGAAAGAAAATGGTAAAGGGAGATGAACTCACCCTCCATTACCTTGGTAACCCTTCCCTTAAGATGAGTTAAGGCCACCTGGTTTGGCTTGCCCTCTGTTGAGAAGCACTTCCTTCTCCCAGCAGCTCCCCAGCGCTCTCCACCCCACGAGGTGCCCACTGTATCCAGCCAAGGGGTTGGTGTAGTGTGAGGATGCTGGGCACAGACCAGTTCCCCACCCTGTCATGCTCAGTTTAGCTCTGCCTGAGCTGATTTCATGGAGAGCAGGCTGCTGGAAGTAATGTTTTGCTTGAAGGAGGGAGCAGATTTTACTACCAGGGTTCCTCTCCTCCTCCCCTGCATCCTCATCTGCTCAAGCCCCTTCTGCTTCATGAAATCAGGGGCTGCATGTCTGCATCTCCCTTGTCACCCAGCTTGGTTCATTCTGGTTCTGTCAGGAGGTCCCGTGTCTTTCATGGACACATGAATTAATTTTTTGTCTCTGCAACAGCTTTTCTGATTGACATGGCTGGGTTTGCTTCCTTAGACTAGTTTAATTACTACTTCAGTTACTCTACTGACTTTAATTTTAAAATAAAAAAGTAAAAGGCCTTCACTGGAGGGCAGGCACAGGGGGTACAGACCCACCGCTGGGTCTTTCCTGCAAAGAGACTGAAGCCAGCATGGATTTGAACAGACATTCCTGGCATGAGGCTGATATTAAGCAAATGCTTCCCAACCATGGAGCATAACTGATGTTTCCTCCAAAGACCCAGCTGTGGGATCTGGGTTATATCTCACATGAACGAGGGATGGGAAGACCTTGCTGCAGTTTGAGGAAGCTTTGGAACATAGAATCATAGAATCCTAAATGGTTTGGGTTGGAAGGGTCAAGAATTGTCATCTTGTTCCAGTAGAACAAGGTAGACCAGTCCTATCCAACCTGGCCTTGAATGCTTCCAGGGAAGGAGCAGCCACAGCTTCTCTGTGCCAGGGCCTCACCACCCTCACAGCCAAGAATTTCTTCCTAATATCTAATCTAAATCTATCTTCCTTCCGCTTTAGCCATCCCCCCTTGTCCTGTCGCTCTGCACTGGCATCCAGAATCTCTTTCCAACTCTCTTGGAGGCCCTGCAGGCACTGGAAGAGGCTCTAAGGTCTGTAGGCTGTTGTCGGGATGCAGCATAGCAATTTGTCCACCTAAAACTTCCTGAAAAAATCACAGCAGGATGATGCTTCTTCCTTGGGTCCAATGGCTGTGCTGCATCAGAGCTGTTTCACATGAATGACTCCTTGCTGTGACATCTCCTACGTGCTCTGTAACGTGGCTCAGGGCTGGTATTTCCGAGGACAGATGGCCCAAAGTGTACCTGTGTATTTGGGGGTTTTACTTCCGACTCACCACTCCCCCATTCAGTGAGTCACGTTAATCCTGTGTGAATCCATACCATATGTGAGCCATCCCATTCCTCCCGGAGACCACGTGTACACAGAGCTGGTGACAGGCTGGGACAAGGAGTGGGCTCTGTGGCACGAGATGCCTGCCTTGCTTCCAGCCAGAACATTCCCCATACCTCTCTTTGAAGCAATCCTTCACTGGGTCTGCTGGGGTTTGGGGAGGCTGAGCCATGGGATCAGCGCACTTTCCAGTCTTGTGGGGTTGCCTTCAATCCTCCCTCCCAGCAAAGGGGGATGTGACTCTGAGGGGATGATGAGTGGATCTGCACCCCATGGGAAGGGGTTGTTCAGCCTGGAGGAGAGAAGGCTCTGGAGAGACATCATTGTGGCCTTCCAGTACTTAAAAGGGTGCTTATAAAAAAGAGGGAGATAGTGATAGGACAAGGGGGAATGGCTTCAAACTGAAAGAGGGGAGATTTAGATTGGTTATTAGGATGAAATTCTTGGCTGTGAGAGTGGTGAGGCCCTGGCACAGGTTGCCCAGAGAAGCTGTGTCTGCCCCATCCCTGGAAGTGTCCAAGGCCAGGTTGGACAGGGCTTGGAATAACCTGGTCTAGTGGAATCCCATTCTGGGATTACTATAAATGCAGAATACTCCTTGGACCATGTTACAAGGCCCTGACCCATCATCAGCCCAACACCCCATACCAGTTCCCATTCCCAGAATCCCCCCAGCTGCCTTCTGCAAAAAAACCCCATCCCTGCAAATTACAAAGCTTTCAGCAATGGCACCATCTGGAGAGTAACCCAGTGCCCCACTGGGGAACCTCCATGACTGGAGCTGACCATATAAGCAAAATCACTGTTTCTCTCTGCTCCAGCTGAGGTGGATTTTTGAAAGGCAGCCAAGTCCTCAGGCTGGGGATTTGGGACATTTCCTTGGCTTTTGGACAGTGGGAAGAGGCTGTCTCCTGTAGAGCACAGTCTGAGTTTGGAGTAAATCTCCAAGTGCTAAAATCCTGGAGGATGGCTGATGAAAACCAGTGCCCACCTTAGAGAGTGCTGGGCCACAGTAGTTGCCTGAACTCTGGAGAAATGGGATGTCACAGGGGCACAGTTAAAACAGCAATCCATCCTCAAAATATTAGTGATATTGATTAAAGGGCTTGTGGAAATCTGCCATTTTAACTCTTCCAGAATTTCAGGCTCAATGTGCCATCAATCAAACAATCCGAGTCACCCCTAAAAAACTGGGGCTACAATGATGTCACTGCACTGGGGGAAGGATATTGATACTGTTAAAGAGTGCACATTGAAAAGGAAAAATGTTTGAGAAATGACATTGTGGACTGTCTGTATGTAAAGAAAAAAAGAAAAAAAGCCTACCATTATTCAGTATAATCTGCTTCTCTAAAATTATTGGAAGGTAGGAAGAAAAATCCCACACATTTTTCTTTTCCCATTTTACATGTTCAAGCCAAAATAAAAAATGGCTTATGAGATTTAAGCTATTTATTACCAAATAAAACTGCATCTGGGCCCTGTGCTTCTGTGCCAAGTTTTGGCATTGTGAGAGCACAAACATCGAGACTTACGAGCCCCTTGAAGGTGGTGTTGATGATGGAAACATTGACTTAGTCCTAACTCTCTCAGGGATGCCAGATGCTGATTGGGATATTTCAGAAGCTGGTTGCAGGGAAATAAGATGCTGCCTGTGACATGGAGCTGTACCTGCAGCATCCTGCCTGGTTGATGCCGGGTTATCTTGCAGCCCTATGGGATATTCTTGATTGAATAAATGGGAACCAATAGGTGATAGCACCCGAGAGAATGGCCTGAAGTTGTGTCAGGGGGGTTTAAGTTGGATATTGGGAAAAGGCTCTTCCCCCAGAGGGTGGTGGGGCACTGAACAGTCTCCCCAGGGCAGTGGGCACAGCACCAAAGCTGACAGAGCTCAAGAAATGTTTGGACAATGCTCTCAGGCACATGGTGAGATTGTTGGGGCTGTGCTGTGCAGGGTCAGGAGTTGGATTTAATGATCCTTTTGGGTCCCTTCCAGCTCAGAATATTCTGTGATCCTATGATGGAATAAGCAAGAATGTGATTTCCTGTTCCCACTGAGTAGAAAAGCAAATCCCTTGTAATCAGCCTCCTTTAGCTTCAGAGGGAGGGGAAAATACCCTGGTGGTGTATTTTCATGGTGGAAGGGATAGCTGTTGTCATCTACTACACCCTAAACCCCCAAATTAATTTCTGAGCAAGTGAGGGGGTGTATTTTAAGAAACCAGCCTGGGCTTTATCAGCCCTGGTGCTAAGGAGGGGATTTTGGCTGTGGGTTTGTGGTGCCCCGTGTTTCAGCCAGTGCTGGCTGCCCGTCAGCCTCAGACACTGGGTTTTGCTGGGCTCATTACCTCCCCAGTGAGGATGAACCCCATCCTGCCCAGCTCACATGTGGCACCGTTTTAGCCTCTGCTCAACCATGGTTTCACCTTTTCTCTTCCTGATGTGGAGTCACAGGTCTCCTGCAGTGCCTCCCTCCAGGGTGCACACATGGCACCCTTGGGCTCCTCTCCAGATCTCCTTCCTGGCTTTGGCATCAATCTAAGAGGCTTACTGCTCCCAAGGAACCCCACCTCCTGCTTTTTATATAGCAAACATTTGTGCCTTCAGATGCTGCTGGGGCTCTGGGAGCTCATGGTTTGCTGATTAGAAAAAATCACTTTCCCTCGGATAGCCTGACACCTGCAAATTGCACCTGTTTGGGATTTTTTTTTTTTTTAGATGGATGACTTCACATTTGGCTCTATAAAATACATATTTCTTGCTGTCTGGTTAGAGTTTTACTTCAAACGTTATTACAGCAGGGCTTAGCAGCCCTAACTCATGCCAGGACCTCATGCAGAAATGTAAAGTGAGAGCTATTTCCACATCAAGGAATTGACATTTTACTTGTACTTTAAACACAGCTCTGTCCCTCCTGGAGTGACACATACCTATAAAGTTCGGGATATTAAATTTAATAGGGAACAGGTTTCCAGGATCTCTGATTTTTAGCTATGGACTTCTTATTCATGGAGCATAAAAGGGGAATTGCCGGGACGTGGTGCAGCAGGACTCGCAGTAGCTGGGGTTTTCCCAAACCTGAGTTCAAGTCAGTTCAGTGTAAAGAACTGCTGATCTTCCCAGACCTGTGCCAGCTCACTGCCAGCATCCCCTGCACCTCACACAGCTTCCCCTCAGCCTTGGTCCTTGGGATGGACCGTGACCCCGGATGCCACCGTGGCACTGGGAGTGCAAAGAGGTGCCTCCAACCAGTGCACAGGAATGGTCTCACCTCCAAAGTCCCTTAGGTTAATTAAATTAGGAGGTCCAGAGGGGACTGGGGACTTGCAGGAGCTCCAGAGGTGCAAGCCTCCATGCTGAGGGCTGCTCTTGGGCTGGGGGAGCTCCTGGGCTTAGGATAGGACCTTATAGTGCTGTACAAGGGATTTGCTCACCTTCTTCTTGCACTGCAATCACTTCCTAGGGGCTTCTCTCTTAAAAGATAATCTTAATTTTTTTGTACCTTAGAAATTGTAAAACGCTCCTGTTTTCTGTGTAATGTCACTTGAAAGAAGGACCAGCTGCTGAACTGTTCCTGCCTTCTGGGCTAAGGAGGGGCATTTTTTTGGTGCAGGTTTTGGACTGTCTGTAAAAAACACAAGGGGGGACTGTACATTATATTGGCTTCCCTGAGTGGCAGGTACTGCACATGCTGCAAAAGTTGCCCTCCTGGGTCCCTGAGGATCTCATGCAGCCTGGTAAATCCTTAGCACCCTACCTGGCACACGATTGTAGGGTTTAAGATAAAATCCAGAAGGTGACCAGCAGCATGGGATCAACCAATCCCTTTGCAAGGGGATGTCCCACGTCCTGACTCCCTGCCAAAAGGTTCTGGCTTTGGGACTGCTTCGGTCTAGAGAGCCAGAAAAGAAGAAAGGCTGGGCTGCAAAACATGCCCCATACAAACTGATGTGCCATTCCCAGAAATGGTGAAATGCCCCACCCATTTCCCAAGCCCACCCCCCAAATCACTCCCACTCACTCTGGAGCTCTGTGGACCTGTGGATGAGAATCTCCCACCTCTAGGCTTAAGATGCAGATAAATAAATCCTTCAAGAAAACCCAGCTGGTTATTACAGTCCCATTTAAAAACAGTGTGTGTGTGTGTGGGGGAATTAATGTATGCACCATGGAGATGGATGGGTTTGATGCAGGATAACCCACCCAAGACAGCCACCTCTGTTTTTAGCATAGGTTTCAAAGGCTGCTCCAATATTGCCATAGCAGGGAGGTTTAAAGTGGGTAAGGCAAACAATGCCTCCCCAAAAAAGCATCTTTCCCCTCTTTGCTGATAGGGGGAAAGCAGGAAACCTTTGCTGGAAATCCTTGTGGAGAGGGTATAACATGTGTGGGAGAGGAGGAGGCCAGGACCAACACTGCTGGTCTTCACTCAAAATATGCTGGGAAGGGAGAGGATGTTGAGGCTGGCACAAGATTGGGGTGCTGTAACTGCATCCACACAGCTGTGCCAGGGCTGTGGATAATCCCTGGATCCTAAATGCATGAGGGGGTCACAGGCACACCAAAGGGCTCTGCTCCTGTCTGAGCTGCTGTGCTGTGTCATGGGCTGACGCTGAGCAGATGCAGGGTGTGAGACCAGGTGGGATCACAAAGCCTTTTGCTTAAACAGGGATCAGTCAGCTGAGGGCATTGTCTCTTCCCATTAACTCTGTCTCTGGGGAAGGGTTACAGCATTTGGATATCAGACCCACGAGGTTTGGCAGTGTGTGGGTGGAGGGTTTTGGTTCAGGCTGTGGTGGAATTAAGATGCTCCGTGAACAGTGCAGTGCAGCCCCCAAGACCCTGCCAGGTCCTTGCAATGTCTAGCTGGATTTCCCCCCCCCCCCCATGGTTTTGGCTTTTTACCCGTTTCTGGATGTCCTGCATATCATTATGGTAGGAGGGAGCTGCTGCAAACCCCTCCCTGGCCAGTCGTTAGGAGCAGTTAAGAGTGTTTTAAAGCAGGTGTTGAGCACTTCTAAACGCCTGGGGAGGGATTTGGACACTGTGAAAGAAAGGAAACGTTGGAAACCCGAGTATTGAATTTCCCTTTCCAAACAACTGGCTGCAGCATATCGCTGCCTGTCAAAGTTGAAGGCTCCTGCCTGCACAAGTCAGCACGTTTTTACATTCCCAGGGGCAGAGATAGGGATTGCTCCAAGTGCTTCCTCATTGCTCTCTGCAGGCAGAACCAAGTAATAGACTGTTGTCACGCCAGGGTCTTTTTATTTCTTAGTTTTAAATAGAGGATGAATTCTTTCCCCTGGTTAATTTTCCCATTTCCAGGTTGGGGACTAATTCACATGGATATAACACCCTGCTAGTGATATATAACCACAAAAAGATGAGCTCTACTGCCTCTGACCCTCTCCAACTCCCTTTTCAACTTTTTTTTTCGATGGAGGTAACAGTATAAACCCTGGAGAAGAAACTTTGAACCCGGATATCTTCCAACAAACTGGGAAAACTCCAACTTCGTTTGTGTTTCCCACTCTACAGCACGTAGAACAGGCTTGGGTTACACTCAGGAGCTGGCTGGGATGATGCTGGGGGGAGAAAGGGTGGGTGAACATGTCGTGTTGTGTGGCTGGTGGGCAAAGACCCAAGAGTTCCCCTGAAGTTCAAGTATCAGCCAAACCTGCTCTGCCCCTGGAAGTGCTGGAGTTTTGCTCAGACTTAAGCCCTGCAAATGGCCAAAAAGCCCCAAAATGCCCTTGAGGCCTGCAGAGTGACCCCTGATTTTAATATGGGAATCGAGGTTTCGAGATTCTTGTGGGCTGTTTTTTCTCCATTCTCTCCGACACCTTCAGACCAAACAGAAATCAGAAATGTTGTAAAAAACTCTCAGAGGGGTTTTGCAACATCTCCAAAGACACTTTTCCTCTAGGGCCCTTTCCTGGCAGACATGCAGAGCTGGGCCCAAACCCATGAGAAGCAGGATGGTTTGGGTAGGAAGAGCTGAGGTGGGTGGGAAACATCATGCCAGGCTGTTGGGGCCACCCATTCCCTGCAGGCATGTGACAGCCTGGGAAGGGAGGAGTGAAACTGGGACCACTAAATCTCAGAAAACATTTTCCTCTCAGTGCAATTTGACTTTTTCTTTTTTTTTTTTTAATGAGATGATCCAAAAATCTTAAATACACCCTTGAATTCAACACACGAGAATAAAGCTATAATTAAAACACAGTGAGAAGCATAAAAGCAAAAAGGCAGATTTAAGTGTAGCAACGCTGCTGAAGTGTTTCTCCTTCTTCCTTGGAAAATATTGCTGAATTCAACATGTTCCTGTGAAGCATCATCTTCAACAAAACTTTTTTTTTCCCCTGAAGCTAGTGGGAAAGAGCTGTGGGAAAAAACCCTCATCCAGTGCTGTATAAACAGCTGTCTCCCTCCTGTGATGGGTCCAGGCTGCCTGGCTGTATCCCATCACTTGATCTTGCTGGTGCCCATCCCCAGCACTCATCATCACTTCAGTCCTGACGTAAACAGAGAGGGGGGTTGGAACTTGATGATATTTCAGGTCCCTTCCAACCCTTAACGTTCTATAATTCTGTGGAAATATGCTGATAAACACTGGTTGTTGCCAGTTGTAAATCACAGAATCAGAAAATATCCTGAGTTGGAAGGGACCCATAAGGATCATTGAGTGCAACCTCAAGCCCTGTGCAGGACAACTCCAAGATTCACACCATGTGTTGGGCTTTTTTTTTTTGGAATGCTGAGTCTAGGCCCTGGAAGGCGTCCAATCTCATCTTTTTTTGTGTGTGTGTATTAAGATTTCACATGCTTTGACCCCATGGTGTGCAGGAGAGGAGATGCTCTGCTCTGTGTTAGGGACCCTCCAGCCACACCAGCCCATATCACTCAACAATTAACAACAGGCTCCATCAGGGTAACAGAATGTTGGACAGAGATTGTATGAGCAGGCAGGGCAATCTGAGGTCTGTGTCTATGTGCTTTTTGGGATGAGCTGAGCTGTGCCTGCACAGAAGTCCCCAGAGTCAGGATGCAATGGGGGCTGTTGGGTGGCAGTGACCATCATACCATCAATCAGTGATGGGGGATCCCCTCTCAACCTCCGTCCCCTGAACTCCTTTGCAGCATTTTTCCATCAAATGTGCAAGACTGAGCAAGAGATGATAAACCTCCAGAACCTCCTGTTGTGTCCCAGGACCCAACTATGCTCCGTCAGCTACCACAAGGTTTTTGTGAGACCTTTTGCCCAACACGAGGTCTCCATCCTGACTCAGTCCCTGGAGTGGCACAGCCTGGACAAGCAAATAAGATGAAAGACAATACTCTTTATCCATTGCTAACATGTGCTGGGGCTGCTCCTCCTCCAACCACAAGCTGCTCCCTGTTCCATGGCATGAGGCACGTGGGATGGCACACTGCACCCTGGGCTGGATTTGAGCTGGCAGCCCATCAATTTTTGCATGGCTCTTGCCATCTTGCATCTTGCCCCAGAACGGCAGTGAGGGTGATGAAAGGTCTAGAAAAGAAGTCTTATGAGGAGCAGCTGAGGGAGCTGGGGTTGTTTAGTCTGGAGGAAAAGACGCTTGGGGGAAACCTTCTCATTCTTTAAAACTACCTGAAAGGAGGGTGCAGCCAGGTGGGGTTTGGTCTCTTGTCCGAGGTAACAAGTGACAGGATGAGAGGAAATGGCCTTAAGATGCACCAAGGGAGGTTCAGATTAGATATTAGAAACACTTTTTTCATTACTACAGTGATCAGGCATTGGAATAAGTTGCTCAGTAGGGTGGTCGAGTCACTGTCTCTGGAAGTGTTGAAGAGATGTCTGGATGGAGCACTAGGGGATGTAGTTTTGGGATGATTATGGTGGTGCTGGGGGAAGGGTTGGAGTCAATGATCTCGAAGGTCTCTTCCAACCGTGATTATTCTGTGATTCAGTGTTTTGCTAAATGAAACGAGAAAGCTGTTGGCAAAGGTGCTGAAAGTGAGACAGATTCCTTCCTGTCTGATAAATTTGAATTCTTTCCTCCTCCTCTTCCATCCTCCCCGGCCCAATCTCCTTGCCCTGCAGTTAGCTCTCCTGTAACAGGAGTGAGATGGCACGATATCTCTCTCTCCTAGACCACTACATTCTTATGCAGCTGGAGATACTGTGGATTTGGTCTGGGGATTTATTTTTTTAAATTTTTTATTTTCCATGGCAGGAGGGTTTGAACTGGATGACCTTTAAGGTCCCTTCCAACCTGAGCTGTTCTGTGATTGTCACCCCTCATTTCCTATTTGTAAGCGAATTTAAGTCATTCCGTAAGGGTATATGCACAAATAATTTGGAAAGGGTTAACATGTGGCTGATGGCATCAGGCAATTAGGAGCTTGTTTGTAGGCGCAGTGTGAGCACCCCATGGTGTCCTTTTCCATGTGCCACGTGAAGCTGGAGCTGCTCCCACGATTTTGGCCTTTGCTCACTGGGTACTATTGGGACCAATGTGAATTTCCCACCGTGCCGCTGGCTCTGAGGGGAATTTTAATGCACATCCAGGGAAGCAATCTGCAGGCTCCTGGGCTATTGAAAGCCTGGCAGGCTCTCCTGGTGCTCAGAGAGGCACCGTGCTGGCTCCTGTTCGTGGGGTTTATCTGCCTCCCCAGGACAGGAGGAGGGACTCTGAGGGGGTCTAATCAGGGCGAAATGGCCGAGACGGCGCGACTCCATCCCCTGGCCTGGCCGATTACAACAGGCAGATCTCCTTCAGCTGTAAAATCTGTCACTGAGTGAAGCCAGGGCTCTCCAGGGGCTGCCATCTCCCTCCCTGCAGTGATGGGATCTAGATGTAACACAGCCCCAGCCCCCCCACCATCCCCAACCCTCTCGTGCAGACCGTGGGCTGCCTTGACAAGTCGGCCAGGTTGCCTTTACCCAGGGGAAAAATTCACATGCATCGTAGGCAGCTTAACAACATGAGACAGATTTTGTTTTCCTCTTGAAGGCAGGCGGGCTCCCTGGGCTGCAGCTGTCTGCTCGAGACACCTATCCCAACGCCAGCTCCAGGCCTGATCCCATGTCCCTTACCAGTAGCCTGACTGCATCAAGAATACCATTGCCCAAGGAAAGGAGGTGGAAAGAAATAGTTCTGCTTTCTGGGTTTTTCTTTTCATAAAGCCTGTAGCATACCCTGTCTCACTGCAGGGATTACCCAGGGGCTTTGCCTCTCTGAGATGGGTCAGCGTTGAATGAGCACACGGATCCCTTGAGCCTTTCTGGGCGAAATACTGCTGGATGGATAAATTTGCATGTACCTAGGTATAGTCAAGCCTTGCCTGATGCTAAAGGAGAATCCCCAGGGGTAGAAAAACCCAGACCAGTACCCTTCTGTGACTCGATGTCACTTACCAACCTGCAAAAATATATGAACTTATTGTTTGCAGTGTTGGCCCTGGGGGCACGAAGGAAACGGGAGCTCTTCTGTTAATGGAAATACATCCGTGCTGCTTCAGATAATGTATGGAAACAATAAACATAACTGTAGAACTGAGGGGGGGGGGGAGAAAGAAGGAAGCAGCCGTGTAAGTGAGAGCATGGTGGTGAGGAGGATGTGTTGAGCTTCCCTGCGGGTTTCCACCATGTCTGAAGCCTCTGTGAGTGAAGGGAGGGAACGGCAGCAAGGCGGCGAGCAGCAGAACAGGTTCAGCCATCCACGTGCCTGCATCATATGTTGGCTTTCTAAAAACTAGTTTATACCTCCTCAGTTTGAGGCTGCGGCCTGTGATTGCCAGCTCCCAGATAAGTGTTTTGGGTGCTTCGTAAATGGTGGTTAAACAACCTTCCCCGCGGGCTTGCAGGAGATTGTCTTCACGGTGCAGGTTGGGGACGTGGGTTAATGGTGGGCTTGGCAGTGCTGAGTTAACAGTTGGACTCGAGGATCTTAGAGGGCTTTTCCAACTTAAATGATTCCACTATTCTATACCGTAATTCTAGATGATCTGTGAGGCCGTAGTGTTGCTGAGCTGGAAGATATGGGGAATACAGCAGACCCAGCTCCACGGCAGGTCCTCAGCATCCATCAGTGTCAGAGGTGAACTAGGCCATTGGGGCAGCCACTGATCTGCAGTCATATTCTAACAGTGGCCAGAATTACCAAAGTTGCCATTCCCCATCCACTGATCCCTGATGCTGACCTTGGCTTTAGGGCGTGATGGGAGAAGCTGTGGAAAGCAGCCTCCACCAAGGCCCTTTGCAGCTACATGCAATGATTAGAAGAAGGTAAACTCAAAAATAAATGACTTTGAAATGTAATGTTCAGTTTTGCACTGTTACTTTTTTGCCAGGGCTTTCTGGGGTCCACCAGCACTATGCTTGTTGAGGACTGGCTCTCTGTTGTGCAAGCTGTTTTGGTTATGCCAGCTGTATGATTTGATGGCTGCTAATAAGCATAGAATTGCTGAAGTATTCCCCAAAGTCTTTGCTTTGCTGTCAAAATCCTCATCAGCAATTGGATTAGTTGTAGGGAATGCACAATTACTACACAGGGTATTGTATTATGTTAAGACAAATTGATGGGTTTTATTTAATCATATGGTCCTGGTCACATCTTCATAGTGTTTTTCCTGTGGAGAGGAATGCATCACTGAACCAGGAGGTACAAGCGAAAAAAGACTGAAAAATGCTTGATTTAATTAATTAGTGCCTAAAAACGAGGCAAATTAACACTCTGTACAAAAACAAAATGGATCAGGCTTTTGCTCTCAGTTATGTTGGCTGTGCATATCTTCCTACACACATACCAGAGATAAAGTTTGCATGTTCTGGACCTTTGGGAAGTGTACGACTGAGTTCCCCCCAAGGACTGTCTTGGTATGGGAGAAAAAATTCAGGTCAAAAGCATGACCAGATAATCTGCCCACCCTGTGCTCTGTAGGTCACCGTGGCTCTGGCATCAAAGGTCCTGCAGACCTTTAACTAAATCAGACTAAGGGTTCCCAAGATCCAGTAGAAGGTTGGAAAATCCTTGGCTAAGGTTGCACCAGGCATCAACAGTTTACAGAGTGGCAGAAGATGAGAGAGAGGCTATTTTTGCTTTACTCACAAAATGCTACAAAATGTGTCCCAGGGAATGTGGGGGAGTGTCACTAAGCTTCACTGTCTTGTATCACCTTAAGACATTTTTGTCTGAAATACAAGTGAACTGCTACCTGGTGACACAGGTTGGTGTGTTGGGGTGTGTGGAGGGATTAACAGTTTTACCTGCTCTTGCACCTTGTCTTCAGGCCCTGTGAAGGTCTGGAGGTGTCAGATGGCTCACCTGTGACCTGTTGCAGCAGTTTGCCACTGGGAGGACATGTGGCCATTAGAGGTTGAGCAATTCACCAGGAGTTGCTTGACAAGTACCAAGCAAACAGCAGTCAGGAGGCATCTCCCCATGATTCCCTCTAGCAATTGTCCAGGGCAGCACAGGATCCCCATTTTACTCAGCCTGTACCTGTTTGTGGTGAATTTGGGACAGGCCATCAGCAACAAATATAACCTGCAGGGGAATGGAATATACAGACAGCTCTTGGGTCTGGGTTTGCAGCTGCATCATTGAGGAACGGTGGGTCTGATCCCGCCACCTCTGGTTTTAATTAATAGCATCGTCAAATCATGCTGTTATCTGGCAGTAGGGGAAATATCACCTTAAGAAGTTCCACTGTGGGTGGCACAGGAATTTGTTTCCCGCTGCCTCTCTCAGAGGGGCACTCTGGAGGATTAGTTTGTATTTAAGAGATGCTGTGTGTAATTATGCACAGTTTTGCAAACCATCCGTTTCTGTTAAGCCCTCTCCCGTTGTTTCTCTTGCTGGCATCTGGCTTGCTGTGTGTCTCTCCTGTTTCCATATGGGAGAGAGCAGAAAGCACTCAGGGCTCCCTAGGCTGTTGTGATGGACTGGCCCTGCCTGCCAGGGAGGCGGGAGCAGAAGGGGTCTGGGTGAAGAAGGCATGATGTGCATGCCTGTGTCTGGGGATGACACTCAGTGTCTCTTGGTGCTGTTGTTCCTGGATATTTTGGGCCATTCCTGAAGTTTTAAAAAAGAAGGGGAGTTTTCTAGGAAGATGAGGTGTTCAAAACGTCATGCAAAAGGATAGAAGTCCTATCCTGTGAGTGATCCTCAGCAAAAAGGCATTTCTAATAGCCTCACTTGAGTCTCATCCTTCACCTCTTCATTGACTCTTTCCCTAGCTTGAGAGTGAAAAGTTTTGCAGAGTGCCTTTAAATGCTCCAGGAATGTAGGAATTAACATGCTGGATTGGAACGAGTGCCTGTCCAAGTGAGGATCTTGGGCAAGGTGCAAGTCAGTGCCAGATGTTTCGCAAAACGCCTCCACTACGTATATCTTTCACACCTCATTTCTTCCTCACTCCCATCAGCTTCATGGCTGGTCTCATAGCAGTCTGTGTTATGTTTCCAGCAGCTGCTCTCTCCCTGCAAGCAGCTCACGAGGACGGGCTATTGCAGGGTCTCAGCAAACACACGTAGCCTTCATCCTCCCCTCTCAGAGGTGGGAGGTGTCTCACTCATGTCCTGCAGTCAGGGAGAGAGAGTTTCTTGGAGCAGAGATTATTTCCTTGCCTATGAGACATTTTTAGAGAGGCAAAGAAATACCTTGACTTGCATGGAAAGTCTGCAGTTCAGGGAAAGCTTTGAAAACTCCATATTTTAGAAAATGGTTTTTCCCTTTTCTAAAATGATGAGGCTGTGTCACAGAAACGTAGAATGGTTTGGGTGGGAAAGGACCTTTAAAGGTCATCTGATCCAACCCCCCTGCCGTGGGTAGGGACACCTTCCACTAGACCGGGTTGTGTTCTCTTCTCTTCCAGGTGCTCCCTTTCAAAGGTCTCAGCATCCCCATGCTACCTCCTGCCGGCATTTCCACCTGGGTCCCCAGCCTCAGCTCTCCGCCGACTTCACCCTGCCTCACGCGGTGCAGCCCCAGCCGGGGCTGACCCCTCACATGGCCCCCGCACACCAGCACAGTGGCCCCCTGCACCAGCCCCTGGCCCCAGTGCCACCCCTGCCCTTCCAGGACGTCGCTGGACCCTCCTTCCTACCTCAGGCGCTACACCAGCAATACCTCCTCCAGCAGCAGCTCCTTGAGGCACAGCACCGCCGGCTCATGCCCCATCCCAGGTAAGGGGGTCCTGCTCTTCCTGAGGGATGTTGAGGAGCTACATCAACCTCTTTTCACCTGCAGAAGCCCAGCAGTTCTGGCGGCGTTGCGTTTTCTTCACGAGTTCGTCTGTGCACCCTGGAAATTCATCCACCAGAAGGGAGGCTGCAGGGCAAGCTGCACCTGAACAGGCACCTTTGCCTTGGGGATTCCCTACTGTGCTCATCTACTGTGTACCTTTCCCATGGGGATCCATACAGCGCTCATCTAGTGTGTCCCAAGGTCACCTGTTGTTGTCACTCGTAGGAGAATCACGATGGCATTGTGGTGAACCTGTCCTGCGTGGCAGAGAGAGGGACAGACTGTGAGGGTGAGCTACACCCTTGCAGCTGCTGTTTCAAAGCAGTGCAAGAGGTTGTATCTACCTGTCTCATTTTTACACATGAAGATCTCGCCCTCCTAGGTCTAGGTAGGCTTTCCATCTCTATGAGGGAATGGTGCCACTGACCTGCAGCACATTCTGTCACTGAAAGCATCTTAAATTCAGACTGGGTTGACGAATGCAGAGAGACCTACTGTAACTCAGCAGAGGTGGAAATGGATGCCTGGCCTTGCCTTGATTGTGTTTTTTGAGAGAGTAGTCCTTGTTTTGTAAACATGTGGAAGCTATTTGTGGGTTGTATCCATGGATCAAGAATCAGAGGATGAATCCTTGCAATAATGCTTCATTTGGAAAGAATGCTACAGATAGAAACCCCTTTCTTTCCATACCCTTTCTGTTTTAAAATTGTGTGTTCTTCTCATTATTGTTTTGTTTTGCATAAGCTGGATTTTAGGTGGTTTTAAAGATTAGATAATAATTGGGTGGCGAGTATGTTCAAGGCTGAGGTACTGATGATACGCATGTTTATCTCTTAGTCATAAGCTGAATTCAAATAAAAGCACAGAACACAGTTCCATGCAGATTCTGCTTTGGTAAATGCTGTCAGTTTTATATTTGTAAGTGGGCTGTGAAAAAAGGCAGGAACCTCTTGGCCAGGCTCAGAGCTTGTCTCTGAAAGCACAGCAGCAGGGGAGGAGGGTGTCAGAACCCTTACAGGTGTGGGGCAGGAGGTCCCAATAATGGGAATGTGGGTTGTGCCTTTGAAGTGAGGTCTCTGAGCTGTGGCAGCATTAAAATTTATTTACCTAACAGTTCCCTGTTCCATTTGCTCTGGCCTTTTTTCTGAAGATTTGCTTTGTGGCTTCTCTGGTAAGTGGGGACTCAGCAGGGAGTGAAGGTGGTGAGTCTGTCTGTAATGCAAATCCTGCTTGTGCATCCACCTTGTCTCTTGCCAAATGTGGACATTGATCAAGCAGCACATCCTCTTCCCCTGAGTGGTTCAACTAGACAATAACCACAAGACTCAAATCCCTAGGAAAACTCTGTTGTATTTTCTACCACTTTCTTTTCCCTGCCTGCAATGGCAGCAGAGCTGAGGGAGAAGGAGCTGGATCCCAGCCTGGCCTGTCCATCAGCCAGAGAAATGTTGGCAAAGGCCAGCGAGAGTAAATTCTGCTTTCAGTCACTCCTGAGTAATCCAGTTATGAATGAGGTTCCCCAGGAGTTTATGGACTGCATGGGGAGATGAGACAACCTGCAGCTTCTTTATGATGATGGATCAGGCTGAAGCGGGGACACGTTTTATCTTGTGTGTTGTTTATGGGGCTGACTGTGGAGAAAAAAAAATAGTACCAACAGCATGAAGCTACTCAGGAAGGTGTTGTTTGATTTCCTCTTTTTCTCTCCATGTTGCCACCAAATAGCATCTCCTGTAAACTGAGCACATGTGGTTGCCAAAGGGCGTGAGTGTCAATGTCCGTGGCGACGATGAGGAAATGCCACAGCCCTGGGTTCCTCTTCCCACCATCCCTGACACCTGCCTGGGCTGTTTTGGACACGTATTCACATTGGGGTTTTCCCATGGATTATTGACAGGAGGCTGGAGCAGGAGCTGTAGATCCCAGTGCCACCTGTGTCTGACTGTGTCACTGTTCTCTCTGTTGCAGGCGTGCTCAAGAGCGCATGTCTGTCCAGCCTCACCGCCTACACCCCAGCTTCGACTTCAGCCACCAACTGCAGACTCCACAACCCATGGGGCCCCAGCCCAGGTATTTAGCAGAAGGCACGGACTGGTAAGTGATCCACATTTCACTAGTGCGTTGAGTGAGGTCTTTAAAAAGTCCCAGGAAGGCTGCAAGAGTTGGGGAGTGTCATCAGGGATCAATGCTTTCATGGAAGCCAGTGGGGCAGCTCAACAGTTACAGTGTGGGGAATGTGCAGTGGGAAAACTCGCCTCTGAGAGGGCCATAAGTGTGTGCTAAAGCCTCCAGGCACATATATAGAATTATAGAATTATTTGGGATGGAAAAACCCTCTAAGATCATCGAGTCCAACAATTCCCCAGCACTGCCAAGCTGACCCATGTCCCCAAGTGCTACATCTACACGGCTTCTAAATCTCTACAGGGACAGGAACTCTGTCACTACCCTGGGCAGCCTGTGCCAGAACTTTACAGCTCTTTGGGTGAAGGAATTGCTCCTGATATCCAATCTAAACACTTCTTGACACAACTTGAGAACATTTCTTCTTGTTCTATCCCTTGTTCCCTGGGAGCACAACCTGACACCCACCTGGCTCCACCCTCCTGTCAGGGAGTTGCAAGAGAGTGAGAAAATCCCCCCAAGCCTCCTTTTCTCCAGGCTGAGCCCCCTCAGCTCCCTCAGCTGCTCCAGCTGCTCCAGACCCTTTTCCAGCTCCATTCCCTTCTCTGAACATGCTCCACTGTTATTGCCCATAACTCTTCACCTACAGATGTAGAGTACAGCCAAGCATTAATCTTCCCCAGTGGCTCTTCCTGCTGCAGGGCACAGACAGGGTCTTTTTCCTTTAGACCACTGTCTCTGCCTGAACTAGACCTTCTGCTGTCCTTCAGGCACCTAAAAAACAGTGGCCATAACTTCTTCTGTGTTCTCAATTAGGGACCACCATGCTGCTCTGCCATGCAGGGTAGCATGAATCAAGATTTGTTTATCATTCTCCCACTGTAGTGTTTAATACCCTGGAAAAGCTTTGCATGGAATTGATCACTTCATTTTCAGAGCAGGTTTTGAGCTCTTGAACATTTAATAAGGTATGGTGCCCTACTTGATAGAATAAGGAAATAAAAACATACTTCTGTAAGCTAAGCAAAGTCCATTCTGTACACTGAATGGAAAAAATAGCATGTGAACTTGTAATTAGAGACAATCGCAACGTATACCTACAAGAGGACCAAAATAAAATGGGATAGGAAATCTTAATGAGGGCATTTCCTAACATTTGAATGCTTCACTCCACAAATGAATAGTCCTACTTTAACACCGGGTGGGGTTTTTTTCCCCTTCAGTGCAATAATAGACAGCCAAAAATATGGCCACGTCCTTCTGCCATTTTCTTCTTAGGTGTTCCCATTACTGGCATTCCCTGTGGGCTGAATGTGGCCAGGATGACATGGTTCTGATCGGTTTGCAAAGCAGCTCATGTACCATCTGGATAGAGACATTCTTTCTGCCTCTATTTCAGCGCAGAGCGTTTAATTATAATAATTAGAAGGATCTGATAAAGCGTCACTTTATGTTCCCTCCTCCTCCCTCCTTTTCCCCGCTGTGCTACTCCATAACCTTATAAAACCTAAGGAGTGGGGATGACAGAAATCATACACTGTGTGTGTATGTTTGGGTGACTCATTTTTCCTCAGGGCACATGTACAGTTTTTGCCCAGTTACAGATATATAAAAACTTCCCTCTAGTGTGTTACCCCTGGATGAGCAGCAGCAGCATTTTCTCAGAAGCAGTAGGTGGTGGGCACTGCCTCGGGAAGCGGGGATGGAAGGAGGATCTGAAAGGGATCAGTCATCCCAGAAAGCCCAGCCTCAATTAAAATCTTCTGGTGAAGAATAAATCAACTCCCATTTGGTTCCATAAACCATCTCCTGCACACGCACATAGTGATGGCCATCCAGGCTGTTATCTGGAATCTTATCTGCCACTTTTGGTTGTTGGCAGCCCATGTACCATAAGCATCACATCTTGAACCTCTCATCTGAGCATCAAGATGCTGTACAGTCATCCCTGTAGCACAGGCTAGGAAGCAATAGTTATTTCTGATTTTCTTCAGCTGGTGCACTCTGCTTAGTCACCCCCAAACCCTGGGAAAACACAGTACCATGCAGTAGTCTGCTTTGGACCCATCTGTAGACCCACACCATCACTTCAGGAACCTCAGCATCTGATTTTGAGTCTCTAGGTTCACAAACAGTTCAGCAGTACTATTGTTGCAACTACTTGTACAAGCTGATAATGGCCATTCACCTTTGAGAGATCTCTTCAGTCCTCGATCTCAAAGCACTCTATGGAATACCACTTCTCTTCTGTAGACAGGGAATAGGGATGGCAGAGAGGAAGTGGTCAAGGTCATGCATCAGGAAAGTGACAGGGCTGGAAATGGAACCAAAACCTCCTGATATCCAGTTGAGCTTTTCATCCACCTGGGAACAGTCTTAAACAATGGGATAAATATCCGAAATTGTGACACGGGAGCTGGAAACTACCCAGTGCTGTGAATTCTCATCCTGGTTGTGTTCTGCCAGTTGCCTGCTGTGTTTTATCCCCTGCCAGGTTTTGTCTCTCTAGCACAGGGCCAGTAAAGATAGTCCCTCTCCTGGCCTCAAATTAGAATCACAGAGCCACAGAATATTCTGAGCTGGAAGGGACCCACAAGGGCCATCAAGTCCAACTTGGTGCAGGGTGCCTTACCAGGGGATTCAAGAGCCCTTGTGCTGCTGCCTGGTGCACAGGCTGTTCTGGATGAAGGATTTCTACATTCACGGCCCCTTCACATCCTCTGCCTTCTGCTGGGTGGAAGCAGTTTCACAGCTGCTGGAGGACACATCTGGGTTGCTCCTAACAAGCTGTGGTATGCACTGCTGCTGTCCCTCCACGCAGGGGAGGAGAAGTTTGAGGCTGAGACGGGAAGCCACCCCTGTGCTCTAATTAGCTTTGCTTTGGCAAATGTGAAGACAATGGTTATTAGAGCTCTGGATTTTGTAATTATGATAAAGTGAATGATGTTCAAAGCACTCGTTTGCTGAGAGACTCTTTGGCTGGAGAGAACAGGGATCAGCTAATTGGATTATAGATGGAGATGCTGCATGAGGTCTCCTCCTATCCCCTCCACACGGTGTGACAATGGGGCTGCAGTTTATGTCTCTGTGATGGATTGGGCAGAGCTGTGAAGTTGGATGGGATCTTGGTCATACCAGGTCCGGGGATTGAGCCGGGTTATTCTTCTGGATAAGAGTGTCCAGATTCACCAAGCTGAGCTCCACTTCTGCTCGCCTGGGCCAGGCTGCGTGCAGGCTAGTGGGGCCATCAGGGGTGTCCTACTCCGTTGCTGTTGGCCTGCTAGTTGTGTGACACACTTCCCTACAGCAGTTTCATCCAGACATTTCTTAAAATCTTTAAGTTTTATGCACAAATCGCAGTTCTGAAGTTGTGATTGTAGAATCACAGAATGGTTTGGGTTGGAAGGGACTTCAAAGATCACCTAGTTCCACCCCTAGGCCCTGGGCAGGGATACCTTTTACTAGACCAGGTTGCTCCAAGCCCTATCACAACTTTGAACACTTCCAGGGATGGGGCAGTCACAGCTTCTCTGGGCAACCTGTGCCAGGGCCTCACCACCCTCACACCTCACACCCTCACCACCTTGAGTCTGGGTTCAGTTGAGGTGCAAGTCTCCTTTGACTCCCCAAGTCCTACCACAGTCTGGACTGGGAGACCTCCAAGGAGAGCACAGGCACATCAAAAAGCTCCCAGGCAGCACCTAGCTAGCTCCTAACTAGCTTCCTTGACTAATTGCCTATATTCCTGCAAAATATTCAAGGCATACCGTAATAGTGGCAGCACAGACAGGACCTGGTCTGACCAGGTTGAGTTTCTGAGCCTGGGCATCATTTTGAGCCACCAAAATGCTCTTGCTCTGAAATTAGCAGGGCTGCACCTGCTCAGCCCCTGACCCCGACCAACACAAACGCTGACTGGCATAAAACCAACCCCTCACTCCTTCATGCTGGCCTGGTGGGTGATTGCTCAAATTAGAGAAAACTCCCTTCCAGGAGCATCTCCCCAGGCTGAGGAACCCCAGAGCAGCCCAGAGCCCACCGGGGAGGTTGCTCTGTGAGTGTGGTCTGTAGTCCATGAACAAATCCATGGCATCCAAAGCCATATTTCCATCCTCATGCCCACAGGGACCTCAGTGTCGATGCGGGACTGACTCACGCCCAGTTCCAGGTCCGTCCCGTCCCTCAGCCATATCAGCATTACTTAGCCACACCTCGGATGCACCATTTCCCCAGAAGCACATCCTCAACGCAGATGGTAAGTGAAACGCTCTCACTGAGAAATGTTTTATGCATTGTCTGCCAGAAGGCAGTCAAAATAAAGGCTGCTATCTTTCTATCACCTGTCTTCTGTGAATCCCACTTATCTCCGGCCGTGGGAGGGAGTGTCTGAAAGGATAATGTTGCATCACTGCACTGGATTAGAGAAAGAAAAGAAAAGCTCATATGTTCTGGAAGGATTCAGTCCATCGTGTGCAGCACCAGGGTTCACAAGCTGGTCTGCAAAACCTGGGCAGGATGTGAGAGACTCAGCAGTTATTACTAATAATATTATTAATACTGGCACAAGCTGTGGGCTCCCAGGACTTTTTTATGTAGGACGGGCAATGGGTGACTCCTTTCCCTGGGCTCAGCCCTGAGGACCATCCCTCATCCTGTTGTTGCTTTCTACACCAACTCTGATGCCACCTGTAAAGGTTTTGCATGGCAACCTGCACAGGCAGGAGTGAGTTTGATGAGAAGATGGGCTGACAGGGGTCATTTGCTACCCACTCTCCTAGCAGGGTGCTGTATTTGGAGCTGAGCCATGCCAAGCACTGCTAGTCCTTAAAGCATCCTCAGGAATCCCACGAGGGTGTTTTTCCTGATGCATTGTAGTCAGACCCTCTCACCTGTGTACTACAGCAAGTCTTAAAAGAAAAAAAATCAAAGCTTGGATGAAGAGAAATCCATCCATTTAAATAAAACAAGATTTCTTTTAAAGCTAATCCATGTTGAGAGTTTGGAACTGCAACATTATGGATGCAACAGGAACTATTATAACAGATAGTTTATCCAGAAGAAATGTGTGTTCTTAGGTAATTCATAGGAGATCTATTTAATAAAACCTCATTTTTTGGTTATTAAAAGGCTTCTGTCAGTGAAGGTGTCAATCTGCTCTTTCAATTTGTATTTTTAAAGCACTAGATTTACATCAGGGTACACGAGGGTTTTCTGTGGGTAAGTACATGAAGCTTTATCTCTCTCCCTCACTTCTTGCAGGTTGTTCATGAAATCAGAAATTACCCTTACCCTCAACTTCAGTTGCTTGCTCTTCAGGGACTGAACCCAAGCAGGCACACATCTGCTGTGCGGGAGAGCTATGAAGTACGTATATCTTGGGGACTTGGAATTATTAATTTCTGAAGAACTGGGGATCTATGCAAGCTCTGGTATAAACTTGTAAGGCTGTTTTGTGGCATGGAAATTGCATTGAGTCATTCAGCAATTTTAGTAATAGCTGGGAGGCAAAGGGGTTGAGTGGGTTTGGTAAAAGATGGTTTACTCCAAAGTGCCTGGGTCTGGCTTGAGTTGACTCTGGCTCCTTTCATGTCTGTAAACAAAGTGCTCCAGTTCTATAGGGTTTTGTTTCCCTAGCTTGTCAGATGGATCTCAAATTGCACCCTAATTTGTGAAACACTGGATATCCAGCTCTGTGCCTTGAGCCCTTAGTTATTAACACAAAGTGGTGGGGCTCAGATCCATCATGAAATCATGACTGATTCGGGTTTGATGGACTTTCCACTGAGGAAAGGACTGGAGGGAGCCTTGGTCCCCAGTGGGTAGGATTGTGTGGTGGGACCTCGTGCCTCAGGAGCAACGAGGATGGCATTTCCTGATGTTCCTGTGCCACAGGAGCTGCTGCAGCTGGAGGACAGGCTGGGCAGTGTGAGCCGGGGCGCCGTCCAGAACACCATTGAGAGATTCACCTTCCCCCACAAGTACAAGAAGGTGAGTGCCCCAAAATCACAGCACAGTTGCCAGCCCCTCCCAGCTCCCAGGGCTGTGGGCACGGAGCAGACAGAAGGAAGGACTTTGGTGGGTCACAAATCCTCAGGGTTGGCAAGCCGGAACCATCACTCAAAACATTCCCCAAAGCAGGGGAGGAACGTAAAATCCAGAGGCGGTGCTTTGGTATCTTGCGGGGGCTCCTGGGCCGAAACGGTGGCGTAGCTCAGCTGGCTGTTTCTCACTTCTAGGCTAGGAAGCTGCGGGCCAAATTTTCAAAGGGGTCTCAACCTTCTCCCACCCAGCGGGTGCAATTTCCCCCCTGTCCGCA
The DNA here is from genome assembly GCF_003945725.1 of Corapipo altera. NCBI lineage: Eukaryota > Metazoa > Chordata > Aves > Passeriformes > Pipridae > Corapipo > Corapipo altera. The sequence goes on from NW_020884918.1 coordinate 5,232,103, forward strand.
CCTGGTAAGAAAGTGCACACCTCCAAGGGGGCTTGGTGCATGCAAACCCACCCTGTTCTGCATGCAAGCGGCCCTGCCCGCGCACCCCGACGTGAGCGGGGGCGGCGGCTCCGCGGCGTGGGGGACCTTGTCCTCCCCTCCCTTCACAAGGGGTGTCTCCTCTGTTGGAGCTGATGTCTTCCCTGTAAGGAGATGGGTGGCACATCTTTGGGTTGTTCTGAGCAGAGAATGGGGAAAAAATGCTTGTTTGGGTAGTAATGCCGTGTGCTGGTCGTCCCCAGCTGGGCGGTAACGTGTACGGATGTTGTGTTTCCCAGGGATAAAGTGAGATAACTCCTCCTGTGCACTTACCTCTGACTGCATCTCCAGTGGATCCAGAAAAATGGTATTAACAGGAGAACAGAGAAAAGGGGAGAGCTGACAGGCTAAGCACTGCCCTGTGGTGCAGCACGGGGCTGGGCTGGTGGCCAGTCTGACATGGGGCACAGTGGTTGCCCTTCCTGGCAGTGGTGGCCCCACACATTTTGGGGTCTCCAGGAAAAGCTTCCAGCAAAGGAGACCATGGAGCCATCCCCGCTGCAAGGAAGTGGCAGAAGGCTGTATTGAGGCAGCAGAGGAGAGGCTGCTCCTTGGGGCACCACCACCAGCCTCACTGCCACTGGCCCCAGGAGGAGACGTGCCAGCCAGCAGCATGTTGGTGGCACCCTCATCTCACTGGCTGTTTTGGCTGGGCTGGCTTCCCCAGGCTGGAGGATCTGGTTGATAGAAAAAGCTCTTATTATTTACCTTCCTACAACTGTCCAGGCTTGGGAGACCATTAGAAAGTCAAGGCCTAACCAAACGATGTCTTTAACCTTGCTGCAGAGAAGACCACAGGAAGGCAAAGCTGAGCAAGACGATGGAGAGGAGTCAGACACCGATGAGAAGTGCACAATCTGTCTGTCCATGCTTGAAGATGGAGAAGACGTCAGGTATGATCCTTCCATCTGCTCTTCTGCCTCTCCATGCCATCTGAGTTGTGCTTATTTGGATTGATGCCACTGTGCACTCGCGGGATTGTCCCTGTTCTTGTCCTGAGAAATTCACTTGGGTTGTTGCAGGGTCTGGGAAATCAAAAGCTACTTAGATGGACATTGGTGTGGGCTGTAAGTAGGAGGAGGTCTGCAACAGCAGGAGGGACAAGTTTTTATAGTGTCTCCTGGGTTTGGATCACCTGCTTCAAGGCTGTGCCAATAGGCCAGGTGGCAAACTGCTGAAGAGGGATGTGTCCCAGGTCTCAGGCAGCCATCTGGAGCTTGCAGTTACCAACATCTGAGCTTGACAGATGACCAAAGCATAATAAAAGGCAGTGTGAGTATGAAGTCCAGGAGACTCGGGTTTGTGTCCAGAATGGAGCTGGTTTATTGTAGAATAAGATTACTTTGCCCACGTGGTCACAGGGAACCTTCCTGAGCCAACAGCAGAACCTCAGTCATCCATAACAGACGTCCCAGGCTGTTGTCTAGGTCAGATCTCTGTGACAGAGTGGGGACAAGAAATTGCAAAGGACTGAACTACTGTGGCTGAAGGAACTCCAGGTGAGAAGTACCTGGTCCTGCTTCTCACCCCTTAATTGCCTTAAACCCTCAAGAAAAGCTCTGATCCTCTTGCTGTGGGTTCTTGTGCTCTCTGTATTACAAGGGCAGATGATGGCAAAGGTGATGTAGGTAAAAAGCAACCACATTCCCTGGGGGCACCCCAGACACTCATGCGGGAGCAGTGGGGACCCACCTAACTGCCAATGAGTCACAGTGATGAAGAACCAAGAGGCTTTGGAGTATAACCTTATTCCTGAAAGTTTAAAAAGTAGCAGACAGGTAATTAATGGCTGGAGCAAATCAGTTCAGGATGGTGTGGGGGTTTCTAATAGGCCAAGAAGGACAGTATCTCCATCCTACTTCCCTGTGTGAGCTGGTGTGGCTGGGAGAGGCTGCAGGACCTTGGCAACACTGGTGTCACCACTCCGGTGCTTTCCCATGTGTTTTTCTTTTCTTCTCTTCTCAGTCCCTTGGGTCTCCTCCATCCTAACAGGCTGGTATTTTTCTGTCTCTGCAGGCGGTTGCCTTGTATGCATCTCTTCCACCAAGTGTGCGTGGACCAGTGGCTGGCCACCAGCAAGAAGTGCCCGATCTGCAGGGTGGACATTGAAACACAGCTCGGCTCGGACAGCTGAAAGGACTGGCTGGACACACCATTTTCCTTACCAGGTCGTATGGCCATAGACCCTTGCAGCAAAATTTTTGCCTTCTGAGCCATTTGATTGAGAGGGGAAGTCTGCAGGCACGTTAGTGAGGAGGAGGAGGAGGTGGTGGTACAATATCTAGCAGTAGGAGATATTGCACATACGCAGGATACAGGCCCAGTGAAAGGGAGCTGGCATTCCCGGAGCTCAGAGACCCCGTGCTGCAGAAGATTTAGTGTTGAATATGAAGGAACTAGTTGTGGTAGCCTGGCCTGTCAATCCTGCACTTCATGGGGATTGTATATATACCTCTTGAATATGTAGAAACATGTTAGGGGTCCTTTAGCTATTTCTATGGATGGCAGCTGGAGCATGTTAGCTTAAGAAATGTTGTGTTTGATGCCCTACTCATCTTGTGGTGGACATGTTGCTGTTACCTATTTTGCACCAAATATTTTTTCATAGATTCCTTATTTTGGTGCCTGATTAATACATTGCAGAGGGGGAATAAAGTGGTCAAACTTTTCCACCCTTGGGGTGGGGGAAGAGGAGAAAAAGCAAAATCCTGTTTACAGTCAGAAGGGTTTGCGCTCTTTGCCTCAGCCGCGTGTGCTTCTTTCCCTTGCATTTACAGTGTGTTGCAAATTTAGAGAAGCTTAAAGAAATAAAAATTGGGGATAAAACGAGCGAAGCAATAGGGAGAAGCTTCGTTCCTGCTTGTCTGCTGGTGCTGGACACTTTCTGTAGGGGCATAATATTGGACTAGATGCTGTTTCTTTGCTTTCTGTATCTTTAACAAAGTAGCTTGTCATATCAAAATCCAAGGAAGATCTGTCTATTTGATTGCCATTGTCTGTGATGCTTTCTCCTGTGAGCTGTGTGACTGGTTGGCTTCACCAGCTCCAAAGTGATGGTTACTGGAGTGGGTGCCTACAGCTGTGCTTTGGGGTATAATAACACCAGAGAAGTGCCGAGAGGTGCAAAACATTGACTCTTCTTCCATGCAAAGGCATCTCTGATAACAGGACAGTAGAAAACTTGATGCTCTCAAGGCACTGCTGAGACCATGAGCACTTGGGCGTGGGATGGGGAGGGAGGTTGGAAGTGGGGTTGCTGCTTTTTGGAGGTTTGCTGCTGGGTTGTGACCTGCCTCAAAGAATGTGTGCCCGCACCCATGTGAGCTTGTGTACATGTTTCAGGCTGTATCCACACGGAGTAATCAGTGGTTGTTAAAACACAACTTAATCACATTAACACTCAAAACAGAATTAAGAGGCAATACCCGAAGGAGCGAGCTGTTGTGATCCACGCTCCCCCTGAAAAAAAAAACACCTCAGCATGCCAACCACAGGGACCGAGTGGAAAACCCTCCGGAAAACCGACATTCACAACCAAAACATTCTTTTTCTTTCCTTTTTTTTTTTTTTTTTTTTTTTAAATTTCGTACTGGAGGAGTGAAAGAGCTGCAGAGGAGCAGCAGGGGAATTAGTCAGGAACATTATGTATTGAAAATTCTGATGTGGTGGGAATGATTTCTGGCTCCCCTGAGCATCCATTTCGCTGGAGCCAAGTGATGCTCTCCAAGTAGAATCAATCATAAACCGCTATCTGAGAAATCGGAAGATTCCCATGAGCTGTAATTGGAAAACACCAACCTCAGAGGCACCACAGAGACTTTTTTTTTTCCCAAAGGGAGAGAGGAGAGAAAGAGGGAATCCCCTTGGACGTGCAGGTGCAGGAGCCTCTCTCTTCATGTGTCCGTGTAGGTAGGAGGGAGGGGAGTGGGACACTTGGTGGCATGTAGGGAAAACAAAAGGAAAAAATTTTTGGCTGTGAGGGTGGTGAGAAACTGGCACAGGCTGCCCAGAGAAGCTGTGGCTACCCCATCGCTGGAAACATTCAAGGTCATGTTGGACAGTGCTCTGTGCATCCTGGTCTAGTGGAAGGTGTCCTTGCCCACGTCTGGGAGTTGGAACTGGGTGACCTATTAAGGTCTCTTCCAACCCAAACTATTCCATGATTTCACAATATATTTGACACCCAGCACAAGCAACAGCTTCTTGGGGGATGTGGTGGTCCCAGCCCTGATGTCCATGGGTCAAGGAGTAGTCCATCCTTGGGACTGGCTCCAGCAGCAGCAGATTGAAGCATCATTACAAATAATACTAATAATACTATTTTATACAAGGCTTTGGTGGTAAAATACACTGTAAGGAAGTCTGGTCTGTCCAGGCATGAGCTGGGGGTGAAGCTGGGAGAGGAACAGAGTGACTGGGACTCTGACTGGGTGGGGAGGGGATGAGGAGTGCTCCTAACAGCGTATTTTCTTAAAGCCTGTGAGAAAGTGTTACTATTTGCCTAATAAACAAGCACAGTTTTTAAAAAAAAAAGATCAAGCAAACTAAAAAAGAAAAAAAAAAAAAACAACCAAACCCTTTGGTGAAGAAAAGCACCAAACTCCCATGGTCTAGTGTGAGTGACTGATCCCAAGGTGTGTGCGAATTTACAGCATCTGGAGTTGTATTGGTGTGTCAGGTTTCTTTGCATTTAAATAATTTGTACGAGTAGGTTGCGATAATAGGGTGAGTTTAAAAAAAAACAAAATGAAACAAACAACAACAAAAAAAATCTCTAGAAACAAAACATTGATAGTTTACAGGGTTTTGTGAGTTTAAATGCCTTATATTTAACAATCATAATTTATGACTAACTTGTAGATATTGTGGGTTCTTATTTAATTATTTTTATAGTTGTTTTTTTTGCATTTTTAATTATAATTTATTTATTTAGAAATTACTACTAATTTTTTTTATTACTCCTATTACCTCATTTTTGCATTGTTTCTGGGAATGGAATGCTTTGCATGCATCGGTACTTAAAAAAAAAAATTAAACAGGGGATGTGGGGGGTAATGCTTATCTTGTCAAAAACAAAAAAAAAAAAAAAGAGAAAAAAATCAGGGTGTGTGATTACAAACTGTATTACTGTGGTGCTGTTACCTTGGATACATTCCATAAAAATGCAAACCTTTGATTCTGTATGCTGTGACATAGTGGAAAACTGCAATATAGTGACTGTGTTTAGCACATATATATGAATATTATTTGCACTCATAATCAAACTCTGGTGATCCTTTCGCTTGTGTCCCCGTGCATTGAAGGTGGTTAATGATGCTCTGCAAAGCCAAAACATTTTCTGGTTGGTTCCTGGTCCTGCCCCGTCCCCGCCGCCCGCTGGTGATGCTGCTGCTCTTTGCTGCATGTGTGACCCTGCAATGACACCCAGCAGGCCCCCGCTTGCAAGGCTGTGCTTGGGGCAATGCATTGCACCCTTTGGTGCCAGACTCTGCACGTTGCTTCAAAAGCCAAGGAAGGAAGCCCAGGTGTGGTGGTGGCTTTGTCCAGATTTTGGTGCCTGTGGGTCCTCGGTTTGGCTCTTTTCACCCTCTGTGTGTGCACCCAGCTGGGGTGAAGGAGGCAGTAGGTTGAGCCTGGGCTTGGAGGGAACAAAAGTGAGGAACTCCTTGCAGTTTTTTTAGGGGTTGACCTCTCTACTCAGAGGCTAGTAAGGCACTGGCACAAGTTGCCCGGAGAAGTTATGGATGGCCCATCCCTGGAAGTTTCGAGGCTGGGTTGGACAGGGCTCAGAGCAACCTGGTCTGGTGGAAGGTGTCCCTGCCCATGGCAGGGGGTTGGAAAAAGATGAGCTTTAAGGTCCCTTCTAGACCAAACCGTTCTGGCACTCTGATGCCATGTCTAGCTGGGAGGGGGTGGGATGGACACAGGGTCGATCTGGCATCCCTTTCCAAGGCCTGTCATGAGCATTTGCTATAACCCAGGTCTGAGCTGTGAATGTGGCAGAAGCCCCTAACTGATTCTCTTGGTCAGTTGGTTTCATCCTTTCTGCAAAGAGAGAAACCTCCACTGTAGAGCTGGGACCTGCACCAGAGAAGGGAGTCAGCCCCAAAATGACACGGCCAAGCATCCCCATCCCCATCCTGCCACAGCCACGCTGCTCTCACAGTGCTCTACCCTTTCCCAAAGGCTCCTGAATATCAAGTGTTCCAGCTTTGCAAGAAGGTGAGAGTACATGGGGTAACATTTTAAGCTTTAAGCCATAACCACCCTTGGTCAGTGGAGGCACTCAGCCGTGTATGGACAGAAGTGGGGTTTGATGCATGTGCTCGGCCAGTAGCCACACCTCCCCACCCCAAAAGGCTTTGGATGCAATTCTGTTTTGGGTTAGAAAGGCACAAAATCACTGTACCTTAATTTTTTTCTCTCTGTCCCTTCAGGGTGCTGCTCTGCTTTGTTGACTTTGCCTTACCCCAGGTTTTAAACCTGTCTGTGTTTTTTACCTTGCTGCTCTCTAACACTCCTCCCCTGTAGCCTGGAGCTGTGATTTTGAGCTATTTGGGGACAGGGGGGTTGGTTGTTGTCCCCCCCAAAGTCACTGTAAAAGGGATAAGTAAAACAAGGAGCAAACAAAACCCTTCTCCTTCAATGGCCCAGGCAGGTGAAAGGATCACCCACATTTTTGTATTCCTACTGCTGTTCTGTTGTGCTGTGCAACATTTTGCTACATAGACTATTTTATAGAAGAAAGCTAGAAAAATATTTATTATTAATATTAAAGCAATAGTGCATTGAAGAAATGGAAAGACATTAGAAATTGTGTAAATGCTTAGATTCACTTTTGGTGGATTTTTTGTACTTTATTTATAACTAATAAAACAAACTGCATTGCTAACTATAAACCTGTGCCACGCAGAAGTCACCTGGCAGGGCTTGGTCTTTATTTACTGCTCGTATCTGGTTTCTTTGGGTTGGAGTAAATTCTTCTTTCACTGCTTATGCCTTTGGACTTTGATGTGCAAAAAACCCACTGCTGGGGTATAAAATACCCTGCCCATCTGTTTTGCAGAGGCTGCTGGTGGTTGAGCTCCATGGCAGGGGTGAGGTAAGGCTCTACACATTGGACGCACCACCATGCATGATGTCCTGTGGCACCAGTTTAGTGATCAGGTGCCAAAATCACTTTCTAGAATTTCTGAAAAAGGCCTGTTAAAGAGAGATTTCTCCTCCATATCCCACAGTGCCTGTAGGATATCTCTAGCAAGTCCTGTAGAGGTATTGAAAGGTTCTTCATCCTCCTGGTGCAGAAACTTCTCCTTCTGTGTGGGTCTCCTGTTTAATAACTAAGGAAGGACAAACTAATTGGAAGAAAAAAAAATACTCCAAACTAATACCAATACATTTAAGGGTATTTTTCAGTACTTTTTTTACCTGCTGGAGAATCCGATGTCATACACCCAATTTTGCATCCTGCGTAGTTAATTTCATAGGTCTTCCTGCGCTTTTATTCTCTCCCACTATCAATGGTGCCAGTCTCTGCTCCTGCCCACTCTTTATTCAGCTGTTCCTCCTGAAAAGCTGAGACCAGTCTCCAGTTTTGACTATGTGATTAGACTAAATAAGCCTTGGAGACAGGCGGCTGCTGATCACAGAGATTTGGTTCCTGTAGCCGAAGGGAATTGCCGGCTCCTCCAGCATCCAGCAAACGCTGCATAAGGGATGAACCGTGTTCAGGCAACACAAACCTCTAGTTACAGGAAGGTTTCAGAAATTCAGAAAACAGAAAACAGGTTAAAAACGACCTGCTGGTCCATCTGGGGGAATATCTCACTTTCTCACTGAGATCTTGATGATGTCCTTCGGAAGGGTGACAGCGGAGAGAACGTTGCTGGAGATGGCAATTGGTTTGGTTTCAGAACTGGAGCGGCAAACACGTCACTACGATCTGATAACAGTCCTGCTGAGCACAGCGACCAGCTGCCAGTGTCTGTGCTGGGGAGGGAGAGGAGCTGTGCCCATCAAGGTGTAACAGCATGGACTGAGATGCAACGTCTTTATTCACTGCGAGCATCTGCTCTCGCAGCAGCTGCCCACGGTTGGGAAGCTTAGCCCTTATTTGTGTCTTGTAGCATCTAAATCCACAGCTGGCTCAGAGGTTGCAGCTCAGAGCTGTACAACTCCATTAATAAATATATTTATTCTTGGTTTTGTTTTTGGTTTTTTTCGTTGGTTGTTTTTTTTTCTCTTTTTTTAGCTCTTTTCAATTTTAAAATGGACCTTTACATATAAGGATGGGGCAAGGGAAGATTATAATATATTCTCTAAATACAGAATATAAGGTACTTCGCATCCCTCGATCCTTCTGTCTTCATCAATGTAAGGTTGGTATATGATGCTATAAAAATATTTTGCAACAATTTCATAGAGATTTGCAAATAATTCCCTGTGTCCTGCAGCAAGAGGCAACCAATCCTTCAGCATGCAACACTGCAAAGGGCTTCTTGTTTATACTTGTTTTCACTGTTAGCACCCAAATGCTTTGTAAACATAAATTTAGTAAACATAGCATTGCATCAGATTCCCAAAATGATGGAGGACACAGAGACAATGGGACAGCCTGGTTTTGAAGACTCACTCTGATTGTAACCTCCTTGTCCTTTGCTCTTGCTTCCCATCTACATTAGTGTTTTTTGGGTGAAGGTTTGTGCATTAAAGCCTACCAATTAAGGAATAAAGAGGAAAAAGTTAGAGGTTAGTGGTGGGAGCAGGAGCTTTGCATCTGCCCAGCCTGTCAGCTTTGGGATGCTCTACCTGAGTCATACAAGAGGAACAGGACTAGGAAAAATCTGGCTTTTCTGCTCCCTAGTTCTCCACTTGGCCAAGAATGTGTTGAATTTAGCAGCTTAGTGCAAATCCAGTCCTTGGAAAAACTCCACTCTTGCCTTATTACTTCTGTAGCATTAGTTGTTGTAGCAACAGAAGGATTCCCCAGAGCCGGGGTAGAGTTGAGCTTTGCACTAACAAGGGGCGTGTTTGAAGTCTTCAGAAGAAAAAAGTGGAGTTGTTTCATGCTTTGCCAAGGTTGCCTTCCTGGGAGGCAGTGGGGTTGCTGACCAAACTCTGCCTTGGCCTGTTTCAGGGCAGCTTTGCCTGGAGCTTTTGTGTTGAGTGTGCCTGCTCAGGGATGGCAGGAGGTTTTGATGGCAACCCAGGTATCTGCAGTCCCATCTCCCACCTACACACTGATCTGGTGACCCCAAAGATATTCATTCCTGCTTCAACAGGATTTCAGTCCATGGTCCTATCTACCTCCTATATGTGATTCTTCCCAGATGGGAGCACATCCTATATGCAAGGTAAGGATTTATCTTTCCTCCTTGCCCCACGAAGGGAGGGTGTGTGGGTCAGAAGCTGCCTCACTGCTCCTGAGGGCTGGAATCATAGAATCATCATAGAATCACAGAATGGTGTGGGCTAGAAGGGACCTTAAAATCCATTTCCAACCGCCTGCCATGGGCAGGGATACCTTCCACCGGAATAGATTTCTCCAAACCCCATCCAACCTGGCCTTTAACACCTCCACAACAGCATGTATCAGTGTGGTGAATTGGTTCAGGGGATGGTAGGGATTAAACTGCAGCAGTGGTGCTCTAAGACCAGCTTCCCCACAACTCTGTGCAAAGTGGGGACTGACTGGAGACAACCGGAAATGCCAGGAGTACAGCATTTTAATGGGACAAACTCCTATTTCACTGCAGCACACATTTGCCTAAAAATGGGCCAAACCTATTGACAGGAAGGTTTTTTTTCATAGCCCTGGTTAGACTGAGGTGTGAGAGAATGCAGAGAAATCAAAAGCCTGACCCTTATTTTGCTTCAAACACCCACTGGGGGACTGCAGTGACACTGCACAAGAGCAGCAAAACCAGATGCCTCAGATACACTCATGGGACACCCTGGGTAGCCAGGGAGCCTGAACCTCATCCCAGTAGGATCCTGGGGATGCAGCACACCTGCTGACCCCAGCACTCCCTTCAGCCCTCCTGAGGTTTGTTCTGCCCCTCTTGTAAGCCCCCAGCCCCTTGCTCACAGCTTGGCAGCACCAGTCTGCAGTGGGGAGGGAGAACACAGCCAGTGAAGGCTGCTATTATTATTCCTCTCAGCAAGTAGTTGATCACTGATGAGGTTGATTACTGGGCTCATTTAAGCAACTTGCTCTGCTCCAAAACCATCAGTTACCATAAAGGTTTCTAAAATGAATTAGTCTGAGCTATTATTTGTGAGCTGGCACAGACAGCCATGAATAATCTCAGGTCTCTCCAGTGGTGCCTGCTGTGGAAAACAGAAATGCAGAACTTCCCTGGAAGGGCTTTGGTAGGGTGCAGCAGCTTTCAAATACCCATGAGCAATTGACAGCACCTGCAAGATGCCCCTTACTCCTGTCTCAGCATCACCAGCCTTTGCTGGGGCCTCCTTTGTCCATGAGCAGTCAGAGATTCAGCTGTGGGACAGTCCTGCCTCATGGCCAGGTCATGCCCCAGCAGAAGCATCACTCCCAACCCAGGGGCTGATGGGGTGGGTGGGCTTAACCCACCCACATGACCCATTTAATCCCTATTCATACAAAGTGCTTGTTTAAAACCAGTTTTTGGAAAGGGGAACATCCTCTCATGGGTGGGCCAGGAGGAAGGTCTTCTCATGGCAGCTCAGACACCTCACTTTCCCCTCCAAAAGATGTGTCCTGCTGCTCTGCTCCCTGTGGGGAGAGAGGGCTCCAGAAGCAATAATTTATTTAAGGTTTTTTTTCATTGGTACCTGTAGAGATGCAAGTACCTGGGAAGAGCTCATCAGGAGCACTAAACGTTGCCTCCAGGAAATCCCTTCACCGCAGAAAAAGACTTATTCCCTTATTAAAGGGAAAAAAACAGAAGAAAATGAATGGCAGCTTCTCTGAAACAGAGCTGGTATTCAGGCCATATAGGGTAAGATTATCCTGAGTCAGCTTTGAATATAGTTAGCACAGCTTCCTTGCTGTGGAATTCATTATTTGGAAGGTCTTTAGCCCTGGTAGCAGTAACCACAGGTCTCAGCCCTGCAGACTGGTAGGAATTCAGCTGGACAGCCGAGTCTGGCTTGGGGGAAAGAAGCCCAGGGGTGGAAAACACCACTCAGATCCCCCTGCTTAGGACCTAGATGGGTGGATGCAGGTCCTCCCCAAACTCAGCTGTGTCTGCTGCTCCTGATGTGGTGCCTTCTGGAGATGTGCATGTGTGTGTGTGGACATGCAGAGTTTGCAGTTGCCAGTAACTGGGAAAAACTGGGATCTCCAAGCTCAATTTTCTTAAATAAAGTGACTCAACTCTCTCACCTCTTTACTTATCTAAAAGTGGAGCTCATCAGTGGTGTAAGGTTCTCCCAGCTGTGGCAGGGCATAGCACTGAAAGCAGAAATACCTGAGCTGGTAAGGGACAGTTTCTTGTGGCTCTCAATCATAAATAAGCAACAAAGGTATTTATTTCATTTGCATTTTTATATGCATTTAAAAAAAATCCAGTATTTTGAATTTTACAAAATGTTAACCCAGGAAGCACATCTTGCTGCGAAAAATCTCTCAGTACAAAAGCCAGTGTTTTAAAAAGTAAAATGCGATATAAAACAGTACAATGAGAAAAAAAAAATCACATACAGAAGGGAGGACCAAACACTTCCTGCGGCCCTGCCCTCCTCAGTACCTGGGAAAAAGCTCCCTACAGATTAGCCCATCACCCCGGTTTTCATCCAGCCACTTCCCGCAGGGGAATATGGTGGTCACGCCAGTGGCTGAGTTGGTGATCTCCACCCTTTCCACCAGCCAGCCTGGTGCCAGACCACTGTTGTCGTGCTCAATCCGGACCTTTTTTAGCTCCCCCATGTCCAGCGTTTCCAGGTAAAACCTGTTGGTTTTGCCTCTTTCGAAGAGGTTCCTGAATTTCTGTTTCAGCGCCCGCTTGCCCGAGTCCCCGTTCAGCCCATAGATGGTGATGAACACGTTGGCGTCGGTCCCCGCGCCCTTCTCAAAGCCTGTGACCACGATGGTCTCATACTTGACTGGCACCAAGCTCCGGGCTTTGCTGGCAAAGCTCTCTGTGACCTTGGCACACTCGAAGACTTTGTAGTCCCGCCTCTTGTATCGCAGAGGGATTTTGGAGTTGCACCTGAAAAAGTATCTGCCGGGGGAAAATCAGCAGCGTGTTAATGGTGTAGATGGCCACTTTATTGGGCAAATCGTGTGGAATCACAAAATTGTTTAGGGTGGAAAAGACCTCTAAGATCGTTGAGTACAACTGTTAATCCAGCACTGCCAAGGTCACCACTAACCCATGTCCCCAAGTGCCACATCCACATGACTTTTAAACCCCTCCAGGGATGAGGTTTAAACACCTCCATCACTGCCCTGGACAGCTGTGCCAGGGATGGACAATCCTTTCGATAAGCAATTTTCCCTAATATCCACCCTAAACCTCCCCTGGCACAACTTGAGGCTGTTTCCTCTCATCCTGTCCCTTGTTCCCTGACAGCAGAGCCCGACCCCCCCGGCTCCCCTCTCCTGTCAGGGAGTTGCAGAGCCAGAAGGTCCCCCCTGAGCCTCCTTTCCAGGATGAGCCCCTCCAGCTCCCTCAGACGCTCCTGCTGCTCCAGACCATTCCCCAGCTCTGTTCCCTTCCCTGCACATGCTCCAGCCCCTCAATGTCTCTCCTGTCTGAGGGCCCAGAACTGCCCCAGCACTGGAGGTGCCTCAGCAGTGCCAGCACAGGGAGGGCACTGCCCTGGCCCTGATGCCACACCACAGCAGATACAGGCAAGTTATGGACTGGGCATTCTACTAAATTGCCCAACATTAATGCTGTTTCAGCACTTTTCCATATGTGGAGCACTAGAATTTCTCCCAGAAAGAGCTGTGATGGAACATTGCAATTGCAACTGGAAAACCTGACATCTACCTACACAGCTACAGACATCCCGCACATGGAAAGGATCGGTGTGGGGCTCTTGTCACCTCTTGTGCCTGTGCAATGGCATGTCCTGTTACAGACCCATTGAGGCAGGATGAGCAGGAAAAAAAAAAAACCAGAAAAAAGGAATAGAGGACGTTTAAGTCTCCCCTTTCATTTCTAGATCACCCATCTCATCCTTAGGAGGGAAAAAAAAAATAATCATAGAACACAGAAATGATAGGTACCAGATGCTGGAAGCCCTTGTCTCTGCAGTGCTGCCTCTGGTGATGTGCAGGGAGCACAGAGCACATCCATAAATTACCTTGTACCTGGCGCCCGGCCAGGGGCTGGAGCACTCTGCTTTTAATGATGTATTTCATTTCCAATGATGCAGATCAGTTCCAAATGAGCTTTTTCCCCTTCCCCCGCCCTCACCAAACTGCAGCAGGTCCTCCTGAATGGAGTGTAGCTGGATTGCAGTGTGTATGTGTGTAAAATAAACACCTGGAGGAAGGGTTACTGTGATTCCAGCTGTGCTGTGTTTCTTAAGCACTTCCAACACTTTTGGCGTTTTCCGCAGCCAAAGTGAAAAACTTCTTTCCCTGGAAAGAGGCTCTGTAAATGAGAAATTCCAGGGGGTGAAAAATTTTAGCCTCATGGACAGAAAACCTGCATGAGAGTGAGGTGGATATGTTGCCTGATGTTCAGTTTTATCTCTTCAGCTATGGAATATCTCATGGTCTGGAGGTATAACAGTGCATGCCAATCTTCACAAGGGGTAAGAAGAAAAAAGATGACCTTTCTAGACCTGTGATTTGCAAGGAAAAGTTTTAATGCAGCCCTTTCACACGCTAAGATCTACCACTAAATAGCAAAATCCCAGTATAATTCAAAACTACTGCCGCAGCAATTTCATAACTCTCTTGATTTGGTCTTTGACTTGTCTGGGTGGTATTTTTTGGATTTTGGGATGGGGAATATTTGAAGTGAGAGCTTGCTCTCATGGTGCAATCTCTCCAGTTGGTCCTTTGCACAGCAAACACCACAGAGAAGTGCTGCATCCGCAGAGCTGGAGCCCTGCTTCAGTGAAAGGACAGGCTGCAGGCTCTACCCGTACCTCCTGAGTGCCCTCTTTAATTTAAAACAGCTTTAAAAAAAGTCCATGTCTTTATGAGAATGTCTTTGGCCCCTTCACAACACACTGTTTCAGCAGTTTCATCATGCTCCCAGAGAGTTTAATGCATGGATTTGATTGCGCAGCTGGACTTCGAGGGTTCCAGGTTTTCCCCCGCCAGGAGAAAAGAGCATGTTTTAGTATGCAATTGACTGAGTTTTCATTCAGCAAACATTATTAAGGCTCTCCAACTGTCTGATTAATTTGCTAGGAGAGACTCTTAGCTTTAAAAAGAAAAAAATCCAACACTTCAAGGATTTCTTCTTAAACACTCAATTGTTTCAGCTGAAATGAACTCCTTGTAGTTAAACTCTTTAGCAGCAATGGAAATAACATGGAGAAGAGAAGAAATTCACAATTAACAGTGTAGATTTTTCACTGAAGTGTAGTTTTTTTCTGCAAATGGGTGATCTCCTCTGGTTCCTGCATAGTCCCTGTGCTATCTGCTCTCTGAGGTGTGAATGTCACCCCTTCAAAAAGACAGGACTCAGACCAAAGCATGCAGGACCTGACATGCTCAGCGCTCCTCAGATATGGTCCAGCTCCATGACTGTGACATTTCCAGTCATGTCGAGCCTTTTGGACCAGACCAGAAGGATCTCTGATCCAAAGTGGTCTGAATCAGAGGCTCAGGTTTTGTCTTACCCTCGACTTGTTTCTAGGAGCTCTTTCACAGGACTTACTTAAAGACCAGCCCGTGCAGAGCATCCTACAAATCCCTTACATTTCAGCCAGTCTGGAGTATTTCCCACAACCTGAGACATCAATTTGTCCTAGCTGTGAGATTCACCCAAGGCATCTTGTTTACAAACTTACCTGCACATGCAAATCCCCTCTCTAACAACTCCGAAACTGCACGGGTGAGTCAGGCACGGATGTTCTGCACCTGACACACCAAACAACATATCCTTAGCTTTCAGACTAAGGTGAGACTTTCTGTTATTCCTTCAGGAGGACATATGCAGAGCAGATCAGCTCCCTCATGCCCTCCTGGAGCAGCTCCTTGCAAATGAGAAGGCACTTACTTGTTACAAAGCTCCATCTCCGTCACGATAATCTCCTGGACATGCCAGAAGACATCAGCTTTCGCAGATGACTTCTTCCCATCTTTTGGGCAGTGACCAACACAGATGGCTGCAATATCCCCAACGTTCTTTGAAGAAAACTGAAATGTGTCTGTTGCTCCCCTACAGGAAACAGGGAGCAGTTTCAGTATCCTGAAGGCTGCCAGTGACTTGTCACATATGGACATTAAGTAATTTGCACACAGCTATAGGAGATAGAAGATAAGCCTTCATTCACAGTCATTTGATTTAACCTACAATCATTCAACACAAAGTATAATTTCCATATTTAAATTTAGTATTTTCTCTGATTAGGGGTGACACTTTAAATTGTTGCCACTAGAACTTCCCAGGATAAACTTGAGCTGTTCCACATACAAAATCAATTTGCCTCATTATAGATAAAGCTAAAGAATGACTAATTTCCCCTCCAGCACTTATTCATTCATTCTTGACAGATACTGTATCTGTTACACATCTACCCACCATAGCTGTTTTAAATTTGCTAGTTCAGCCACCCTTCCTGAAACTCAGATTGAAAATAGTTTAGGGAAACAATAGAATCATAGAATCTCAGAACGATTTGGTTTGGAAAGGACCATAAAGAACATCTAGTTCCAAGCCCCAGAAACGGGGCAGGGATGACATGTCTCTGTCAAGCCCTTGACTAGATTCCTGTCATGTTCCCTGAGCATCTGTTAGGTTGATTTCCTTAGATTGGTCCTTGTTCCAACCTGCCTCCAAGGATAGTCTGTGAGTAATGCCTCGGAGCATGGTGTCTAAGCCCTCCATAGACACCATCAGCTGAAGGTTGAGAGGAAGCTCCTCCTGATCTTTCATAATTCACATGATACCTCAGACATTCATACTACATCCCACATCAGCTGTAAGTTCACCTTCCCTTACCAGGAAAACCTTTCCTCCCTGCAAAGCAACAGAATGTCCCGTGACTCTGAAGAGATCCCTGTCTCCTAAGGACGTACTGTGTCCTTAACCAAAGCAGAAAACCCAGTTTACATCTGGAGCACTTTGGTGCCACGTGGGAGAAGGAATATGCTCTATGTTACACGGATGTGCCTCCAGCCTGTCTGAGTGAGAGGCTGATTCTTGGCTTTCCTCACGCGACAGTGATCTTGCAGCCTCACCCTGCAGGTTTGTCTGGGAAGTCAAATCTGAGCAGCTCTGACAACATTTAGCCTCTAACTATTATTACTTTCTCTCTGATTCCCGCTGCCAGTGAGATGCTGCAAAAGGAATTAAAACCACCCCCAGCTTCCTTCTGCTCCTCCCAGCTCAGAAACACACACAGAGCCTCCCTGGGGGTTCGCCAGAAATCCCTTTGCATGTCCTGATACAAAGGGAGACACGCACACGCTTGCAACATCTGTATTTCCTTTTGCCAAATGCCTTTTTCGTGTCATTTTAAAACCTAGTCTGCGACTGCCCATCAGAAACTCATTTTATATGTTCCTTTTAATCCAGGTGAGAAGCCGCCAAGCTTTTTGGGAGGGGGATAAGAAGAAGCACGGCACAAACACAAGTCTCTAAGCCATCCTAGAGAAGAGGTGGCGTTCGTGGAGGACACGCAACGGGTGGGGAGTTCCTGTAGCCCACCATTCTCTTTACTACCTTTCGAATCTCCTTTTCTTGGAGGAGTTTTCCATGAGGAATTCCTTCGAGCGGCCCATCTTTCCTTCTAAGATGATCCAGACGTTTTCCTTTGTGTCTGCGTCCTCTCTGTCGCTTGTTACTGTGACAATCTCATAGGCTTTAGAGCACAATTAACACACACATTAAACAAAAAAGGAGGAGCAGATGGCCAGCAAGATCTCTTCATTTGGCTGTCACTTTGCTTAAAAACTCCTTCCCTAATATTTTTCACAGCGCACAAGAAAGCACTTGAAAAATAAGAATGGAAACACTGAAATCTGTAGTATTTTTGAATTCTAAGTGCTTTGGGGTAGAATACTCAAAAAATATGAGTCCTGCTCGATTGGGTAGCAAGAGTTATTCTTGGAATCATAGAATATCCTGAGTCGGAAGGGACCCACAAGGATCATCAAAGTCCATCTTGAACAAGCTGTGTTCAGCTCCCTGCTGTGCTAAGCACTCCCTTTTTAACACAGTCCATCCAAATCCCCCTATTTTTTTTTTTTTTTTGTACCACTGTTCCCAACAGAGTGAGGGTACCCAGGTACCCGACAAGATGTGCTCAGATGCTGTGGTGGCCTATAAGTACCCAAAAGGGCCATCACAAGGCTGATTTTTTTGCACTGGCAGAATGACATCACACTAAAGTAATGTGATTATTGACTCTCCAGGACTCTCCTGAAAAAGACCACTGTTGCTGGAGCTCTTGAGATGCACTTTGCATATCATCAGTGTGGTTAAATAGCTCTTGTTGGCTGACTCACTCACCACATCAGACACCAGTGTAGTTACCTCGGGTCTAGTGGGATCACTCAGAGCAGACCCAGGGCCATGGGCTGTTAAGCTCAGGTGTCATGTTCAGCTGGAATACTTGAGCTAGTAGGCCAGAACAAGTTAAGGAGGAAGCCGGAACAATGTCACTCACAAAGCTTTAAGGACTGATCTTATTTTCCACCTCAAAGACTCAAGCACATTACTTCTAATGAGATCATATCCATGTGTTCTTTTGGCTTATTGCTGGATTGAACCACTGTGGATGGGCCTCTATTAGGTTTCAACCCACAATGAGATCTTTTTCTTCCTCATAAACCCTGATTTGTTTCCTTCTTATCCCAGCACTTTCGAACTAAAGAGTACATGAAATAATCCAACCCTTAAAGCCTGCATGGGAACCTTTAGTGAAGCAGCTTGCAGGCGATGTGGTCCTATGGCCTCTGAGGTCCCTCAGCAAATTGCAAAAGACAACTCCAAAAACTCACCAGTCCGTTCCTTCAGTTCCAGGATGTCATTGTTGGCACAAGCCAGTTCTCTTATGAGCTGCCCATCATCTTCACCTTTAGCCAGCCAGCGATCACACTGGAAGCGAAACGTCTTGTCCATGGCAGAGTCCATCACATCAATATATTCCAAGTGCCAACCCGGTGCAATTCCTTGTAAAACAACAAAATAAAAAATATTTGCTTATTTGCACATAGCTTGAGTAATGAGGTGAGGTGCCTTTCCTTGGTATCACCATCTTGGTGCTAGAAATCACAGAATCTTGGAATGGTTTGGATTAGAAGGGATCTTAAAGGTCGTCTAGTCCAATGCACCTACAATGAGCAGGGACACCATCCTGGCCCCATCCAAGCTGGTCTTGAATCCTTCCAGGGGCGGGGCAGCCACAGCTTCTCTGGACAACATGTGCCAGGGCTTCACCACAATTATTATAAAAACCTTAACCCTTATACCCAGCCTCAATCCATCCTCTGTCAGTGGGAAGCCATTCTCCCTTGTCCTCTTGCTCCAGACCCTTGTCCCAAGTCCCTCTCCAGCTCTCCTGGAGCCCCTTTAAGCACTGGAAAGGGCTCTAAGGTCTCCCTGAAGCCTTCTTTTCTCCAGGTGAACACCCCCAGCTCTCCCAGCCTGGCTCCAGAGCAGAGGGGCTCCAACCCTTGGAGCATCTCTGTGGCCTCCTCAGGTCTTTCCGTGATGAGAGCTCCAGAACTGGATGCATCTGACTGATATTTGCTTCAGATAATGTCACATCAGTGAACACAATATCATTTTGATAACAAAACCAACTTGCTCAAGACCATCATCTGATTCCCCTTCTAGAGCCAGGCCTTGTTTTTGAGGGAGCTGATAGCTTTTGATCAGATATAAAGGTATTGGAGCATGGTCCTGGACAAGCTGGATTTCAGACTCTCTGGGCTAGGGAACACCTTCTGCTTCTGCAGTACCTGTAGCAGCTGCAGAGAGACAGGGTTGGTGAGACCCCTGACATCATGTCTACAGAGGGACCATACCATGAAAAAGCTCTGCTGTGGCTCAGGGACAATAAAGCCTTACAGAGTCCCAGAGAAATCATGAGGCTGTTTGTCAGAGCCCAAAGCATGAAAACCCCTGGAAATCAGAGATTTTGGGGGCAAAAGTTAATGGAGTACCCTCTGCAACAGAAACTGCTGCTGAATTTTCCTGGTATTTTAAGTGAAAAGTGAAGACTTTAAGCCAAAAGAAAGCTGAGTACATATTCTAACCCCCATCTTGCACCTAACTAATGTCCACCCCTACAGCAAACATTTATGTTGCTATTAGTGAAGATAGCAGTGTCTGTGTGGTTTTTGGTGGTCTCTTCAAGTTTTGGGAGTGCAAGTGGGTTTTAGTGTTTTTCTCCACAGCCTGTATTGCCCCCCAGATCCTTCATATTTGGATTTGAAGGTCAGAATGCAAAGTACAACTTGCTCCTTTGACCCTACCAGCTACCACCTGCAAGGAAATTATCCTTCCCTTCCATGCCAAGCAACCAGGGGGAATTCCCTAGTGTTGGGACTGGGCATGAACACAGGACAGACTAAAGTGATGGATGTCCCAACATGGACTACCAAGTCTCTAAACTATTACCTTGGGGCCTTCTGAGAAGTCATAGCACCCTTTTAGTTTACTACTTCAGTTTGTCTGGTTTGTTTTTTTTTTTTTTCTGTTGGAAAAGCAACTTGAAATGAAGAAAACAGCATTTGAGAGCATTTTCCTGATTTCTTTGTTGAAATTAAAGAAGCTGTTGTTGAGCTTGGTGGGGATGGGAGGACTTACAGTCCTGCTATTAGTCAGACAAAGAAAGATTATGTTCATGATGACACATCTCTGCTGACTTATTATGTACATCCCAAAGACATTAAACAGTTCTTGCTTTTCCAGGAATTCACTGCCATGTGTCTACTTCCTTACTTTGAAAATATTAATCCTCATTACCTCTGAAAAGAAAATGATGGCACCTTTTTGAGCTATGTCAACAGGTCACTCTTTTCTTAAGGACTGTGAGCCCTCCACACCACATGTTGGCTGTTCTCTATCAGCCTCACTGCCGTTGCTGTTTTGTACTTTGGCTTCCTGAACCTTCTCCAAGTAAGGAGATCATGGACTACAAAGCACTGACTTCAGCCAACACAACCACTTGCCCCTTAAATTTCAGAGGCACAGAACTGTAGAATTATTGTGGCTGGAAATTTCATCTGTAGAACATTGGGTCCAATCCCCTAAAAGCCAAAGCAGGTTCCTCAGGGCTGTGTCTGACCAGGTTTACAGTATCTCCAAGGATGGAGATTCCACAAACTCTCTGGGTGGCCTGTGCCAGACTTGATTACCTGTGCCAAGAAAAAAAGCTTTTTTTCTTGAGTGGAATTTCCTGTATTTCAGTTCGAGCCCATTGATTTTTGTCCTGTCATCAAACACTGGTGAGAAGAGTTTGGCTCTGTCTTCTTTAATTTTACAGTTTGACCAGAGAAGCTGCGGCTGGCCCCATCCTTGAAAGTGTTCAAGGCCAGCTTGGACAGGGCTTGGAGCAGCCTAGGATAGTGGAAGGTGTCCCTGTCTATGCCAGGGGGATGGAACAAGATTATCTCTAAGATCCCTTGCAGTGCAAACCATTCCGTGATTCCATAATCCTATGAAGTTCTCCAGGGCTCCCATCGTGCTTCAACTGGAGCAACTTGCTCTTTGGGGCTATTTGGAAATTTATCCTAAGTATGTTTTCAGTGTCAGCTGTTGATTTTTTGGTAAGCTTGTTTCCATTTAAGTTCAATGGACATCTCTGCAGCATATTTAGGAGGCTGTTTCACTTCCATCAAATCTTTTGTGACAACAGTAGAGCACGAAAGAAAGAAAACATCCCATCTTTCTCCAGTGAGAGACATCAATGGCTGCAGACCAGGATGGAATAAATGGGTGATCTCTGCCCTGTTGCAGGAGTGAACAGGATGATGGGGTCAGGATCAGTGCTAAGCAGCACTACCCAGAAAAGAGACTGAGTGAGATGCACATACCCTCCTCCCTTTTTTCCAGCCTGATCCCAGCAGCCACTCACCAGGAGAGCTACAACAAAATCCTGCTCTTTTGTCAGAGGGAGAGAGAGGCCAGAGCTGATTTCCAGCAGATGTTAGAGTTGAGGGCAAAGCAAGCACAAAGTGCAGCTTTTCCTGTTCCTTCCCACAAAGATTCTTTTATCAGCTCTGGGCTATTCAAAGAGCAAGAGTTGGGCTCTGTCAGGATTGACACTGAAAAGCAAATACCATCAGGCTGTCCCTTCCAGACCTTAAATCAAGGAGCTGGATGGCCACTCTTAGAAAAATGGTGCAGCTGCCCTAAAACATCCCCCAGTCTGCTTTAAAGGAAAGATATTTCCCTTCCCTCTCACTAGAATTTGGTTTTTTCTCATTTTCACTCCTGATCGTTAGCAACTTGAATTATATTAGGAGACCTGGAAGCTGCGGAAGGATCCCTTTATTGCTTTTCATTGCTCAAGAGAAATAGTTAACCCCAGGTGAAAGCTGTAATGGATATGTCCAGAGCAGCACATCTTCCCATCCTGTCCATGTCTCATGGTGCCAGGGGTCACATCAAGGGTCTCACTGCCACAGCATTAAACACCATTTAAAAGCTGATATGGAAATTGAAGGGTTTGTTTGTGTCTGAAGAAATTATTCTGCTTTACCAGAAAAGGTATAGTTTTTCTCTTGTTTCAAGCCGGGAAAAATATATTAAATTTCTTTTTGCATTGATTTGGAAAAAAAAAAAACAAATGCAAAAGCCAATGATACTCCAAGTCTAAATGTGAGACTTTCCCTCTGCTGGGCTGGCTCTGTGTGCTGGGGGTCACATCAGTGGAAGGAGAACAAATCATGTCTGCAGAACCACTTTTCAGGTCATGAAATCTTGGTTACAGGGTATTACCCTGTTTACACCTTCTCTTCCCGTGTGACTTTCACAGAGCAATGGGCTCAGAGACATTACAGCACCTGAGCAATAATAGGAAAGGAAACTACACCCCATATGGATGTAACCCCAGAGGCATCAAATCCTCAGCCAAAGCTGGTTTATGGAGCAGTATCAGTGAAGGAGTGAGGAAGAGGAGCCAGAAAAGTGGTGTGGATACAGCAAGGTGAAAGCACTTTCCCAAGTCCTGACCTCTGCTGACAAGGCTTGGCTGCACGGGAGAAACTGGAGGATCTCTGCAGTGGTGGCTCACAGCCTTTCTCCTGGACACCTTTGGATGGGGTATCCTGATCCTCTGTGAAAGCCAGAGCTGCTCCATCACTCAGCTTGCAGAAAAGCAGAGCAGACCTGTTTGTATCCCACTGACATCTCGAGCAACAGTACTGGGAGAACAAGGGCTCAGGAAAAAAAACCAGCTGCACAAATGCCTTGGAGAGCACCATGGGGTTTTCTGCAGTGACCCCAGTACAAACCAGGACCACTAAATTTCTTTCCTTTAGTGCTTTGAGGCAGACAGGAAGAAATGGTACACATTTGAGCAGTTTCTGCTCAATTACGCAGGTCTTGGTCTTTAAAATAATTTGGCAAGCACTGTGCCTTTGTGAAGGGTCCCCTATCACCAAAACAAGTGTTCAACATTCTTAACAAAAGATATTTCACTCCAGGCCTGCTTTTGCAGCCATTGAAATCTTCAGCAGCAAACCTGACCTAATAAAACCCATGGCAGTGCCACGTAGGCTCCTTAATGGTCTGCAGCTGGAAGTGACATTTTCAATAGCATGCAAAACATTTCAAATGTAATTAGAGGAAGAGAAGAGCTTTGGGGAAAAAAGAATCACTTTGCTTGCTTGACTCTGTATAATTTAGTGTGATGTAGTGAAATGTATTCTCTTTCTCAAATGTTCTTATCCAAAAAGAGCAGTTATTTGTCCCATTTATCCTCCTTCCCAAAAGGGCCCAAGCTGGCCACTGGGTGATGATGGGCAAGGACTCTCTGTGCACATCTGAAAGGTCCTGAAAGGTCCTCACAGGGCCATCTTGCCATCTTCCCAGGTGATGCTGGAAGTCTGTGCTTTCCTGGTATTGGGCAGGTTGGGTTGTAAGATCCTCATCATGCATTTCTGCATGGCAATTAGTACAACTAAGCCAGACTTTGGAAGTGGTAGATGAAACGCAGATAATTACATTCCTGCTTCATTTCACTAAAATCCCAACCTGCAGCACCAGAAGTTTCCTTTGGCCCTCTTGGGAACAGCCACCACTTGCCATCTCTAAAATATTAAGCTATTTTGACATCTGCAGAAATGTGGGAGGGTGGGGGGAAAAGCAAATGAAACGAGTCAGGTGGGTTCACTGCTCACCAGGCACATGGTCCCTCACCTTGCTTTAGTGAATATTCACTATTCCTTCCAGAAAAAGAGCTGATGGGATCAAATCTGCTGGCAGAACCACATCCAGGTTTGGATACACACATGCCCATGAAAGTGTCTGCTCTTTGCAGGTGTACTCATTGACTATCCTCTCTATCCCTTATCTATCTGCAGCAGATCTTTTTTGGTTTGGTTTTGGAAGCAGTTGATGTCTGATCAAGGATAACAGTAGTCATTACTGGTGCTCATGTTTCCATAGGAGTGAAAAAACCTTCCTTCTTGGGGCACTGGCTGCTCAGGGGCCAGTAAAGTATTGCTGCTGCTGAGACATCCACAACCATCAACCAGCATTGCTCAGCCCCTTAATTCCATTTTTTTTTTTTTTTTTTTTAATTTTCACGTTTTCTGAAACATGAAGTAACAACCATTGCACAGACAGTGTATCAGCCTTGCAATCCTCTGACATTATTTATCCCTTGCCTGGTTTTTTGACTGCCCCTAAACCCCATCTCGTGAGACATCACCCAGAAAGTGGTGGGAGTTTTTTGATAGCAGCATCAAATCACTGGAAAAGGAGAGTTAACTGTGAGGTGTTAAAATCATGGCATCTAGCTGTGCTTCGGTACATCTCAAAACACTTCTAAGAAGGTGAATAATTTTTATCCCTAATTTACATAATTGAAAATGAGGTACAGAGATGTGATTTACGCAAGGTCATTCAGCGAGCCAGTGCCAGAATAAAAATAGATTCATTTCGTGTATCTCTTCTTTAGGATCATGTTAGTTCACACCACAACATTTCTCATCAGAGCAGACAGGCAATGCAAAACCTCTCATAACCTTTGACAAAGTAAAAGCTTAACACTTGGGACAGTTTTAGAAAAAAGGTCCCCTGCCCCCCTTCCCTCCTCTGTTGTCTATGCAGCTTGTTCAATCCAGGATTTAACTCAGGTCAAAATCACCCATAAATTACCCTCAGAAATTCCCCCCCAGTGCATCCTAAAGATCAACTATGCCTGTGCAAAAGCACTTAGCAGCTCTGAGTGAAGATACAACAGTTTCTTAGATTATGTTCTTGTGACTGAAACAAATTCTGTGTTTTATTGAGGAATACTTGATGCAAAAAACATTTAACAAAGATGCAGGGTAATTTATCCCCAAGAGGCACAAAGGAGGCTTGTAGAAAAGAGAAGCTTTTAGAAAATTGATAATTCTACAGCTACATCTGGCCTTTTGGGCTCCTTCTGCTTTGTAGTGAAAGATTCTGCAATTCAGGAGATTGGAAAGAAATGAATGAATGCACAAGGTCAACACTGAAATTTTCTTCTCTCCAAGTCTGCTATTTTGATTTCTTACATCTTTTTTTTTTAAATTTTTCGACTTTGTACGCTCTGCACTGTGACATCTTTGCAGTGCCTTCTGCTTTAGCTGTAATGCCTGTAGCTCGTCTTTCATTAAATCGTAAAATGGTTTGGTTGAAAGTGATCTTAAAGCCCACCTCATTCCAACCCCCTGCCACAGACAGGACACCTTTCACTAGATCAGGTTTCTCTAAGCCCTATCCAACCTGGCCTTGAACAATTCCAGGTATGGGGCAGCCACAGCTTCTCTGGGCAACCTGTGCCAGGGCCTCACCAGCCTCACAGGGATGAAATCCTTATCTTTGTGCTGGCACTGTTTAGTGTAAAGAAAAAACACCTGACCCAGAAGAGAGGGGAAGGTGCAAAGATTGGAGAGGGGGGGATGGTGTTCTGGGGGTCAATGCTGGGATGTCCCTAGGTGCTGAGGCCAGATTTGGGCAATTTGAAGGACTAATCATCCATGGCACAGCTGCTGGCACACTACAGGGCTGCAGTTTGGATGCTCATTTGTGCCCTGTCGAAGGTGTTGACTTGCATCCACGCAGAAAGATTCAGAGGTTGACATTGTCTTCACTCTCTGTACTGAACCACCAACAAAACAGGGAGGATGATGGACTCTCCTCTCCTTCGGCAGTTTTACACATCTCTTTCTCTCCCTCTCACCTTTTATTTAAAGTAGAAACTATTCAACAAATCTGCCCCAAGGATCAACAGAGTTTAAGAGGCAACAGTCAAGAGCCAAGAAGGGGGCTTAGAAAAGCCCATCTCAAGCCTGATAGCTGAGTAAATCCTTACAAAGGGCTAAAAAAGACAGTTCTTTAGGGTTGGGGTTTTTTCTTTTAAATAATTTATGGCCTACAAGTGCCCAAAAGGGTTGGAATAGTACCCATGAATTGCAGAAACATATCTCAGGAAAAGCTGTGTGCTGTGAGCTCAAGGCCTTGGCAATTCAGCATCTGAGCCAAGATACTGCTCCTTAAAAAGGTAGCTGCTTCAGAGAAAGAAAAGGAAAACCAAGGGTATACAAATGGTTTTGACTTGAGTCGAGATCCAGAAAGGGAATAAGATACTTTCTCCATTGGAAGAGCCACACAAAAGGAGTCACTGGGGCAGTAAGGCTATTTAAAACTCAATTAGACAATGTTATAGCAGGTAGCGTAATTGAGAGAAGGGGCCCGTTGAGTCAAAGAAGAAGTTGGGCTCCATAACCTTGTTATTTACTTCTGTCTTTGCTCCTATAGTAACACAGAAAAGTCTAGTTTATCCATAATTAGGCCCTTCCTGGCTCCCCTTGGTTGATGGCAACTGAGATAATCAAGAGTCTGAAATTAATGACTTTAGACAGACTGCTTATCACCTGGGTTCAAATCTACTCAGGCAAATGAGGGAGCTCAGTCCAGATTTTCCATACCTCCTTGTTTCACGGAGAAAGAGGCAGAAAAGTAAAATAAAAAAAGATACAAGGGGAAAAAAAAAAAAGCTTTTTCTAGGTAAATAATTCGGTTACTGAGATACTGAGAAACTTTGAGCCATTCTTCCAGAATAGTGATTTAGTTCCTATAGCAGAGAAAAAAATTGAGGCCTATATTTAGAAAGCCAGCATTTCTACAGACCTACAGATACTGATCTTGCATAAATGTAGAAGCAAATGAAGTGAGATATGAGAAAATACATAGTGCCTATCTGAGATCAGGAGATGGGGAGTCTGGAAGCGATTAAATTTGCTCAGGGAGTCTAAATATATTAGGTTGAACATCAGTATCTCAAAGTAAACAGGGGCAAGATAAAAAGACATGGAGCAAAATTAAAACTAAATTTCATTCATGGCACTTTGCTGTTACCAGAACCTTGCTGGTGAGCTCTAAATGTCCAAAAAAAATCATGAGCAAGTTCCTTGAAACTGCGGTTGTGAAGTCTTTAAACTGCCTGTTTTCAAATGAGCGACAACTTCCTCCCTGATCAGCTTTACTGAAGTTAGAGGAATTAGATAGGGGCTTCATTCCTCCTTTATATCTCATACAGAGATGCCAATCAGCGTTTTGGGGTTTTTTTTTGTGGGGAAAATGGCATTTAAAAGCATTAAAGTGGGGCCATAAAACTGACGTGCTTTTCCAGAGGGTGCAAACGTGGCGTTTGCAGTTTAAAGATCCCCTGACAGTCTTTGCCATGGCAATTACTGTCTCTTCAACTCTGAACACCCCACTGCAGTTAAATTTCAGCGAAAGGATAAACAAAAGTGGGATGAGAATTGGGAGCAAAGCCACTGCAGCAAGACTTCAGTGACAGAGGGGGATTCTGAGCTGCAGTGAATGGCAAAGCAGCCACATCAGGCAAGGCACTTAAATGTATTTTATCCTGAAATACAGGCAGGTGGTTGACTTCCTGAGGGGATCAGGTGACACCTGAAAGAAAAGAAAGCCTTGTGATGGTTAGTATTTCCCCTAACTAGCCCATAAATGCTCGAGGCATTTAATGGGATGCTATCATTGGTCCCAAACATCAGAAGGACATGTTAGAGAGATTCCAGAGGAGGCCATGGAGATGCTCTGAGGGCTGGAGCCCCTCTGCTCTGGAGACAGGCTGGTACAGCTCGGGGTGTTCACCTGGAGAAGAGAAGGATGCAGGGAGACTTGAGAACCTCTTCCAGTGCCTAAAGGGGCTCCAGGAGAGCTGGAGAGGGACTTCGGACAAGGGTTGGAGAGATAGGACAAGGAGGAATGGCTTCCCACTGTCAGAGGGCAGGGTTAGATGGGATATTGAGAAGGAATTCCAGCTGTGAGGGTGGTGAGGCCCTGGCACAGGTTTTCCAGAGAAGCTGTGGCTGCCCCTGGATCCCTGGATGTGTCCCAGGCCAGGTTGGACGGGGTTTGGAGCAACCTGGTCTAGTGGAAGGTGTCCCTGCCCACGGCAGGGGACAGAATGAGATGGGATTTAAGATCCCTTCCAACCCAAACCATTCTATAATTTTATGATTGAGACTGATAAAAAAAGGACATCAACCATGTTCCATGTATTCAACATTCAAGGAGCAATGGGGAAGACCACTGTGAGGCCAAACCTTTCACAGGCTGTTGGCCAACAACCATTTAGTCTGAAAAAAAAGGAAATTCCTAAGGAAAGAATGATCAACATCTGATGCCTCAAATTAATGGTAAATACAAGCACATTTTTATTTAATACCCAAAGTCCTCCATGCATCTGACAAAAACCATACATGACCCTTGATCCCTGACCCTGCTACTCCTTTCCAAAAAATAGAGCCAGGAATTTCTAAGCAGTGCCACAGCCAATTTATATAAGTTATGTATAGAGAGCAGGCATGTATTTGAAGGATAGTTATATCCTGGGACCCCAGCAGTAATAAATACCCTGCCCACCCAACAAACTGTCATGCTGCATTGTGTGAAGTTTTAGATAGGATATGCCTTTCACATGACTAATGCAAGAACAATGTAGAAAACATATGTTATGACTTAAACTACAGTTTTCCTTCTTTCTGCGGGAAAAATAGCAAGTACATTTTTGCTGAGCAAAACCTGAACATGTTGTTTTTCCAAGGCTTAAATTAACCCTACAGTCAGCCACATCTGGTAAAAACTATTATTTATAAGTGGAAACCAGTGTTATGAGGAAATAAGGAAAGAGAATAAGGGGTTCAAATGTGTATTTATAGACATATTCCAAGTTCTGGACACACGGTTTACTATTTTAGCTGACTTGTGGTGGCTATCTGGGTACATGTTCTTAGCCCACAGCAAATTTAAATAAATAGAGCCTACTTACTGCTTAGCCTAAGGCTAAACTCTGTTGCTTCCCTTTGCCACTAACCAACACTAGCACACAGCTGGAAATTACCACAGCCCAGCTGTAACGTGGTAACTCCCCAACGGCATCAACAGCATCATCAGTGGCACAGAGATGGTGAACCATGATCACCTGTGCAGGAAGGAAAAGGCAACAAAACCACCTGGATTAACAGGATTCACTCGTCACGCAGCAGGAAAGAGACCCACGGGACTCATTGCCATCTGTGGGTGCTAAATGTCTCCTGGGCAAGAACTTGAAGGAGAAAATTCTCTGAAAGTTACCTAGTGGACAAAAATTAAATCCAGTTCAGGAGATGCCCTGAGCTATGCACAGCAAGATGTAGAGGATTCTGGAAGGATTTCACATGATCACTCAGTTCCTCCTCTCCCTCAGGTACTCAGTGATGCTGCTGCTGGAAAGAGCTGCTGAGCTCCACAGACCCTCAGTCTGACCCAGTTCTCATCTTCCTACCTCCCAGTCTGTTCCTGCTGCTGAGCCCTAAGGACCAGCTCTGCCCTGGTGAGTGTATTTCACTCTGTCAGCATGGCCAGTCATCAGGGAACCATGATGCCTCTTGAGGAAAATGTTCTTTTATACACATATTAGCTGGTAATATACTTGAAAGCAAATCTGCAAGTCCATGTTGATTTCTTGCTGCTATTAGAAGGACATCTGGACCACCCTTCCAACTGCAGAGATGCCTGTTTGCTAAGCTAAAACTGTTGTGAGTGTTTCACCACCCCTTTCCATACTTGCATTTAAACTGCAGATCCAAGGAATAAGTGTTTTGGCAAAGTAATCAGGTGAAAGCAAGTCCCTTACTGCATTCAGCACCAGCTATATAACATGATATTACAGAGTTTAATCAACTAAATTGCTCTGTGTTATGGGAGTGATAAATCTGAGCTCAAAGCTTGGAGTGTCTGGGAATAAACAATTGAGGATGGTTGTATTTCCCATCTTTCACAGTGGCTACAATAAGACTTCTTTTCTTTCTCTCTCTCTCTTTTTTTTTTTTTTTAATAAAAATAAGAAGGCAAGCTTCCAGTACGGAAGTTTGATCCAGAGGTAGTGTATTTTATTAATATTGCATGAGATGCAGCCTTCCCCATCTGCCACAACTTGGATTAGTCAAGAAGATGATGGCCAGGGCACATCCACACTGACATAAAACCCCATCCCAGCCATAAGCCAGCTGCCTCAGTACAAGCAGGTAATTACTGAGTAGTCCTGCTGCCATTCCTCCATGGATTTTGATAAACATGACTGTCCAAACAGCCTTGTTAATAGTGACCCAGGTCGGTCTGTGGGAGCCGTTGAGCTTCCTCTTTGGGCTGCAGCAAGGTCCGGCTGTCAGAGAACAAGCCATTGCTAATGCAATATAATCCCTTTTACATGAAGATGGGGTGGGATGGGGTGTCACCACAGCAGTGTCAGTGGTGCTTTTGTTACAAGATAGTGCTTGATGCCTGAATGACAACACAAATGACTGTGACAGCAGTACGGAGCGCTGCTCTGCTGTTTGTGACACCAGTCAGGGTGTCCTGCAGCAGGGAAATATCAGAATCTCTCTCAGCAGGGCGCCAATGCCTGATGCAGTGATCTTAATAAAGACAGACACAGATCTTTATTTCTGTCTTCTAAAGCTCACTGTGTTATGCCAGGCTGCATTACCCCATGTGTCGATGTCAGGCCCGTGGCATCAAATTGCTCTGGAAGTGCCACATCAGCCTGTGTGAAAGGTATGGCATAAATAGAGTCAGTGTGTTGGGACGACAGGCTGGATGGATTTGCTCTGGAGGAGCTATCCCTGTGCTGCAGTGAGTTCAGACTGAAGCTGGGGACCCGTTCGGGCAGATACTACATCAGCATCCGGGGAGATGTTCACCTGCATAAAGGGGGTGTGTTTAGATGGGCAAGCTGAGACACAGGATCCATATAAAATCCAAGTAATCCACCCAGCCTGCAGCAGAGTTGGAAATAGTGCCCTCAGGCTGCCCTGTGCCCATGGAGTAGAATGTGCTTCCTCAAGTGAAAACATTGTCCCAACCTCTCCCTCCCTGCAAGTCACTGCCCTGACCTTTGTTGTCGTGCCAGACCCGCACTTTGCAGAGGTCTCCCAGGCTCAGCATGTCTGAGAAGCTGAATTCGTCCATCTGGTTCCTCTCAAACTTGTTAGACTTGTTGGACTCCTTCAGAGGCAGGGTCCCGCTGTCCCCATACTCCCCAAACAGGATCAAGGACACGTTGGCATCGGTGCCTGCTCCTGGGAGGAGACAGCAAAGAGAAATGTCATGAGTTAGCCTGCCAAGTCAGGCTGACTCCCAACCCCCAGCTGCATGGGGAGGCAGCAAAGGCGGGCAGGGAGAGGCAGCAGGGATGCTCATGTTTCTCTGGGCACAGCCAACACATTTCAGTGGATCTGTGCAGGATCCTACAGGGAGGACACCCCATGGCAGCTAAAATCCAGCCCTTCCAGCCCATCCCACAGACACAGCTGCATGTTTTGCCCTTGCACTCAATGTGTGGAGACCGTAGTGGTGGCAGTGTCAAAATATTGTCCATGCTGCATTTAATGGAAAAAGTCCCAGTTTCTCATGCAATAGTTCTCCACATCAACTCCCGCCCTCTTGTCATGTATATGTTAGGAAAATAAACATTTCTAAGATGATCTTTATTACGTAATATAGAATTTCATATGTCTACTACTGTCCATATTTTGCCACAGAAACCAACCATGCTGTTTTCCTGTCTTTTGGAGAGTTCAAGGCCAAACCATCACCTTCGGTGACCTCAGGAACATTTTAGCTGCAAGTGTTGCATTTTCACCTGGCACGATTTACAATGTGACTGAAATTATTGCATTTTAGTTTTTATGTCATAATAAAAAAGCAGATTCATGGAGAAAAATGTGATTCAACATGGGCAGACAGTCACTGCTGTGTCGGAAACGAAGCCCTTAAATTTTGGAGGAGGGAAACAAGATCATCAGACCAAAATCTGCCTTACAAAGAAACTCAGCATCTGCTGCCCTTGGTTAGGTAGCCCAGCTTTGAAACTCTAACCACCTGCCAAGCTCTTTCTTACACAAGGGTACCATAAATCCACTTTAAGCCACACTGACAGTATTTCCCACAGTTCCAATGCAGAGACAAAGTTGGTGGTACTGTAAACTTCTGGAGAAAGCTACCACTTCCATGGGATAATTATTTAAACACAGAAATAAGGAAGAAATCACAAATGTTCCTACAGAAGGGCTGGAAAAAATTATAAAAGAGGAGAAGAAAAGTCATACAGAGGAAAGGCAAAGCTACATGTGGTGTCCACATGAAAATGGCCCATGTTAAATTGGGGCTAATTTTCAGCAGTTCCCTAGGAAGGGCTTAAGTAGGAAGAAACAGCATCAAGGATTCAGGCAGTTCATCTGGCAGTACCTTTTATGACCCCAAAGCTTGTTGAGGTGAGGAACAAAGCAAACTCAAGTCCATTTCCTTGCAAGGAGCAGGCTCCTAATTAATAACAGGTCTCAAAAAGCACAGAACCAACTGTTTCTTAGCAAAACTGTCCCTGCAGGAAGAAGCTTATGAAGGTCCCATGCTGTGACATTTCCCTCACAAGCAATTAGCAGGAGATGGGAAAGTAAAGAATAGAAATGTTAAATCAATGTAGGTTTCACCTATTTGGGTCTCTGATATTTTTTTGGTTGTTGTCGGTTCCAGGAAACTGCCAGGAACATTTAGGGACTGCAAAGGACTTGACAAATGAAGAGATGAAGGTGCTGTGGTTGTACAAGCCTTAACTGGTGATGAGTGCAATAGCACATGGGTCAATACTGGGATCTGCAGGGCTGAACTGAGCTTCATCATCAACACCTAAACATTGACAGAGTGTTTCCTCAGCAGATTTCCGGATAACAGTAAATTTGCGGGAGTGACTGATGTGCTGAATGCCAGAATTCCAACCCAGATGGGCCTTGAGAAACTTGAGGACTGGGCAAGAAGAAATCCCATGGAATTCAGCAAAGTTCTGCATCTGTGGTGGAATAAACCCTGCACACGCTGGGAAGTTGAATGTGACCCGAAGGTTATAGCAGTGACATTCATATTGGGATTGAATCCAACCTAACAGGAAGTTCCCAGTGTTCAGTGCAAAATGCCAGTTTGAATTCCTGGGTGAGGCTGAGACGCTGAGCAGAGGCCAGACCATGCCCCAAGGACCCACAGCCACAAGTTTCTGGGGAGGTTCTGGCTGGGCATCTGGAAAAAAACCAAGTTTCTTAGGAATGCGGTTCAGGTCTGGATGGGACGCCTGAGGAGGTGGTGGCATCACCATCCCTGGAGCTGTCCAACATTTGCCTGGGCAGAGTCTTATCTGACCTGACTCAGTGCTGGCAATAATCCTTTGATCAGGAAAATGGGTGAAAGAACTTCCAGAGGATCCTTCCAACAACAGAAGTTTCTATGATTTTATGATTCTTACTGAGCAGATGCATTGTTTTTGAACAAACTGTGGCCTTGAGCCACAGCCTTCTGAGGCCAAAGAATGCCCTTTTGACATAACAGAGACTTGGATAAGGCACTAGGAACTGACACCAACTGTCCTAAATTATGTAATTTGTAGGTTGGAGCTGAGCTGACAACATCCTAATTAATCCTATAACAGCAGAGATAAAAACCTTATGCTTCATTAATGCTTGGAAAATGAGAAGGCAGTATTTATTCATTCCCCATCTTTATTGCATTACCATGTATACTGTGCTTGCATGTGGAATAGAGCAAGTAAAAATTAACCAGTGAGGACATTTTTGTGCCACAGAAAGAGCCATCAGATGGTCTGGCCCTACTGCACCTGTGTCAGTGGATCTTCAAAGAAAATGATTGTGCTTTACTTCTAAGACCAAAAGTGGATCAAGATCTTGGTTTTTAACTGTAGATCAACCATCTGACTTGGGACACGTGTGTTTTAACAACCTCTTCTCTTCCTATCTACGTGTAGTCTGAGAGCTGCCATCTGAGGTGCTGCTGGTGGTGGAAGAAAGGTGATTGACCTTTGCAGGAGCAGAGTCTTTCCCTGACACAACCTCTGTAGGTTACATTATCATCGCAGCAGAATGGCTCTGTGAGACCAAACTGCGACTCAAAGGTTTCTTTGAGGAAAAAGTAAAATGAGGCTGGTTTTAAATATGCACCTGTGGTGGGGAGGATTTTATGTGATTCATTTGCCCCGACTTCACCCATCTAGCCTAACAATCGTGCAGTCTCTGTCTGAATGTGATGAAGAGAGACTGGCAGAGACCCTCCAGAGGACTATCCAGACCACTGATGAAGATTCTTCTCTCTCAGATGAGTTGACCAGAGACAGTCTAGGCTAGAAGTAACTAAGAACAGAAGTATTATTTTCTGGAGACTGACAAATAGGTGAGTTGAATTTGCTTTTTTTTTTTTTATTATTTTCTTTTTTTTTTTCACTCTGCGACTGATGACCCTGATGCACTGGGAAGTTGAAAGCTACTGCAGAGGAAAACTTTATGCCTAGAAACTGAAACATTTAATTCCTTGTGCAGCATTGCTGTCCCTAGACAATGTCAGCGTGGCAGGAGATGATATAACATGTTCAAACCAACCGCCAAGGATAAAATGCCTTTCTTCCTGAATGGGTCCAACCAGGAGTAACTGTGGAATACATAATGATCAAAGAGGGGAGATGGTTCATGATTTGTATCCACTTTAGATAAGCTGGATAAAGTTCAGCGTTATGTCAGTGAGCTGTGTGATCTAATCACAAACAGACTCTCTGAAACCTCCCTGTAATCTGCTCTTTCCTACTGGTTGTCGCTGTTCATAATGAAATAAAATGTTTCTTCATTAATACCCATCATCCTTCATTCAATGAGAAGGGCAGATCTGTCTGCTGCTGCTGTCATCTTCTATTCTCCTCTCATTTCTATTTCCATCGCCTTTGTGAGTTAGGGCTGGATTTCACAAAAAAAGGTCACAGAAAAATCTACCATTATATTAGACGGATTGCCAGATACATAAACAAACCTTCTGCTCTGTCTCTCTTCTGTTTTTTTGTGTTTCACTACATGTTTTTCAGACAAGCAGCAGGCAGAGAAGATAGATAAGAAATGGTGAAACGGCACGAAGATGCTCTGCCAGGGAAATTTTGATATTCTTAGATCACAAGCTGCATAAATTACCACTGGTAAATCCACAGGGAAAAAGGTAATAAAGAAAAGAAAAAGAAAGAGATGTAGAGTTTAGGGGGTGGTTCTGTGCACTGGTGTGACAGAATCTCCTTTAAGGGTCAACCTTTCAAAACAAGGTGTCCTGCAAGACAGTGTCTGGCTTGTCCCACCTTGGCACAACACAGCCTGTATGTGGCTGCAACTTTCCTTTAGCAGCCTGACAGAATTTCTCATGAAAAGAGGCAGCGATCCCAGGAAATGACATAGAAATCCCATTTCTTGGCTCTGGCAGCCCTGCAGCTCTCTGTGTACTCCGTTACACCTCTTCTATCTGGTGTGCTTTTAGTGATGGTTTTTCACAGCCTGAGGTAAATGGTCTCAAAACACTTTGAAGAGGAGGGTGAGTTACTGTTGTCTGCTTTGAGCAAGGCAGATAGTACTGACTGAAAACCTGGAGCACATCAGCTTTGACCATCCTACATGGGTGGACCTGACAACAAAAAAGAAAAAAGTGGCTGCTGACCACTGCAGCATGGTCTGCTCTGGTAATACTTTCTAAGGTGTCCTCAGAGGAAGCAGAGAGCAGTCAAACCTAGGCCTTGTGTCTAAAAATGTTATGCCCAGAGCTCAGACGAGGACGAATCTCTCAGAATAACACTACCATGATGAACAACCAGTCAAAATTTTTTTTTTCCAGCAAAGTATGGTTAAATTATGCTTTTTAAATAAACATAATTTCAAATCAAGCAGATGGTTTCCATTGCTGAAAATCAAACTTTTTGCTAGAAAAGTCATAAAATATCTGCCATGGACGAACCTCCAATGTCACTGGTTTTAACCTGAAGAGTGTATGTCGTGTCCTCCATCATCTGCTCCTCATCTATGACAGCTGGCATCTCACACACCAGGCTTCCACTGGCATTTTTCAGCTTTGACAGCCATTCCCCATAGGTAAATGTGGCCACTTCTTGGTTAGTCAGGTTCTTCAGGACGATCTGTGAAGAGCCAAAATGAGGGGAAAAAGCTTACTTCAGCTACTGTTTGAATGAGGGCAAAGATTAAATTTATAAAGTGTGGGATATGGCAGAACACGGGCAGAGCTTGGCCATGTTTTCAAAACCTGTACTGAGCTTTTCTGGGATAAATGGAGCTCTCTCCTGTGGACAGTATTTGCTGTAGTGATTTGTCCTGAGAAATGGTCTTCATAATATCATAACACCTTTTCATCCATCAGGGTGAAAATTTGCTCTGACTTCAGCAATGGACAAAGCTCATATCTAGAAGAGTCAGACCTTTCCTGGGAGCCAGCATGGAATTCACTCCAAAGACGTAACAGGGTTGTGAAGAACATCACTACTCTCCTTGAAGCACATATCATCTTTCTTCTGCCTGCCTCCTTTGTGTGAACACGTAGAGATCATTGTAGCGAGACACAAACCAACCCCAAACAAGTTAAAGCAAGGCACAAGACAAAATTAGGCCAGCAAAACTTAATGTTTCACACACTTCTCCCTCTGGGAGAAGGTGACAGAACAAACAGTATGCAACAGATATTAGTCACACTATCAAATGTGTCGTGGAAGGAGCTCAGATGCTGCGGTGATGAGAACAGAATGGGAATGAATTCAGAACAAGTCGGTGAGTTACTCCAACAAACGCCTAATAAAATACCCACCTTTATGTCTCCTGTTGAATGTGGGCTCAGTGGAGCATCAATCAGGTGGGAGAAAGGCATTACACCTGCCTACAGCAAAAACCTAGCAGTGAGTTCTCACTAAACTGGGGGAGTTGCAGGGAAGGGAGGAGGCAGGGCTGCAAATTACCATTTGTGTTCCCATCCAGCAGAAACAGAGACCATACCTGAGTGTAGCAGTGCATCAGCAAACACAGCTGGTAAAGGCCATGCAAACATGAGCCCAGACATGTCAGAGAAGCGTGACAATATTAGGGAGGGATGAATCATGGAGTTATGGGAAATTTTAAATTAAAAGGGATGCCTGGAGTTGTGTATTTCCACCTCCTGCTCCGAGCATGGCTAACTGCAAAGACATGTCTAGCTGAGTTTTGGAAATCTTTAAGGGTGTAGATTCCCCAAGCACTCTTGAGTCCTCATCCCAGGGCTGCCCCATTCTCACTGAGAAGACTTTTTTTCCTTATATATGATCAGGGTTTTCCTCATTGCAACTTATGTCCATTGCCTCATGCCTTTTGCTGTTTATCACTGAGAAGAGACTGGATATGTAACCTCTCTTCAAGCAGCAGAAGACTGGACTCAGATTCCCTCTTGGCCTTTTCTTCTCAAGGCTTAAAAACTCTATTTTCCTCACCCTTTCCTAGTGTGCCATGTGCTTCTGTCCCTTGACTACCTCTGTGACCTTCTGCTGCACTCTCATATATCAGCCTAAGAAAAAAACCCTTAATAAAACTTATCTTGAGATAAGATGTGCTCAAATTCTATCCTCAAACTCCAGGTGTCTCAGTTCATGGCCTTCTGTTAACCCCAACCAAGATTTCCTGGAGCCTCTAGCAGTTCAAACGAAGAATATTGTTCCAGGTTATAAAAGTTTATTTTAAAGAGGGCAGTAGCTACACCAAAGCTGAGCAGTAAACCATGCTATTTGTGCACCGAATGATTCTGTGGGTAGGACACTCATCTGGGGCTTTCACTCCGCCTGATGCTAAGCAGGGATCTGTAACACAGCACCTTCATCCCAGGGGGACAGGACATTTTTGGCTGTTGAAGTTGTCCCACTTTTCTAGAAAACTGCTTATTCACAGTCAGTGATACCACTATCTTTGTGGTCACAAAACGGTTCTATGAGTCAAGAGATATTGAATCAAATTCTTGCTTTGAACCAAGCAGAAATCAACTCTCCCCTACCCCAGCTGGTGACCTCTTTGCTGGGGCACAGACCAAGAGGAAGTGTCCTCTCACAAGGATGCATGAATGATGCATACATCCTCTTAGGTGTCCAACCTAGACACTTTTCTTTGGCTAAAATTTGCAAAATTGAATTTCGAATAATGCCAGTTTGCCTGAAAATGTCTTTTTTTTCCCCCTCCCCCTGGTGCATAAACTCTATTCTGGAAAAGGTTCATCCAGTAATACCTCTGCCCTGCTTGGGAATGACAGCGACACTGTTAGCAGCAAAATGTCCAGAGTAAAGCTCGCAGGGAATTGTCAGGAAAGCAGTGGGGGGTAGAAGCAGATTAGAGTTGTCAGCTGGAGTGCACTCACAGACAGAGGGATCAGACCTCTCACAAATACCCAGCACATGCCCAGTGCTCCAGATGCTGTCTGGGAAAAGCCGTCTGGCTACTAAAACTGCTGGAGCAAAAACGCCCTCTCCTTCCACCCCCAGCACCTCACCCAAGATGTGGGATTTCATCCCTGTGCAACTTCACGAAAGCAGCACTGACACAGGGAGCTGCCCCTGATACCTTGACTTGGGATGCTGCTCCAGCGAGGAACAGACAGGAGAAAGAGATTCATTTTATGCTTCATTTGCTCAGGGGAGATCAGCCCA
Source organism: Corapipo altera (assembly GCF_003945725.1). Lineage (NCBI taxonomy): Eukaryota > Metazoa > Chordata > Aves > Passeriformes > Pipridae > Corapipo > Corapipo altera. The sequence continues at coordinate 5,270,542 of NW_020884918.1, forward strand.
GAAATCCAACTGTATCCTGGGCTGATCCCCAGCAGTGTGGGCAGCAGGACAAGGGAGGGGATTCTGCCCTTCTGCTCCACTCTGGTGAGACCCCCCCTGCAGAGCTGCCTCCAGCTCTGGGACCAACATCATAAGAAGAATGTGGAGCTGCTGGAGCAGGTCCAGAGGAGGCCACGGAGATGCTCTGAGGGCTGGAGCCCCTCTGCTCTGGAGACAGGCTGGGAGAGCTGGGGGTGTTCACCTGGAGAAGAGAAGGATCCAGGGAGACCTGAGAGCCCCTTCCAGTGCCTAAAGGGGCTCCAGGAGAGCTGGAGAGGGACTGGGGACAAGGGATAGAGGGACAGGACAAGGGGGAATGGCTTCCCACTGTCAGAGGGCAGGGTTAGGTGGGATATTGGGAAGATCTTCCTCCTGTGAAGGTGGTGAGGCCCTGGCACAGGTTTTCCAGAGAAGCTGTGGCTGCCCCTGGAACCCTGGAAGTGTTCAAGGCCAGGTTGGACAGAGCTTGGAGCAACCTGGTCTAGTGGAAGGTGTTCCTGCCTATGGCAGGGGGTTGGACTAGATAACCTTTAGAGGTCCCCTCCAACCCAAACTCTTCTGTGGTTCTGTGATCACAGCAAGGGACATGGAGGTAGCAGGAAATATGCAGGAGGTTGATTGCTTGGTGACAATGTGTACGTTGCCCCACTTATCCATCACGAACCCCCTAAATCTGGTCATCCAGCCCAACCACATCACCCTGTGGTCTGTGGTGGGACCTGGGTGCCTCCAGGGGAGCAACATATCCCCCAAATGCAACCCAAGCTGGAGGCAGGTAAACAGCAATTCCAGGCATTTCTCCCTCTCTCAGGCCTATTTGCCTGATGACTGGAGAGGGGGCCTTAATAGTTTGGTAGAAGATGTGAAAGCCGAATGTAGCCTTTTTCAATGATTAAAATAGCAGAAAATGAGTCCCATCCTACAAGGAGATGTTTGTGGGTGTTCCACACACAGAGGAGGATGGAGGATTTTGGTTTCAATCATGAGAGTCAAGAAAGCCACCTCAGGGAGCTGAGCTGAGACTATATTTATTTTCTGTCTGTTCCTCTCAGAAAAACTAGCTACTGCTTGGCAATGAGACCACTACTTTACATTGCATCTAAGTTTTTCAGGACACCCAGGGCTTGCCGTGGACATCCCGTGTGCTTTTCAGCTCAAACTTTCTCAGTAATTATGCATGGAGCTTACCCGGGCTGCAGAACACCTATAAACAACGGAAAGAAAGCAGGAGCAGTGTGCATGTTGATAATTTGCTTTGTAGCTGAGCAAATACCACAGTTGACAGGAACTTTAAACCAACAATTTGAAATTAATTGCACGCTTGTATCCTGCAAGGGAAAGGCTTGACATGTCCGATCATTTGATTTACCCTGACCCAGCTGTCTCCCAGGTGCCATATAAAACACACTCTGCTGGGTCTTCCACCCCACTGACACCTAAATACATAGGAATTCTTCCTTAAAGACTCGAACACAGATTTTTATGCTTCTGCTGCATGTAGTTATTCTTCACTTAAAAACAGGACCCTCTGACTGTAAAACAAAAAGACTTTGCTCTGTTGCAAAGAATAAAAGTCAGCTTCAGCTATATAATTCTCAATTCTCAATAATAATTCTCAAATTCTCCTAATCTCCTTTATACAAAGGAGAAAGAACTGAATAGAGACCAAGTCCCACATGCAGGATTATTTGTGACGTTTGAATGCAATGCAATTAGTGCTTCATTAAGGCAGCTTCTTATCTGTCTGGCTTTGACAGCACAAAGTAACATTAAAATTCTGAGGGAAGCAACTCCACAGAATTCAACAGTCTCATAATTCCTGCTATTTCACTCAGACAGCTTTCATCTCTTCTTGCTTCTAGCTTTTCAACTGCATATCTAAGACACTGGGCAGCAGGTGAAATCATCACATGGACTGAGGAACCAGCAATCTCAGGAGGAGGTTTTCAAAGTGTGCATTTAGAAAAAGTTTCCTAATTAGAAGCCAATTTTTTTTTTTTTTTTTTAATGATGAGGGTGGTGAGGTCCTGGCACAGGTTGCCCAGAGAAGCTGTGGCTGCCCCATCCCTGGAATTGTTCAAGGCCAGGTTGGAGAGGCCTTGGAGCAACCTGGTCTAGTGGAAGGTGCCCCTGCCCATGGCAGGGGGTGGGAATGAGATGATCTTTAAGCTCCCTTCCAAACCAAACCATCCTGTGATTCTATGATTTTATGATTCTGTTCCCTAATTTTTCATGGTAGCTTGATGTGGAAGAACATGAGATTCAGCATTAGGTCAGAGGAAAAGATCCAAACTCCAGGTTTCTCCCAGCAGCGGTGTGATCAGAAAAATCTCCACAGATGATGGAGAATTTTCACTCTGCCTTCTTGTGCAATGATCAATAATGTTCATTCTTTCCCGAAACATCACTAATCATATTTTGTTCCCTCTAGAGGTTTAGGTATCAGCATTTAAAACTTATTGCTACTTGAGGTGCAGTTTCAATTTTCAGTACCAACTTCATTACTTCGCTGAGATTCTGAATGAAATTTTAGTGTATTTTATCTAGATAGAAAAAAAAAATGACTACTTGCATGCTTGTAAATTGAATCTTTTGGCTGTGTACTACATCGTTGATAATTCATGCATTTTAATTGGTATTTATGCATTTCTATTTCTGGTAAACTAAAAGCAGTGTAAATTATGACTAGCAACAGTTTACCAAAAGACCATATAGAATTAAAAAGATCATTTATTGTTAGTTTAATAGAACAAGAAAACTGAGAATATGCTGTAGATAAATGGAGCAACAAATGGTTAATTACGGGGTTGATGGCTTAATCTAGCTTCTCCTTTCACTGTGCTAGTTAGCACTAACTGTGAACCATCTGTCTGAGAGTTTAGCACTACCCCCACAAGTATTTCATTATGCAGTTTTAATATGCACTTTTGACAGAAATGGAAATGGGCTCCGATCAGTTTTCATGTCACATCAGGCTACGTAAGTTTTTAAGGTTGGAATACAAATCTGAGAATACAAATCCTTCCTTCCCTCTTCCAGAGCACTCCTGTCATCACCCTCTGCCTGGGAATGCAAATGCTATGTTTACCTTTGCAGGGAAGGTGGGAAAGAAAACCAATAAATACAGTTGTCTATGTATCACTGGAGTCAGAAGATACTCTGTGCTCTGTTTCTCTAAGAAAAATAGAAATTATGGGCAAAATTTTCATAAGCTTCTAAAATCATTAAATGATAAAAGAATGGTTTGAGTTTGGAAGGGACCTTAAAGACCATCTCGTTCCCACCCCCTGCCAATGGGCAGGGACACCTTTCACTATCCCAGGTTGCTCCAAGCCCCATCCAACCTGGCCTTGGACACTTCCAGAGATGGGGCAGCCACAGCTTCTCTGGGCAACCTGTGCCAGGGCCTCACCACCCTCACAGCCATGAATTTCTTCCTAATTTCTAATCTAAATTTCTCCACTTCTAGTTTAAAACCATTCACCTTTGTTCTATCACTATATACCCGTGTAAAAATTATTCTCCCTTGCTTTTATAAACCCTCTTTTAAGTCTGCTCTCAAGACCTTCTCTTGTGTGCATGGTCCACATGTGGCTTCTGTAGAGCTAGAATATGGCTATAAGCCCATTGAGTAGGTCCAAATGAGAGTACTTTTTGCCCACTTTCCCAGGAATGCCTTGCTTTGGGTAGGACAGTCCAGCAGTCTCAGGTTTGGAATGCCTGAACAGAGTAGGCAACAGGAAGGTGAGAAAGTGCAACTAAAGATGCCTCTGTCCCTTGTTTCTGAGCTATTGCTGATTCATGACTGCAAGACCTGGAATGTTGTTAAATGAATAAGCTTTATTTGATTTCATTTTATATGAATATCATTTATAAGACTCAGGGGAAAGCATGTGAGAAATGACAGAGGGAGTTTGACCAAGACGTCTGAATCAAATCAGAGAACAGATTGAGTTATTCCTCAGGCACAGAGAGAAAAAATTGTGTGTCTGCAGCATCTTTTCTAAAGATATATGCTGGAGGCCTAATCCTTTGAAAAGCTGCCCAAGTATTATCATAGAATGTTAAGAGTTGGAAGAGGCTTTAAAGCTCATCTCATTCCACCCTCCTGCCATGGGCAGAGACACTTTCCACTAGACCAGGTTGCTCCAAGCCCCATCCAACCTGGCCTTGGACACTTCCAGGGATGGGGCAGCCACAGCTTCTTTGGGCAACCTGTGCCAGGGCCTCACCACCCTCATGGTAAAGAATTTCTTCCTAATATCCAGCCTAAATTTCCTCTCTTTCAGTTCCCCTCCTTCCCCAATTGCTGAGAAAAAAGTTAGAAGTGAAAATACTTGAGTAAAAATGGTACTACATGACAGAAATACTTTTTAGCTCATGTTAATGAAGGTGAAGAGAAGTTCATAGCTCCACTGCAAGCTGGTGGCTACCTAGGGCCAGCGTTTGGAAACATATTACCTATGGGAAAAAGAAGAACCACTTTAGATTAGTCGAAAAAGTGTAAAGGACCCAATGAAAAAATCATGCAGTGTTCTTTCTGACCATGGGTTAAGCTATTGGGTCTTAAACTATTCTCATTAAAAAGTCAAGATGCACGATATCTACTCCAGAAAAAGCATGCTAAATGAAAATGGCAGAGATGTGTTTGTTTCTCCATTAATGAAACCTGATGGTGTGGAATCAGCACATCACTCCCACTCTATCTTGGAAATATAATTAGAGAAAGCCATAACAAGCAAGCTTCTTTTCAACTGCCCAAATACAGGTGACCCTTACGGGTGATCTGGTGGTTTGGCAGAGAAGATGAAGGCAACCACCATGCTGTTGTGCAAGGTAGGACACTAGGGAAAAATACCATCAATTTGCATATTCCATCCAAAATGCAAGATAAAAATGACAAATTACATATATGAACAAGGAAAGAAAGAAATCTGCCTTTGTACCAGAGGAGAAAAAATGGGAGAGGTGGGATGATCTGGTTGAAAGGATGGATTATATGGAAATGTCCCACCCAGGCCAGGCTCTCTCTAGCTTTCTCTCCCTGGCAGAGGGACATCTACCCTCTTACGGGTTGAGAGCATGGCACAGATCTGCAGGGTCTGAGGGCACACTGTAGGGACCAGAAAATATTCCAAGCACCCTGGGGACAAGCCAAGGCTCTTGCAGGAAGGGAGACTGGGATCTAAGAGCAAAGTCTGTGGTAAAATCATAGAATAATTAAGGTTGGAAAAGATGTCCAAGGTCATCAAGTCCACCCATTAACCCAGAAACACAGTGGCCACCATTAAACCTTATCCCCACATGCCACATTCATGAGCCTTTTAAACACTTCCAGGGATGGTGATTCCACCACAAAACAAACAAACAAACAAACAAAAAACCTTTACAGCACAGCTTTTGCCCTTGCACTCCTCTTTCTCGACTCAACTCCTGCAGGGAAAAAAACACGAGAAACCAACGAGAAAAAAAGTAGGAAATTAATAAAAGTGAGTCACTGGGTGCCTTTCTCCTCTTTGTTATGTGCTGAGGGGTGTCAGGCCGAGCCTGCTGCGGGAGACGCGCGATGCAGAGTGAGTTACCCTTTCCAGGAACCAGTGCGGGCGAGTCCCCTTCCCATCTGTCCGGATCCTCATCTTCCTGAGGGGTGCAATATCTGCGATCTCCATGATGAAACTGTCCTCTTGGCCTCGCTCAAACCTGGAAGGGTTGAAAGACGGAGGAGGTTTCCTGCTGCTTTACAGAGTCGTTGCATCTCTGTGTGTGCCGCGACTCTCACCATGCCAACAGCCCCAAATTAAAAGTTTATGAGTGTGCTTTATTGGACTTGAGCTTTGCTGTGCTGAATCACCAGCTACTGTGCTGTTGGCAAGACACCTCAGTGCAGATTTGACAGGGATTCCTCCTCCCCTGGAAAAATCAAGCCCCTACAAGGCACCTGGAGCTGTTCCAGGCAGCCTGCAGCATATATTACCACTCTGTTTGTAACCAGAACAATAGAGACTCACAGTCAGGCTTCTGCACATCGCCTCCCTCCTGGCTGCTGCCCACTTGCCTGCCCTTGGCCTGTTCCAACTAGAAGGCAAAAAAAATTAGCTTGATCTCCTTTCACTGAGGCTCAGCACATAACTTTGTGTTTGCTGTGGAGAGAGGCAGTGGCTGCAGCTCATCTAAATACAGCACCCAAGTGCTGTTTTGCAAGTCAGAGCACAGCACCTAAGTTTAGTAAGGACAGACAAGCTGCGTTAGAGGAGACAAAACCAATCTTGTGCATTTGGGGAGTTTGGATTTGCAAGCTGTCTCTGACTGTGGTAAGAACCAGGGTGGGTTTGTGTAACGTTGCGTGAAAGACCTTACCCTGTGCTTGGCTGCTGTGTGCAGGCACAAGGATGTGTAGGAACTGCTCATCCATAGCAATCAGCAGAAAGCAGGAAAAGGGAAAAAACAGCTAACATATGCTTCCTGAAGAAGATTACATTGGCTAAGACTGTGCCTTCCCTCCCGCTTGGCATCGCTGGTGCTAGGAGAAAGCCTTGATTCAGTGGAAGTGCTGCCTCAGGCTCAGTATTACTGTGTTCAGAACAAGTGTATCCTCTAGTTTGTTCCCAAAATACTCTGGCAGACCCGTTGTGGGCTTGGACTTGGAAGTCTAATCCTTGCTAAGGAGAAGGGCAGCCAAATCTAGGGGTTCTACCAAGCACCACTGTGACCACTGTGCTGTCGAGATTCCTCATTCAGACTCCTCCTTGTGAAGGAGTTAACTGAGTCCGACGAGAGGTTTGAGAAGATCTCTGCAAAATGTGGGCACTACCATAATAGAGACAATCCATAATGATGATATCTCACTCCTGGCAATGCACTCACCCTCCTATAGTTGTGCAGTGCCAGAATATGGAGAAAAACCATTTCTTTACCAACTTCTGTTCAGATTACCCCCTGCAGCATGAATGTGATTATCCTCACACCATTATCTGAGCCTGCATAGCTGCAGATGTTAGTAATAGGGGTTGGCTCAAGCCTCTCGGTTTTCATCCAGGCATTGCTTTCCCTGCACTCCAGAGGCATTTGGACAGGGCGTTTTGGTCCCAGTCCATTTCTAGTTATTAAGGGTTACGTTTGCTCTTTGAAAAACTCGTCTCTCGTTATTTGTCTTTCTGTGGTACTGGATACCAAGGCAGCCTGTCTCACTGTGAGAAAGAGAATGCACTTTTGTGCCTGGACTGGATTGATTTCCACATCTATTTAAGAAAAAGGTGTGAACCCTTCCAGCCTGAATTATCCCGTGATCCTATGATCAGTATTACCTACAAAGCTTCATAGAAATCTCTCACTCTAATGCTTTCTGGGTTGAGCAACTCTAAGTTAAAATGTCAGCTAGCAAAAGAAACCATTATTTATCTTCAGTAAATGCTCTGTTTAAAGTTTGCAATGCTGATACTCACCTGCTACTTCCACAAAGTCATTGTACTAGAGGGAAGCAATTGCCAAAGTGACAAACTGGGTGACCCAGAAGCTCTTTTCTATCCCTAACATATATGAAGATGAACATAAGCCTGAAAAAAATTGAGAAGGGAAGAAGTAGCCAGACAAGCTGACTGCTGCTATTCCTTTTCCAGGACATTGAACCATTTATCTGAAGGATTTCATTAAAGTTTCCTACCCACGTCTGCCCTTATAAATATTTCTATTGCCCAGGGGTCTTGGCAATAACAGTAATGTAGCGAAAATTGCCTTAAATCTGCGGCAGGTTAGACAGACAGTTCTTCGTAATGCACTAAGCTGCTGTGAGTGGATTGGCACTGGATGGATCCAATAAAGTTGAAGTGCCTTTTACCATTTGGTTGCAGCAGTTCTCACCTATCCCTGCACTGCTGGCACAAAGGCTGGAGAGATTTCCACATGGAACAAGAACCGGGGAAGCCTGTGCTATCAACAGCTGGATGAAGAGTGGTGGCAGTGGTGTGGAAACAGACAGTGTGTGAATTTGGGGACATGAATGTCCTCTGCAGAGAATGTTAAAGAGACGACAAGGGCTCTGTACAGCTGTGGGTGTGATACAGCCAGCAGAGATGTGCCAGTACCACCTTAAAGAATAACACAGTATCCTGGGGATATTAACATAATAATAGCTGTGTGTTACACTTCCTTCTTCTTTATCCAGCCCCAATGAGTTTTCAACACCTTTCACAGATCTTCTACCGGCAGAAGAAAACCCAAACAACTAATAACATAGAGAGTTTGCATTTCTCCTTTATTGCATTTTCATATCCTCGTATGAGAGATTATTCATCCCACTCATATAAAAAAATGTAATTTTTTTAATAGGCCACATAGTTCAGGGATATCACCTGCCTTTCCAGATGCAGCAAAACTGCAACTCCTCTATCTAAGGGCTGAAGATGTCTTGGCCTCCTTTAGAGATTTTTGGTTGACATACCCTGATGAAAAGTCTGCTTCACTTTCAAATACAGACGTGGTCCGTTTTTCCACCTACTAGAAGTGACTGTTGGGATTAAATTAGTGGAAGACAGGCCAGTCTAAGCTTGCCCAGGGTCTTGGAAGAGGGAGGTCCCTGGTGGCCAGACTTGCTGGTAACTCAGGTTCATTGCCCCCTGTGTGGGATGTCCCTCTGTGATGGGGAGCAGGGCCAAGAGCTATGGTTTTCTACACAACTCAGCTGTGTTTCTCACTGAGATTTTAGTCAGCAGCACCTCTGCTACATTTTATTTCTTTTCACAGCAAACAAGGTTCCTGCTTGTTATTGACTAAACACATGAAGGTTTCAATCTTAGTCGAACACGCTTGTCCAGACACCCACTGTGCTATGACAGCTGCAAGTAAAACATCCCTTGAGCAAACACCTTTATGCAGGAGCCTTATCTTCAGTTATCCAGCATCACCTCAGCAAGCTGAGCTCCAGCTGTGTGGCCAAAAGCTCCAACGCTTCCAATACTCTGTAGATGCTTTGCTGAATAGGATCAGAGGTAGTCAATCAATTAAATTTAAGAGTGATGAAGCCTGTCTCTAAAAGATGGTTCATTCTTGAGCATGCAAAAGCTTTATGAACCAAGGAAGGTGCCAGGAAGGAACAGAAAAGCATTGGGAAAACAGTGGCTAGTGGTATGTGGGATTTTTTTGAGTTACAGAAGCACTGGTATCACACAAGGGTTATCTTGCCTGTTAGCTGCCTCTGCTGAAGGAAATATGAGTTTTCTCCTTCTTAATAAAATGAGGGCATGCAGTGTAGCATTCTGTGCAGCTCACAGCCCATTTCCACCTCTGGCCACATCTGGGGAGACAGATGTCATCCCGTGTCCCTTTCTTACAGGCTGCAGACAAGTCGGGTCCAGTCCCAAATCCATGCATTTGCATTAGCCCAGCAGGGACCCCAAGGTAAAAAGCTCACTTTTCAGCTGGGCCCTCAGCTTAGGTCCTGGCATCCCTCATACAGCCTCTGGACCAAGCTGGCTGCACCTGGCCAGCTCAGCAAATGGGAGGAGCAGATAGAGGACAGCCAGCATCTTCCCATCCCAGGCACTTCCCAAGGCAGGTGTGGGCATGCTGGTTTGTATTTCTTTCATTACGCACTTACTCATGAATTCCCATTAAATAATGTTCAAATTTAAAGTTCTTGTTTTTCCCCAAAAGATGAGTTTTGCAGAAATTTCACCTGTGGTTTCCTGAAATGTTCACAGTTCCTCTTGGAGACAATGCAGGGCTTCACACTTATCTCCTTATCTCTAAAGCCACTGAGGAGCAGGTTAAACAAAACTTGGACAAATAATGGTTTCCCTGGATACACAGTGCTCTCTTTTTTTGCTCTCTGGTCTGCAAACTACCTGACAGAAACACTTACTAAGGGCTCATTTCTGAATCCATAAAGTCAGTGGGAGTTAATTTTTGTGTTCCAGTGGGAGCATGATCAAAGACCCAAGTTCTTCTTGACTTGACACAAGAATCTGTCATCACTCCACTTCCAACCAACAAAAGTGGCAGTTACCGTACCTGTCTCCATTTTTTTCCAACTGCATTTCGTCAGTGTTCCCATTGGATCCGAAGACAGTCATGAAAATGCTGGTGTCAGTACCTCCACTTTCGATGTCTCCAGTCACAACTGTGACTTCGTAGAGGACCTGGTGAGGGTTGGAAACAATCAGAAGGTTCCTGCTTTCAACTAGGGTAGAGTTAATTTCTTCTCAGTAGCTGTTACAGTGCTGTGTTTTGGATTTGGGATAAGAATGGTGCTGATAACACTCTGATGTTTTGCATTCTTTGCCAAGTGCTGTTTCTGCCAAGTCAAGGACTGGTTTTTTTCCTTGTCTAATGCTCTGCCAGGGAGGAGGCGCACAAAAGAAACTGGGAGGGACCCTGTCTGGGACAGGTGACCTGAACTAATCCAAGGAATATTCCACACCATAGGATGTCACGCCCAGTATATAAACTGGGAGCAGTTACCTGGGAGAGGCTGATCTGGGTTCAGGAAGAGAGGTCTGGCATGGGTCAGTGGGTTCTGAGCAGTTGCATTGTGCATCACTTGCTTTCCCCCTTTTTATTATAATTATTTACCACTATTGTTGCATTTTATTTTATTTTCAATTATTAGACTGTTCTTAGCATGTGAGTTTTACTTTAATTCTCCTCCCCATTCCACCAGGACGGGAAGGGAAGAGAGGAGGGGCTGAGTGAGTATAGCTGCATGGTGTTTCATCTCCTGCTGGGCTTAAAACCACAACAGAAGGTCTCATTTGAACAGCTGTCCCTAAACCATGCAAAAACCTGGGCAAAACACTAGACAGGTTTTGCTGGAGATCTACTTCTTTTTCAGAAATGGCTACAACACAGTTTCTTGGTTTCTCTCCACACCATGGTTCCCAGAGGAAAAGTTAGAGATTGAACCTTGGTCTTACAGGACCTTGGTCTTAGCATCATCTGTGACATTTTCTGCAGATTTTCTCAGCCTAGACTGACTCAGAATGAGGCACATTCGTTGTGACAAACATATGAACCATAGAATCATCAAATGGATTGGGTTGGAAGGGACCTTTAAAACCCCCTTCCATGGGCAGGGACACCTTCCACTAGACCAGGTTGCTCCAAGTGCTGTCCAACCCTGCCTTGAATGTTTTCAGGGATGGGGGATCCACCACCTCACTGAGCAAAACTGTGCCAGTGTCTCACCACCCTCAGCATAAAAAATTTCTTCCTAATCTAAGCCGACGGTCCCTCAGTTTAAAACCATTATCCCTTTTCCTATTGCAACAGCAGTGATGAAGACCTGTTAAACTGCTTCTCCATGGCAGTCACAATCATCACGTCAGTGGCTGGGTCTCCAACCCACTGCTACTGACTCCTCCTGGAAACCTCCTAGCACTCCAGACTCCTGCAGTGGACCAAAATCTTGCTAATTAAAGAAAAAAAAAACAAACACAAAAAAACCCCAACAAAAAAACCCCAAACCATCTCCCAAATGCGCAATTGTTTCTGTGGTTTTTTTTTTTTTTTTTTGACTGCAAAATGTTTCCCCCAAGTGTTTGGTGTTCATCTGGGCAACATTTAGTCCAAAATGAATAATAGTTTTGAAGTCTGTACATTGGAACACTCTCTAAGGCAGAAAAATGCAGACGTCTTATTCTCTCACTGCTGCATTGAACGCAGAGTGCTCCCAGATCTCGTGTACTGAAGCCATGCCAATTTGTGAAAAGATGTTTTGTATCATTTTCACCTTATTAGCCTAATTTTGTTCTTTTCTCCTGACATGGGAATAATAAGACTCAGAATAAACATGTCAAAAATGTGAAAGTCTCAGTGGCTGTCAGTGCAATTAAGATTTTTAGGCCACTTAGATGCTTTCAAGATCATAGCTATGGTAACAAGACTTCTGGATTTAAGAAGCGGAAGAATATCAAGAAACAGCCCCAACAAAACATATTTTAAATAGTGCACTGCTATTTATTGGTCTGAATTGTGACTGTCACATAAATAAATAAACAGTGCAAAGGAATAACATAATAGAAAAATTATTTTTTCATGTTTGATCCTGAGTAACCTGTCCATCACATATTCACCCATACACATTTTAAATCATAGCAATGCATCATATTTGCTACAGGAAGGAGAAGAAAAACTTTTACCAATGCATTAAAGGCTTTTAGTGACTATGGTGGACATTGAGTAATTTCTCTAAGTATACTCAATTTAAAGCAAAAGAAGAGGGAATATCAAATCAAGAAGAAAATTAAGTTGCAATGAGTACCTGTGGCTGCACAAGAGTCAAGCACAAGAAAAACAAAAAACCTATTAGTTTTCCCAAAGATAAACATATTAGTCGCCCTTGAACTCTAAAAACTAACTGCAGCTATTGACAAGGGAACAGCCCCAAATTCCCTCAATTAGGAGACTGGTCAGAACCTCAAATGCTCACTTCTGATTTCACATCCCAAGCATCTCCCTGGATTTCCTTCAAACCTTTCAGCAAGTTTCTAGCCCAACATCATAGAAAAAAAATTGCAGTTAGGTGTGTCTATTTTTGGCGTACTTATGAAAATAAATATTCAGGACTGTACTTTTAAAAGAAGATTGAACATAACTCTTCATTAAGATCCACTTCAGTGTACAGACAGGCCATCAGCTCACCAACAGGAGCTTGGAAACCTTATCCAGGAGGTTAAACGACAGATGGGACATTTTTATGAGACTGGTTTTAACCTTGGTATTCAGGGTGAGGGAGGTTTTTATTCTCTCTTAGGTCAATTCCACCACTGAAACCTGCTCTGATTTGTTGAATCGTTCATAGATGCTAAAAATGTTATCCAGTTTTTGGGTGTCTGGCGAACAAGAAAGATTTCAGGAGAATATCTTTAGTTTGGGAATCAAGAGCAGCATAAAGAAAAATTAATGTACTATGAAAGTGTAAGCTGACTGTAAATAGAAGCACATCTGTAGAGATTTAAAATTGCCATACAGGTATTAAACACGGTATTATTGTCACATTCATCCAGACTCTTATTTCTGTCATAAATCTCACATCCAAAATCAGCATAGCTCAGCTTTCCAATTTGTACTTGCTTGAAATATGGCATAGCAGATATTACTTCAAAATTCATATATATGGATGAAAAGACTACAGAGTTTCTTTTCATTACTTATTCAACTTTAATCAGTTATTCTTTTCAAAGATCAAGCTTACAAATGTCTCCATGTTTCAGCAACTTCCAATAATTATTAGTTTCTGACTGAATTCAGTTTCCCTACCCCCTTATTAGAAAATCCCATATGTAGCCACACTATGCAGAGATTAAAATATTATAATACAATTTAAATATAATTAAATAATAAAATATATAAATACATATTTTATACACAGATGCACATACATATATATAAAAATATATGATTAAATATATAATTAAATATTTCCACTACTCTAATCTGATGAGTTAGAAGTATTTCCTCACCTTGCAGCTGCTCCCACCTATGGGTACTGGGTGATGCAGTGGGTGCTCCAGGTGTGATGACAAAATGAGGACATCCTGATGAACTACGTCCTACCTGCTCTGCCCTCCCATCTATGCCACACCTGCATCCCTCCAACCTTAATAAACAGGGCTCTAAACAGTAATGATTCTAAACCATGCCTAAAGATTTTGCTAAAAAAAAACCAACATAGAAAAGGAAACCAAAGAAAAAGCTCAAGCCACTTGCAGAAGTCAAAGTGTGAGAGCTGCTGACACACAACCTGTGTCAGCAGAGGCCCCTGCAGCAGCTGCAGACACAAGGTGAGCCTGGTGCCTACCTTGACGCCAATGTTGACGCATTCTGCATCCAGGATGTTGAGGATTCGTGAGGTGAGCCCATCACCTTTGTCTCTGGCCAGCCAGCACTTGGCCACAAAGTTGTACATGACGCCTTTGGTGGGCACAACGATGTTGAGCTCTTCCATCAGCCAGCAGCTCTCGGGGGTGGCACCATCGTGCCCCACCTGTGGGAGTCAGAGGGAAAATACCTCCTGGTTAAAGGAGGACTAAGAGTCCACGACACCATCACACAAACCACTTCCACAGTGGAATCACAGAATCATAGGATGTTCAAGGTTGGAAGGAACCTTAAAGATCATCTAGTCCCAACACCTCCCACCATGTGCAGGGACACTTCCCACTAGACCAGGTTGCTCGAGGTCTTATCCAACATGGTTTTAAACACTGGCAGGGATGGGACATCCACAGCCTCCCTGGGCAACCTGTGCCAGGGCCTCACACACACTCACAGTAAAAAATTTCTTCCTAATATCTAACATAAATGTCCCCTCTTTCAATTTGTAACCATTACTCCTTGTCCTATCACTACAGTTCCTGACAAAAAGTCTCTTCTCTGGCTTCCAGATAGTCCCCTTCAGATACTGGGAGGTTGCCATGAGGGAGCTCTGGAATAGTGCCATTGCTGCCCAACAGGCAAGATGTCAGTGTATATGGCAGCTGATGTGGCCAAGGGAGCTCGGGTCAGCAGCTGCTAAGCATGAGGGAAGGCAGGACAGTGCCAGTCCCCCCAAAAAAGCAAGGCAGACTGGACTAACCTATGTGAAAACATGTCCAGTCTCTTACTGCTCTGCTTCTGCTCCTTTGACCTTCATCTGCTCACTTGCAGTTGTCAGCAGACCCATTTCTCCACTCTTCCAAGCCCTTCCACTGCTGTTACCACACTCTACAAGTGACTATCCAAAGCTTCGTAGCCAAGAGGAAAGACGCAGCTCAGCAAACACCCACATGTGTTATTCAAACTCTCCTTCCCTCACAAATCCACATATAAGTCAACTATATGTATGAGGCTGTTTCTCTGCTTCCTATCTGCTTAGACTGCAAAAGCTCCATGTTTGCACAGGAGACAGCAGATGGAGCTTACATCTGTAGCTGGTTGGTTTTCCAGGACCACATCCTCCGAGTGCAAGAATGATCCATCCTGGACAGTAGGAAGTCACACCTGAGTAGTCATAAGACTGCACGGAAGAGCAACAAGTTCCTGACAAAATTTAGGTGGAAAAAGGAAGAACACCAGAGGTGGCAGCGGGGGCAGAGGACCTGGAGAAACACAGAGACGCTGCACAAGTGTGCAGGGGTGAGTTTAGGAAAGCCAAGGCCCACCTGGAGCTGAACCTGGCAAGGGCCATGAAGAGCAACAAGCAAGGTTCCTACATGTATGTCAGCAGCAAAAGGATGCTGATAGTGGAAATTTCTCCGAGAACCTGCATGTCCCTCTCAAAGAAGGTGCACAGTTCATCCCAGGGCAGACTTAGAAGTAATGTATCCTGGCTGATGTACAAACCTCAGTCAGACAGTCATTCCAATGAGCTAACTGCACATAAAAGGCTGAATAAAAGACCTACCTGCACTTCATTGTTTTCAGCACAAGTGCTGTTTGCGCCATTACTAGGAAAATGAGGTCCTTAGTTCTTGATGTTTTTTGTTTTTAAATTATTAGGATATTTAAGGTGGCTCAGAAAGTAATTTTTAATAATAGATTCATCTGGGGTGATATGTCTGTGGTATCTTTTTTTCCTCAAAAAACAATTGATCTTTTTTATCTGACTGTCTCAGCCATCACTGCTATTAGGAGTATTATTGCTATACTAATGTCTGTGCAGCTGCAGAAAATTAGAGCTAACCACTAGGGAAATTCAAGTCTACAATGGATGCATTAATCCTCCAATTCTTGGGGTGTGAGGTGAATGGGAATATAACACTTGCCTTCCCATTCCCTCTCTTGGCTGGGCTTCTCCAAACCAAAGCCCCTCTGAGAGTCTGCATGCACCCTCTAGAGATCTGTTGCAGGATGGCATGGATGAGGCAGTGTAGAAAGTTCAGGGCAAGAGTTCTGCAGTGAAGCAGGGACAAAGCAGCTGGAGGGAGAATCCCAACGAGCCTATTAAAATTTGATGGTCTTTTTGATTCATTACACACTGCCCAAATCACAGAACCCCAGAATGGTTTGGTTTGGAAGGGACCTTAAGGATCATCCATTTCCACCCCCTGCCACAGGCAGGGACACCTTCCACTATCCCAGGTTGCTCCAAGCTCTCTACAACCCGGCCTTGAACACTTCCAGGGATGGGGCAGCCACAGCTTCTCTGGGTAAAGCATCATTCCAAGACATTGTTAGGTACCAGATTTCCACAGAAACCTTTAACTTTTTTTGGCATCAGTGACTGGCCAGAACAAAACATCCTTTGCATCCAGCTGCCTAGGAGAAGCTGTGCTCAAGCAGATTTCCAAGAACCTCAAGAACAATGTCGTAAATTCTGGGATAAATTCAGCCAGTGCCAAGTCTTACGTATGGCTGGACTTTTAGAGAAGAGCACCAGGATTTGTCTTTCAGTTCCAGCCAAATCTTTAGACAGACCACGCCAATAGAGTGAGTGAACCTAAGCCATAGCCACAGTGTAGCCTAGATGTGCACACCAATATCACAAGTTGTTTGGGATGAGATGTTTGAACTAAATTAGAATGGCAGAATTTCAAAGGCAGGTAGATCCCTGAGCTGTTTGAAAACCTTTGTAATTTGTTCCTACTGTCCTTGAGAGACTGTTGAGTAATTCACAGGGACTGCTGAGTACTTCACATCACTAAGATGCACAGTTTGTACTCAGCAGCTCACAATCACACAGAAACTGAACACAATGGCAGAGGCAAAATGTGAGAGTATTTTTCTGTGGAAAGAAAGAAGGAAAAGAAGAAAACCAAAATGGATTTTCTACTTATTCTGAAAAGTCCAGGCAATGCTAGAGAGACTTGAGGGTCAAGTCCCTAGTCACCGAGGGACTGGACTTGCACTTGAAACACTTGTATGTCCTCGATTTTACTCTGTGTTTGTGATGGAGAAAGACCCTGAACCAGAAGAGGTTTATAACAGCAAACCAATACATGGCTCTTCTGGATATACCTGTATCTCTCTGCAGTGACAACAGTCCAGAAACTGAGAAAGTTTCTTTCATTAGGAGAAGAACTATTAAAACTTGTTTTGAAAACACAGTATAAAGAGCCTACACCAAATAACTTGTGTTATTTATTTTAATGTCAGGATGTCTATGAAAGCACACCAGTAGTAAATATTACATCTGTAGGCTCACAAGACTGGTATAAATAGGCCCCTTTCAAATTACTTCATGTTCTGCTGTTTCTGCTTTCACTGAAGTGTATTTGCAGCAGGACAATAATACCAAACTAGAAATGGCATCACACTGCAAATCCTGAGATCCTGCTAAATTGTACAGTCTGCTGCCTGGGTTATACAGAGCGCTCCTGGAAACTTAATCTTCACAGTATCCTATTTTCACATGGTAACTCATACTCAGAACTTTTCACCTTCTACAGAAACAGACAAATGCCAAATCTAAGAACGAACTGTTCCTCACTTCTCCCAAGTAGATAACTAGCAATTTTCTGCAATGTCCCTGAACACTGCAATTTTCTACAAGGAAAATGCGGACTGATTCCATGGCAACCACGGCAGACTGGCACATCGATGTCATCGCTGGGACATGGATCAGCAAGAAGAAACCTTCCGAGCGGAGGGCACTGCGTGAGGGAAGGCAGAAGGCCAAGAGCAGATGGCTCCTCCAGCCATGAGCTGGGGGGTTACAAACCAAAAGGGAAAAGTGACCAAGGGGTGAGGCAGCAGATTGGTAAGATCACTGAGGAGAGTGGTGAAAGAGTGCAGGAGAGCTCCACCCAGCTTGAAAGATATATATGTTATTTCTTTTTCGAGCCCACTACGTTTGATTTGCAACCTTTTATCTTCTTTCCTATTTGTGTTCCTTTTAAAATTAATTTTTGCCTTGTCTCTGCCTATTTCACGGTGCCTGCCCCTACTTTCTTCTATTCTCTACCCCTTCCTCACCCTACTCACTGTCTTCCAACACTCCTTCCTATTTCTTTCTTCAGCCTGCTCTTCCTGTGGCTACACTGAGGGGTGATACTGTCTTTTTCCTCCCTCTCTGTCCCAGCCCATGGCTGTTTCCACATGCACAGAGTCTGGAAGACAAGGATTTATACACTCGATTCACTGTCAAAGTTTGACCTCGAGATGGGCTAGAAAGAAAGTGCCACTTATGCTCATAATAACCAGGCACTTGGAGTGCATTAGGAAAATGGCTTGATAATAAACTTAAATCTAACTGGGACACTCCTCAAGGTGTCAGAATTCATTTCTTGAATGAAAGGTAATGTGAGTGACTCAGTCTCTCACCTGCTAAAACAGGGCATGCAACTGCAAAGATTTTCTAATTTCTAAGTTAGGATTTCTCTCTTTGCATTTTTTTCCACTTGTCGCACTCCAAGTATACAAGCACACACATCAGCTGGTAGGTTTACTTCCGCAGAGGGCATGGGGTAAAAATGAAATTAAATAGGTCCTGAAGCCCTCAGATGCTGTGGGTTTCAGCCCCTGAGGGGCTGGAGCAAGATTTCAGGAGATGGAACTGCCATAAGAAGCAAGAATGATGTACGCAAACACTCTGGAATATTCATGTGAAGTTTAAGCTCAGTAATGGAGAGTCTATGCAAATTGTGCCTCCCTGAGCCATTGCAGAAAAAATGGTTCCTGTACCAAAATCTATTTGTGCACGTTACTAACAAATGATGATTAATTCTCTTCTCTAAGCCTGGGTCCTCCAAGCTGTGAAAACAATTTTCATGTTTAGCTTGAAAATTATACAAGATGTGTTTCTCACTGCTGGCACAATTTATGAAACCCAACTGAAAGTAGTGAAAAAAACAAGTAGGAAAAAGACTGATGAAGAACTGCATCCTGGGAGCCTTCACTGCATCTGTCAATGAAAGGGGTTGAGTAAGAAAAAAACAGTGCCAGAGATGGGACAAAACTGAGACATGTTAAAAACTTCTTTATAATTCACCATTATCTTCTGCCTCACATGGATCCTGGTTTTGTCAAGCACACTTGTTTTCAGGTTCAGACACATGTGAAATCTCATTAGCACATCCCTGTTTACATTCCCTTTAGACCCAGGAGCCTCTCCTTCACTGCTAAGAATAACAGGAACATGTGCTGTCTTTGGCCACGTATCTCATACCCCTCCAGTGCTTGCACTGCACTCACAGCATTACCTCCACTTTTTTGATCTCCCCGACATCCAGGCCCCAGACTGAGAATTTCTCCACAGAGCCATCCGCAAACTCGTCTTTTCCTTCTGGGAGATCCAGCCAGAGCCTCTCTGTCTGCACTTTCTGGGGACCCATGATGATGATGTACACCCGGCTGTCGGTGCTGGAGTCATACTCTGTGCCTGTTGTGATGGTGATGTGGTAGGGGATCACTGCAACGAACAGAGGTTTATTCATCAGAAAACCCAGGCATTTATGTGAGACTTGAGGAAACCAGGAACTCATCCCATCAGAGGGAGCAGTTGTGCATGTTAAATAGGTTCACATCCCATTGAATTCATTTGGAGAAGCGATAACATCATGTTTTGTTGGGTTACAAGTGTCCTTTGGAGACTATTTGCCCATAGCACGTTTGGGACTGAATTCTGCAAGGGTTAATTTCCCCAGACAACCTTACTGGCTGCAAGGAGGTTATAAGTCCAGATTTCTCCCTAATGGATGACAGAACAGCAAAGGGCTTGAATCCTTATTGACACCAAGAGACCTTCCTGAAGATGAGTCTGAGCACCTAAATCTTAAACAGGCTATTAGGCCAAAATGATCTTACACTCCCTGTTCAATAAAGACAAATAAATCTATGCCGACTCCAAGGTAAGCCATCACCGACTGAATGTCCCAGTACAACCACAAATGCTCTCCTTTGTGCCTCATTCAAGGATTGCTGTGATCTATGGGGCAGCTCAGGGTTTCAGCATCACTTTACAAATCCAGGCAGACAGAGAATTATCCTTGTATTAAAGGCAAGTCGCTCAGTAATTCTATGCATTACATAATAATTTTGGTGAGGGGAAAAAACCTTCAGGCCAAGGCTTGGGAAAGAGGAGATGGTTTTTCTGTGGTTTTCAGAAATTTCAGTTCAGCTGTTAAAAGGGAGGAAGTGCCAGACTGCTTTTCAAGGGCTTTCCAAAAGCTCATTTGGGTAAGCCAAGCAGGCGGTGCAGAATTAGTCGCTGAATACTCGTTTGATTTCTCAGAACATTTGTGCAGGGCTGTTCAAACAGTTCTGACAAGACTCAGAGCTCTGAAACTTGCTTCGTCACAGACTTAAAACAGCCTGGCTTCATCATCACTTTTTGATTTAAAAAAAAAAGAGGGGTTATATATTGGCAAAAAGTTTGGTTGGTATTCAAATTATCCAAGATTGACATCTAATTTTGCTTTATAATGACTAACAATATTTTTGAGGTGGGGGTTGTACTGGAAACTCATATCAGACTCAGAATATTTGTGCAACATCAGGGAAGGCATGAATTCATGCTGACCAAACCTGTTCTTACCTCTGGACAGAGAAGAAACCAAAGAGATTAATTCAGCCCCAATTAGAGGATTTTGTGTACCAACACAAAACAAACTGATGATTAGGCAAGATTTATTCTCCTCTTTATGGTATAATTTACATTTCAGTGTGTTCATCAGCATAATGATATGCAACGCATTTAGCAGGAAAAAGGGTGTAGCTGTAGTCAAGGCAGATTTTATAAGAATATATCAAGCAGTCATGTTTAGATCACCTCCAGACTTTCAAATAAAGTATATTTTGAATATGGACAAAATTTTCCTTTAACACAGTTTTTATCCTGTTCTCCTGTGACAGACCAAGTACAGAGAACTACCAGCATTTCCATCTGATGTTGCATCCTCAAGCCAAACTACCTGAAACATCTATAAAAAAGAACTATGAGTAATCATCATTTTCCACTTTAAATAGTGAATACAGAGTAGCTTGATACCAGACAGCAGGAAACACTGTTTTCTGCTCTTTCCTTTGAAAAACTGGAAAAGGGATCCTTTAATTTGTTTATCTCTCCTCCCTGTTGCCTCCCTTTTCCTCTGGGACTCAGAGCTCCCTTTTTTTCAAACACCGGAGAATGCAAAACCTGGGGCAAGTGACCACAGCAGGACACCACAGGTCCTTCAGCCCATTTCTCTTTGCCCTGTTCCCTTGAGTTCCAGCACAGAGGTCAGGTTGCTTGAGGGCACATGTTCCCCTCACAGTAGGGTGGGTTTCCTTAGGGATGCATCCATACCATCTCCAGAATTGTCTGGTAGCATGGAGCAGGGTGCCCAGCTCAGCCCTAAGCAGGATCCAAACCAAGAGGACCTTTCCCCGTGCTCCACTCTCACATCATCTCCTGCCCCTCAAAGGCATTTGCCAGTTTGGTCATGCCAGAGTCAGGTCTGGGCTGCTAAAACCGTCACTCCCTTTCCCAGGCAACTCCCAGTACCACTTCCCTAATCAACTCATTAACAGCTGGCTTTTTATCGAGCTCAGGAGGTGGCTGTCTGGCTCACCCAGTCCATCTTATCTGACATTCCTTCAGGAAGCAGTTTCCTTAATGAGGCCTAGTCACTGAACATAGATAGTGGTGATGACAAGCTCCAGGACTCAGAGATGAAAGACCACCCTGGCATAATGGGGATGGTGGGAATGGTCCTAGCTCTGCTGGAGAGGGCTTCTCATGGGAAATGCTCATGTTTTACCCATTACTTTTGAAACTATAAGGGATGCCAACGTGGCAGATGTTATCCATTGTCACACCACAGAAGTAATATCAGAAGGAACATGGGAATCACTTATTTTTTTTATTTGAGCACAATGTAGGATTACAAAAGAAGGGTTGCCCCAAGACACATGGGTTGCAGACCAGGTTGAGCAATGTGTAGCATTATGTCTGCCCCCAGCTGAAAAGTGTGGGACATGCCACCCAGGCATCACGCCACAACAAGCTACTGGACATCAGATGAGCTGCAGTAACCATCTGTGTGAGTCTCCTCAGACAGCTTCCCCTTGCAAGCAGTCTTAAACTCCTAAGGCAAATGATGTAATTTACACATTGCTTGACATGGAAATTTAAGATAAATTTCATTATTTTGCACTTGCTGTGGATTAAGAGCACATAGACAGACAGTAACTGTGATGCTGCCCAGTTAGTTGTTACAACATGTAACCACACATCTAGACCTTAAACTAAAGCTAAAAGACCCCATGTAGGATGTCAAAAAACTGTAGGTGAAATTTAGCTGGTAAGTCATTGCCCTGGAACACAAAGGTGGTCAAAAAAAGAGTATATAAATCACAGAAACACAGAATCATGAAAAGCATGGGTTGCAAGAGACCTTAAAGCTCATCTTGTTCCAATCTCCCTGCCATGGGCAGGGACACCTTCCACTATCCCTAGGCTAGACTCCCTGTGTGAAGGTGGCCTTTGCAGACACCGACTGGCATATTTCATTTTTTATAAAGTGAAATACAGAAACAGGTTTTTCTTTAATGTTGGGTTTGGCCTTGTCTCAGAAACAAGAGCCTAGAGATGAAATTCTACACTAGTGCCACCAACTCTTTTCGTCAGTTATTTGAGCAGAAAACTCAGCCCAGAGTTCATGGACTCCCTGCCTTTCAGCAGACCTTGCTTCTTTGCCCAGTACTTAGACAGACAGCCTTCTAGAAAAGAACCGAGCACTCTCAGTGAAAGCTTATTTCCTGAGAGCCAAAAAGCTTGTCTGTACTATTGCTCAGCTCCCCATATCCCACTCCCCTTCCAACACAACAGCTGTTGTGATGCAGCTACATGTGGTAAGGAGAAAACATGAAGGGTTCTAAAATAAATCACATTTAAGTTCATACGAAATAAACATCCTTGGTGATGAAGCACTGATAACCTGACCATGAAAAGGGAAGGGGGCTTAAATGGGACAAATAAGGTCCCAAGAAATTCAAACACGCCTTTGGTAATTCAGATCTAATGTGCTACATGAAATACCATCTTGAGTAGGTCAAAGAAATGGGCTAGAAACATTGAAGTCACTGTCAACTCCATGGCTTTTTCCACTGCTGGGGTCAGAGAGCTATAAGAAAAGCAACAAACACAGGAACACGAGCCCTGATCCAGCCTTTCCCAAATCAGTCATGACACAAGGAAAAGAGAAACAATTTGTCCTACCTCTCCTTGATCTTCAACAGGATGAACGCAGCCCACCAAGCATTGAAAGACAAGAACACATGCAGGCATGCAGGCAAACGCTCATCCACACTCAACTCACTTGAGCCTTCTTCTGCTGCCTTGACCAGGCTGGATTTTTTGGTCTCCTTCAGGTTTGCATTGCTGTCCTGACTGGACACACTGAGACAGGAGCCATCCAGGCTGTTCCGGTCGCCCTCATAGCTCTGTTTGGAAGGCATGTATGGGGCAGCAGTGAGGCTGAGTGCTCAGGTGCTGTCAGCTGTTCCCATATGCCTCCAAGAACAACATGAGAAGAAACCCCTGTAGTTCCCCAGGTACCTTTTTTGCTCAGTGTAGCTCAAATCAACGTGACTTGTAATTTACAGCTGATCATTCGTTTACTTCATTGGTAACCCTGACAGGCCATTTTGGATGTGTGTTATAATAAAAGAAAAAAAGACTTAAGGGACTTTGTTGGTGAGTTGTGGCTTCTTCTCTGCTACCTGTGTGAGCAGCAGGAAATTCAGATGGAGGAAGCAGTGTCAGATTTCAGAGAATCGTAAGACAGTTTGGGTTGGAAGGGACCTTAAAGATTATGTCATTCCAACCGCCCCTGCCATGGGCAGGGACACCTTCCACTAGACCAAGTTGCTCCAAGCCCTGTCCAACCTGGCCTTGGACACTTCCACAGATGGGGCAGCCACAGTTTCTTTGGGCAGCCTGTGCCAGGGCCTCACCTGCCCCAAAGGGAAGAATTTTTTCCTAATATCTACTCTAAACCTACTCTCTTTCAGTGTGAAGCCCTTCCCCCTTGTCCTGTTGCTACACACTCCTGTAAAAAGTCTCTCTCCATCTTCCCTGTAGGCTCCCTTCAGGTACTGGAAGGCCAGAATTAAGTCACCCTGAAGTTTCTCTTCTCCAGGCTGAACAATCCCAGTTCTCTCAGCCTTCCCTCACAGCAGAGCTACTCCACCCCTCTGATCAACTTGGTGCCTTCTCTGGACTGGCTCCAGCAGCTCCACATCCCTGTGCTGTTGTTCCCCAGGGCTGGAGGCAGCTCTGCAGGGGCATCTCACCTGATGGGGCAGAGGGGCAGAATCCCCTCTTCCCCTGCTGCCCACGCTGTGGGATCAGCCCAGGCCAGCCCTGTGGGGTTCTGGGCTGGGCCATGTCCATCCTCTCCCCTACCAGCACCTCAGCTCTTTGTCCCCAGGGCTGCTCATCAGGCACAGGTCAAAGAGCGCAAGAGGCAAAGTACTGCAAAGCTGAATGATACGAAACATCTGCTGTACTTGAAGGGCTACTGACAATGTCTTTGGTGCCATTGTCCAATAAATGTGAGGCTCTTACCACACAGCCACATAATTTAAAAAAAAAAAAAAAGAGTGATTAGTTTTTTTAGTTTTTCCTCACTGTGAATTGATATGAGCAGCGGGGTGAGCGCAACCACAAGCACTCACAGCATTGTCTGCTGCAGTTTTATGAGGGAGCATATGGCAACACTCATCCATGGTGTAACTCCTCTTACATCCGCTCTGTTGCATCCAGGATGAGTCTGGGCCAATTTCATCGATGATAATTTCAGTGGTAACTGTCAATTAAAATGTCGCTGTATTTTGCAAAGTGGACTCCTTAAATACAATGAACTTATAATCAACTGCTTTATTATGTCTTACTCTATAGAAGCAAGAGAAGTCTATTAATCTTGTTTGCTAATTTTACTTAGAGCATGTCCCTCGAATTCCAATTAGCTCTGCTAGGCTGATAAGCAATAGAGTGTGTGCAGATAGAAAGGGTATTTCACCAAAAAAACATTCGATGCAAAGAGACCTGACTTTTTAGTTTGGCAACGGTGGAATAGGGAGCTGAAAAGATAAACCCATCCAGTCCAGTGAGGATGAAGTCAAAGGACCCCATGCTTTGGCTTCAGGACTTTGAATAGTGGGACCCATTGCTAACCTTTGTGGGCACAGCAAGGGCAGCAGCAGGGAAATACACCCTGCTGTGCATCAGCAAGGTACTGAGCTCTCATCTGAAGAGTTCCTCTTACACTCCTTGATTTTTCTGTTGAAATTGCAAATTACAGAGCTAGTGATAATGGGCTGAGAGTGGCCTGACTTTCAGCTCTCGTCTGAAAATCAGAATTTCATTTTGGATAAGCCAAAAAAACCCTTTAAGTCCCTAATGAGCTGCCTTGGACTTCAACCAGATATTCAATAATTTCATTTCTGTGAGTAGCAGTGGGATCTGCTTTGAGCCATAACTGTACCTGTTCGTAAAGCGTGCGCTCTATCTTTTTGTCCTCTTTCTTTTTGGAGAGCCAGCGCTCGCACAAGAAAACAAATGACTCCTCTGTGGTCTCATCCAGGATCTCCACTTTTTCCAGAAACCAGTCAGGGCTGAACATGCTGTTATCATGACGAATCTTGATCTTATATACAATGCCAAGGTCCACAGCTTCTATAGTAAATGTGTCCTCCTGCAGAGTGTTCAAGAGCAGTTGATTCTGTTAAAAAGCTCTCAACAGATCATCTAGTGAACAAAAGCAGAAAAGAGGGACTGCAGAGCACATGTGTTTAAATTCCATGTTGCAGGGTGGTGTTTGGATAAAAGCTTTATATATCCCTTACAGAGGCATATCTGTGAGCTAAAACTGTTCTGCAGGGAAGTGTTTTAAAGCCTGTCTCTGCTAGGAGGACAGCTGCAAAAAACATCACTTTTGCAAACAGAATATTGAAATCCTGGCAGATTTTTAAGTTCAAGTATGCTTCCCTTTCTAATCCAGTTAGATCTGTATGGACAATCCAGATAAAGCAATCTTTGCCACCGTTATTATCAGAGTATCTCAATATGAGGCTGTGAATGTGACTCATGGACTGACCATAGAGTATCACTTTTGGTGTTATTTTCTCAAAAGCAGACACAGTTTAGGCCCCATAAACTTATCATCCTTTGTGGTGAATTCCAGTATATACTGTATACATGCAAATCCATCGCACAGAGGCTATGGGAATGAGAGACCCCAGAATTTGTGTGCTTCCAAATCTACAGCCAACAGCTGAAGCCAGTTTATACGGACCAAGCTCATAATCTGTCCATCAGTGACTTCACAGGAACATCTGCCTGTTTGCTGCAGTGCCTGTCATTTCTAATACCCAGCTGACAATCCATACAAAGCATTTCAAGAGATAATGAATGTAGTAAATGGAATCAATCAATCCATCCCTCATAGGAAAACTCAGCCTATAAAGACAGTCATGGACTTGTTGGGTTAGAGACTGAGAAATGGAAAGTGGTATTAACCCGTTGTGTCTGTACCTGTCCTCTTTCAAACTTGTTGAAGTTTGTTTCAGATTTACTGAGTTTTCTCTCTCCCATGTCCCCCAGATCTCCGTAGATATTTAGGAAAACATTAGCATCTGTCCCAGCGCCATAGATATCCCCAGTGAACACGCTGATCTTGTATGTGTGAACTGCAGAAAGAAACAGAGGCATGATTTCTGATCAGGTGAATTACTAAGATATACGAATTTACCTAAGAAAATGGTCCTTAAATTTTCTACTCATTGCTCAGTTCTTGGAGGTTCTAAATCCCATATGGTTTTTCCTTTCAGGTTTCTGATCCAAAGACTGGAGAAACACCGGGCTGAAGTTTGCTGACTTTCCTTTTCTCGTTCTAATCAATGCCTGTGTGTTGCTTTGATCACACAGTTCACAGTTAAAAATGCAAAGAATCATTATGGTTATTACTGGATGGGAAGTCGATAGAGGTGAGGGAACTCAGCACCTTTTCATACGGAGGCTCAAGGGACATAGGTCTGAGAACAAGTCATTCAGTGCTGTGAATCAATCCTTAATACTCCATCTTCCATAAACAAACTCTGGGGATTCAGATGTGCAATTACTACAGGAGTTAATGGCATGTGTCTCTATAAATTCCCCAAACAGACAGAGAACAGGTTTCTGGGTCCTTTTGCTGAGACAGTATTTAATTAAGGAAGTGTTGAAGCTGTGCTATGTAAGTATCCTTTCTCTTTAGCTTGCTCAGTGATGAGACAATAAAACCTCATTAAGCCTTTAGTAATGTGCTTTACTAAACCTGTTAAATACTCCTATTTTTATTTTGCTACTCTTCTCCAAATTACACGGGGAAAACAAACAGTTACTGAAAGCATCCTCTCCAGGAAAACAATGAGGGACTGTACAAGACTCTGATTACCCTGGTAGCATATGAGCCATGGAAAATGCCTCCTTGCAAATCCCAGAGCAATGCAAATTAGGAAGAGGCACAAAGTCTTAGTTAGGATTCTGTGTATGTTAACAGCATTGAAGAAAATTGCTATATTGTCTTTTTCTTCTTTCACGGTAAAACAGACCCTATTCTGCTTTGTCATCCATGAAAGATTTCCATTGATTTCTCTAAGAAATGGATCAGAGTCATCACCTGCGAACATCCATCAGACCAGGTGCAATGCTGAGTTTTCTGGTTTGCCTCTTCATATTTTACATCTAAAGCAGAAGTTCCCAAACTTAGCCCTAGATCCCAGCCAGAAGAAACCTTCAGTTATCCAGAATTTCTATTCCATAGACTGAAAAATTTGTTTTAAGGCTTCACCTTTAGAAGGAAAAATGAGTCACCTAGGTTAGTTAACACATGGTAACTGATGCAAGGTAAAGCAACAGAAATTAGTAAGTTAAAGAAAATGTCATGCCAGCATCTAGAAGTCATAGAAGTGTTGAATCATCGATTTGTTTGGGTTAGAAGAGACCTTTAAAGGCCATCTAGTTCAACTCCCCTGCTGTGGGCAGGGACACCTTCCACTAGACCAGGTTTACCACAGCCCCACGCAACCGGAGCTTGAGTGTTTCCTGGAATGTGGCAGGCACAGCTTCTCTGGGAAACCCTTACCAGTGTCATGACACTTAGTAACTGTGGGAAGAAAAAAAAATCTCGCACGAGCTACCACACAGTTCCTAACAGGAGGAAGGAGGGCACCTCCCAGTTCTAAAGGCATAGTGCAAAAAGGCTCCAAACCTTCCTCCCAGCAAGGCCCCTCTTCCCTTGGCAATGCAAAACACTGATAATCCGTAAAAATTCCACCCTGACAATGTTCTACTGTAAATGCAAATCAGACCCTGAAAAGAAAAGAAACAGTGAGATAAATTATTTTTTCTGTTGAATCATCTTGTTGCCAGATGGAAGAATCAAGAATGGAAATGGCAGCTGAATTCCTTTTGCTCTGCTCAGGATGAGGAAGGTTAATTACCTCTCTCAAGGGCAGAATGAGCTCAGGGAGGCAAAAGGAGTACCTTTCTTAGAGGAAAAAGAGGTAAGAACAGCTGGACATACAGAAAAGTAATGACTTAGGGGTGAAATTTCAGTTCTTGTTCACTTACTTCAGCCACCAGTGGGGCCAAACACTAAATGTCAACACTTTATAAGATGGGCTCAGAACTGAATAAGAATTTATTTGCCTCCCCAGAGGCACTTTAATGAGGTGAAGGTGGCTGCACAGATCCAAATTTCTTAAGGATGTCCATTGGTACCTGAAGGGCAGGAGGGAAAACAACTTTAGGAGGAAAGAGGAGCATAAATCAGACTGGTAGGGTAGGAAAGGAAGGGGCAGAGTGCACAAGACAGTTGAGTTGGGCAATCAAGCAAAAATGTTAACACAGCCTGGAAGACAAGATGTAAGAATTTTGCTGGGCATCAGAGGAGACATGCAAACTCTGCCTGTGTAGAAGGGCGTCTGTGACAAGTTCTTAAAATCCCTACAGGTAAATGATGATGTTGTTGCCCAGAAGCGTTTCAGGTGTAAGAGAGGCCAGAGAAGAGGGAGGGAAAGAAAAGTGAACAGTGGTACCAGTGTTGCATTTGCCTGAACCACACATCCAAATGTTTTGTACCAAAAAAATCAGACAAATTGGTTACTACCTACTCCTAGGATTACACTACCTTCCAATGGGTCTTCAACTTCTTCCTCTATCTGCTTGAGTGTCCCATCCTTCATGAGTTTTTCAGTAAAAATATCGGACGGTACCAGCTCTCTGACAGTCTCGCCGTCATCCTCAGACTTTGCAAGCCATCTTTCACATGGAAATGTGACAGTTTCTGAGCCCTGGAGTAAACATGACAGAGATAATCTCTTCAAAACAATATGGACACGTGTTAGCATCTCCCCTTTGAAAATACCCTGACACACTGGTAGGTATTTCCAACTCATGCACGCATGTGTGTATGTAGAGGCAGACCTGAAATAGCACACAGAAATATATTTCCTCCAGAAAGAGGACATCTGAGGACTCTGAGATGAAGCACTGAATGTGCAGCAGAGAACAGTACTCTCAATGGCTGTGTGAGAGTGGCTGTATGATCCAGCAGTTCCCTGCCTTTCCCGGTTTTAAATGTTCCAAATTCCTAATCAGGACTGCACCATTCCTGCTGAAGCTGTGTTTACTGAGACTTTGCAATCTCCCTTCAGTCCTTACTCAGGCAGCATTCTCTTTGAAGTCAGTAGGGCTTTTTCTTTCTGAATTCAATAATTCAGAATTTTGCCCTGTAATTCTGTGACTCAAACTGGTTTCCAGGCAATTCCCATACATTCATTAAGAGGAGAAAAATACTGATTTAATTTTTGATCCTTTGTTTTGACTTCACTTTGGTGGAAACAAATATGATTTATATCATGAAACAGACAAAAACAATAGAAGATGTGGTTTGCACTCAGTAAACAAAAGCAATCCCAGATTATTCATTAAGAACAGACTCCCATAAGGCCTCCAAGATGGTAAGATGCTGGAGGCTTTGAGTGCTGGGGACTCGAGGC
This sequence comes from Corapipo altera, assembly GCF_003945725.1. NCBI lineage: Eukaryota > Metazoa > Chordata > Aves > Passeriformes > Pipridae > Corapipo > Corapipo altera. The sequence goes on from NW_020884918.1 coordinate 5,300,518, forward strand.
TATGACTCCCTAAAGAAAGGGACATGAGCCACCATGCAAGTTCCAGAGGCCACAAGTCTGAACAGAAGAAAAAAATAAGTTAGTTTTAATCTCACAGTAACTAAATAAAGATAAAAAAATGGCCCTTTCTTTACTGACAACTTCATAATTTCTCTCTTACACAGTACAGGGACTTCCTGCTCTTTCCAGCGTTTTGTGTGCCATCACTTTCATGCATAACATATAAATGTATGTTAATAGAATCACAGGATGGTTTGGGTTGGAAGGGACCTTAAAAATCATTTCGTTCCAACCCCCTGCCATGGGCAGGGACACCTTCCATAGACCAGGTTGCTCCAAGCCCTGTTCAACCTGGCCTTCAACACTTCCAGGGATGGGGCAGCCACAGTTTCTCTGGGTAACCTGTGCCAGGGCCTCACCACCCTCACAGACAAGAATTTCTTTCTAATATTGAACCTAAAACTGCCCTCTGTCAGAGTGAAGCCATTCCCCCTTGTACTGTCACTCCATGCCCTTGTCCAAAGCCCTGCTCCAGCTCTCTTGTAGATGCCCTGCATTTATAATTTTCACCTTAGTTACTTTGCTGTGATTATTTATCAAGCCAATACAGGATCCTTTCTTCACTACTTTTACTATATAAATACTAAAACATTAATACACAGTAAAGGAAGGGAATATCTCCAACTGTAGCAATCTTGAACATTGCTGTCACTGTGTACTACAGCGCTGTACTCCTTGGAACTGCCAGATCCTGCCTGTTTTGGCACTATCACTAGGGAGGAATGGGTTGTGCACCCAAAAGCAGAGGTGCACTCCAGTCACAACTAACCTGAAACTAACCAGTCTCTGTCTCACCACACACAGATCCCAGAGAGGTTGAGCTGTGGGAGCTGAACCCCTCCAAAGGGCTTGTGTGACTGTCTTGAGTCTGCATCAGAATTGTCCTTCGAGTCCACACAGCCCAAATCTGCAGCTGGCAATGAAACACCATTTCTCCTCCTCTCTGCTGGTTCCTGCACTGCTGCAGTTCAACCCCAGACTTGCAACATTTAACTCCATAAGGGGATTGGAGCATGACATAACAAAATGGTGTCAAAGAACATCAGCAGCACTTCAGAATATTTCAAACCTTTCACTTTCCAGTGTTATTTGTGCTGTACAAGCAAAGTGACATCACCTAATGACTGACCAGAACTTCTGCCTCCTCATTTCTGCACTGGCTTACCTTGTGTTATCTCACTGTATGCTGAGATTATGAACTGTGCTGATCTCCACACCTACGGACTGGGAAGAGGGGGCTTTCCAGAATGATGGTTCAATGCTGAAACTCTCTCCACCTGATAGACATCCCACTTCAGCCACATCTCTCACTGATGCTTCAAACTGCTCCTAAACATTCATACTGTTGGCTGTACATGCCATTGATGTGAACACCATTTATTTGGTAATAGAATATCCAGGGACTCCAGTGACTGCACAGTGGGACATAATGTGCAGTTACTGCAAGAGTTAATTGTATCATTACTGTTAACCACTATGTCATTGCCACAGTTTTTATTGGAATTTCCTTGCTAGTGATTGCATTAATATTTGTGTGATGTAAAGTGCACTGGTTTATGTTACCAGGGGTAAAATCCGCTTGCAACCCTGAACAGAATTTGTTTCATTAGAATATGAATCTGGCCCTAAGCTAGAAGCAGGGTGTAGTGCTCTGAAAATCAGTGCCTTTCCCTTCTCCAGGTTGTAACAAATGAAATATAATTATCAAATATAATTGGCATGCCAAGACAGAGTTTTTTCAGCGTGCAACAATCCTAGTTTCCTACCCAAGTGCTTTCAATTTAATCTGAAAAGTTACTGACCTCATTTTTCTTTTGCAGCATTACAGATCCATCTAGACACATCTTAGCAGTCTAATCAGGTAGCACAGCTTTTAGAAGCATTGGCAGCATATTGCTATCCTGTGGCAGGTCATAATATCCTGCGGCTGATCAGCGGCATCGTGCAGTGCTCTGCTTTCTTCTTTCTTTCCCATGCCATAATCAAAAGATCAGCAGAATTGTAAACCTCTCCATTCCTAAGTTGTTCAGGGCTTTCCTCCCTCCCTCCACCTTCAGGTTTCTCACCCATCTACCCTTCAAAGCTGATGCAATGACTGCAGAGGGGGGGCAGCCCTGTGACCCTTTCTGAGCGAATGGAAGAGCACCCAACCTGAAACTCTTGGGTACTTCACAAAGTGTAGAAAGAAGCAGCCCAGGAATCTCTTTTCCCTTGGTTTCCATGTTCCTCTGCATCTTCCCTAACCCATGACCAATAACAATATCTCTGAAAATGTAAATTTGTTCAATAACCTAATGAAGCTTTACGAGGCAAGGGTTGGGCAATACAGCGCGGGTCTGATAATGACAGACTGGTAAACAGGTGATCATAAGAAAAAATCAGAGAGTATTGGCTTGGGAAGAAGCTTGTACAGGAGTATAGGAGTGTGGGGAAACCTTCACCCTCTGTACAACTTCCTGAAAGGAGGGTGGAGGCAGGTGGGGGTTCTCTTCTCCCAGGTAACAAGAGACAGAAGAAGAAGAAATGGCTTCAAGTTGCATGAGGGGAGGTTTAGGTTAGATATTGCAAACCATTTCTCCCCTGAAAGAAGAAATTGTTGTCCAGCCCTGGCACAGCTGCCCGTGGCAGTAGTGGAGTCCCCATCCCTGGAGGGATTTAAAAGCTGTGTGGATGTGACACTTGAGCATGTGGGTTAGTGGTGGCCTTGGCAGTGCTGGGAGAATGCTGATGATCTTAGAGGGCTTTTCCAACCTAAACAATTTCATGATTCTGTGGTAAGGAGGGCTCAAGGCAGATCTTTGAGTTGATTGTGTAGCAAAGAGAGCAAAACATATCCTGGAAATTTTGAAGGAGGAATCAAGGCGAGAAGTAGGTTCACCATGGCTAAGTTGTGTTTACACCAACACTAGATATTAGAAGTCACTTGAGGAGGGGGCAGACTTGAGTGGAGATAAAAGCTGACATCCCTTTGAAATAAGGGGAGAGAGCCCAGGTGTTCCCAAACATAGCTACTGCTCTTCTGGAATACCCCTGAAGAAGTGATTTTGCTTCCACACTTCCCCACAGCCAGATTTATTCCTGTTCCTATAGCCAGCATCTGAAAGCAGGGATGAGGAAGAGTTTCTTACGTGGACAAGATCAAGATGATGAATCTGAGTGCACTGCCTTAATCCTGCTGACATGAGTAACCAAAAGTCCAAGCATCTAACTTGATTTTCTTAACATGAGTGGTTCAGGGACTTCCACTTACAGGCATTTTGTTTGTCTTAGTTGTACTGGCTCCCTGCACTTATTCTTCCAGAATTAAGGGACTGATGAAATTACTTCTTGTTCCTGTTTAGCCACAATACTTTTTATTTTGAAATGCTACACCCACTTTCCACTTCCTTCCCTGCGATTCCCCAAAAGAGAGCTACACATGAAAATATGAAGCTTTAAAAAGCCATTGACTGCAGAGCCTTATCATCAACATTTGAAGAATAAAACATGGCAATACATGTTTGTTGTCCCCAGATCCCCAAGCTCCAGCAAGTTCATTTAGTGTGCATTGCTCTTTAGGGAGTCATTTTTCAGTGTTAATCACATTTTGCATACAGAAGATGCGCCTTGGGAAATGGAAACGGCTGCTCGTGGAAACGTGGTGCAGAGTGCTGGGATTCACAGCCTACCTTCCCATTTGGCAGCAGCCTCCGAATCGCCACACGGTCCAAGTGCCATCCCGAGTTCAGCCCTCCACCCTTGTGTCCTATGCGGATCTTTTCAATCATGTCACCAACGTCCTCCAGCTACAGGAAAACAAAACAAAACAAAACCAAACCAAACAAAACAAATGAACAATCACCACCACCACCCGCCCCAAACCCAAATTAAAAAAAAAAAATAACAAAAACCAGAAAGCCAACCCAAAACAAACAAACAAACAAAAAGCAGAGAAATATTACGACATTAACAACTGGTGATTTTTGAGGCACCACTTCTTTAGCTTATTTCTTATTTTTCCAGTCTGTATGAGGAAGCAAGTAGTAGCGTTGATGCCATATTAGAATCATAGAATAAAATCCTAGAGTGGTTTGGATGGGAAGGGACCATAAAGCTGACCTGATTCCACCCCCTGCGATGGGCAGGGATACCTTCCACTATCCCAAGTTGCTCCAAGCTCATCCAACCTGGCCTTGAACACTTCCAGGGATGGAGCTTCTCTGGACAAACGGGGCCAGGGCCTTACCATCCTCACAGCCCAAAATTTCTTTCTAATATCGACCATAAAACTACCCTCTGTCAATGTGAAGCCATTCCCTCTTGTCCTGTCACTCTGTGCCCTCGTCCCAAGTCCGTCTCCAGCTCTTCTGGAGCCCCTTTAGGCACTGGAAGGGGCTCTCAGGTCTCCCTGGATCCTTCTCTTCTCTAGGTGAACACCCCCAGCTCTCCCAGACTGTCTCCAGAGCAGAGGGGCTCCAGCCCTCGGAGCATCTCCATGATCTCCTCTAAGAGTTATGCCCTAACTTGCATTTTAGCTAAAAGTTTTCACAGAACTCCTGCTCCAGAAATGTAGAGAACCTTGCTCTGCACAAATTACCCACAGCATGAGACAGTTTGGGTTGCACAACTGCAATCCTGCATCTCAGGCTTCTCTGAATGCATAGGAACGAAGGTAATTGTTTGGGAATTGCTACATAAACAGCCTGGCACATTATATTATCTCTCCTGTTCCACCACAGAATCCCAGTGCCATTCTGTGAAAGTCTTATGAAGTGGCTACTTTTTATGGGGTTTTTATGCCTCACCTTATTACTTGGGTAATTTGTTTCTAGTTCATTACTTTTAACTGACGTCTCTTTCAAAGGCTTGAACAGGAAAAATGGAAATTTGCTCCTAAGTAATAGCTTTTGCTGATTTCAGTGCAAACTTTTGTATATCTGGCCTTTAAAAGCCCAAGACTGTTTGCAAATCTCCTCTGCACATAGAAGAACACTGAGCTGTCCTTCTGTTCTTAGGCTTTTAGAGTCTTATTTTCTTGGAAAACATGAGAAAATGGAACATATCAATTTGCATCACTGGAGACCACTCCCTTCTGTTCTCAGCTGACAGAAGTGCCCATACTGAAGAAAAGACAGTAGTAATTTTAGAAGACTCTATAAATCAGTAGAACTGCACTACCTAAGGAATTCACACTCAACAAACTAGGTTTGACTTCCTCACCCCTGCCCTGACTTTAGACAGCACAAGATTCACTGTAAAATAATTAAACTACCCAAACTCATTTCTACAACTCACACATGCACACAACTATACATCAGGGGAAAATTATTTTTCCTCTTTTGTCCTGGATAAATACTCATCTTTCAATGAGGCTTTTAATCAATACATAGCAATAAAGTGATGCTTGAGCAGTAAAGATCCTTGTTAAAGAAGAAGTGGGCTTTACCCTACTGTAGGCATCTCCAGCAAATCATCACTTGGAACCATAGATGAGAGCAGTCTCTAATCTTTTGTGCCTCTTTTGCAAAATACAAAATGATAGAGGCAGATAAAAGCACCAAAACAAACAGATGATTCCCAGTTTGTGTTTCCTGAGATCCCCCAAATTGTTTTTAAGGTCTGTTGAACTCCAAATTATGGCTCTACACAAGTAGGTGAAAGAGGAGTATATTTTTCTTCATCCCCATCTTCTGCAGAAAGAGGAACTGGTGAAGTGAGAATGGAGTTTGGGGACAGGTTAATATGATGTTATAAATCTGGAGAACACGCTGCATTTCCCCTTGCTTCATCTAAGAAAAATACTATGCTTCAGATTCCACCAAATCTGAAATAAATCTTATGTAATAAAGATATAACCATAACACTCAGCTTAAGATTTATACCTGTGGATTAATGCAACCTCTATTATGAAAAACTATGTGGAAACTCCACCAAAATAAGTCTTTTTCTTTGTTTTTAAGGAATCACACTGGGGATTTATTATATGATTCATGCCATATAACAACAATGTGGGCTGGAAGTATTTTAACTTGTAAAAAAATTTGGTTTAAGATTTCCTTTCAATTACAAAAACAATCCCCACCCGAAACAGAGAGAGGTTGTAAGGTCCTCTATGAAGTCAGTGTTGCCGTTGCAGCCAGGAAAGGAAGGTAAGGGCATGTAGCAGTTCCTAAAGGATAAGCCAGAGCCAGAGCTGGCTGTATTTTTGCCTCTCACAAATTCTCAGCTGTAAGTATATATTCTGAACAGAAATTGCCTAATAGTGTTGCTGTAAATGAGCTCACTCATCGATGTGCACTAGTTCACTATTTGCATACACTTGTGCAAACACTTCAGGAAATACTTGCAAGATCTTTCAAAAAGTTAGGCCTGGGTATAGAAGAATCATGTTGCCTGTGACCAGATGATGGCTTTTCTGTCTGAGCACACAGAAGAAAAAGAATTTTGCTTCAAAGTGTTGCCAACTGCAGGAGAAAGAAAATCTTCAGGCAAGTAAGAGCTGATAAGGATAGGTGCACATATTATATCCAGCAGGCACAGAGGCTGATATCTTCTGTTTGCCAAGTGTGTTATAGGAAATGGAAGATGTAAAGACCTCTCAAAGTGGCTCTCAATTTCACCTGGAAGGACAAGCCCCCGTATCCACTTACTGGTATAACACGACTCCACGACAAAGTTGCACAAGCCTTTCCAAGTGTTAACACGGCACTCAGCCACAGGGACACTGTGTGCTGCACCTTGGAGTTGCTACTCACTGAAGGTCAGTGAGAAAAGATTTGATCCAGTGCACAGTCTGACTGTGGGAGAACAGAGTTTTGAATGCACATTCTACAAGTGAAAGAGTTGAACAGTTTTCCCTAAAAGAAGGTCCCCACTTCTCTCCGTTTTCTCATCTTAATCCTCTTGAGAAAACATAAGATGGGAGTGAGCACCTTTGATCTTACCTCCACAATGAACTGATTCACTGAGTTCCTTTCAAAATACATCCTTTGCTCTCTCTTGTTGAGGCACAGGGATTTCTGCTGAGTGCAGATCCCATCACATCCGTAGAGAACAATGAAGACGTCAGCGTCCGTGCCAGCCCCAAAGATGTCACTGGTGTACACCGTGATCTCGTAAGGAACAACTGGTTCAGGGAATGGCAGAAAAGGGAAACAAACCAACAGAAGTCAGTAAGCAGCATAGCAATGCTACTGTGAAACATTTAACAAAACAAGAAATTAATTATAAGACTCTGCAATGAAAGGGGACAGGGTAGGAATCACACACTTGTGGTCATTAAGGTTATCCAGCTGGTAAGACCTAGGAAAATCCAAAGGAATTTCCTTTAATGCTGCAAGGCAAATTGACCTTGATACATGCTCATGTAATGAGATTTTAGGTTAATCACATGATCAGATAACATCCACTATATTTATACCTGCCATCCAAAGTTACTGAAATAAGATTTATTTCAACACCTCAAGTGTTAAAGCAAAACATGAATTCATAAATTTTTGAGCAATTAGGCAGATGGATGAAGTTAAGACAACTGGAGGCAGTATATAAATATTCAAGATAGTATTATTGATAAAAAAGTCCTACTATTTCCATTATTAAACATATGACAAATATCAATCATAAGGAAAAAATAATTCTCTGTTGTTCTATTTTCACTTAGTACTTCTCTGAAACACTGAGGTAAACAGGTTAAATTACAGCCAGACCAATGGTGAATGCAGAACAGCAAGGATCAAGACTACAAATACTTCCCTATTCTATTCCTGTGGTTTGATTTCTCCAGAATGTCCCATGACCCCGAAGTCTGATGCCTCTTTTTGTTCTATTTGTCTTCACAGCTTCTCAGTCCTGCTGGAGTATGACTCAGACTTGCTCAGGAATAAGGCTGACCCAGGAATAAGACTGGGGCTCTGATCCTGGTCTGCTATGGATTTGCTGAATATCCTCAGTTTTCAAGGTGAGATGGGGTTTAGCTCACTAAGTAAGAAACATATGTTCAGACGCCCACACATCAGGTTGGTGTTTACCTCTCCAGATGTAATCGCTAAAGTCAATGTAGTCTGAAGAAAGACTCAGTCAAGGAATGAAGGCATATTCCTTGGGGTTAGCCATGTCATTCCCCAAATCCACCCTCTGAATGACCAAACAATCACAATAGCAACTTAGAACCCTTGTGAGGACACACTATTTCAGGTGCTCCATTTGGGAAAATGAATCCTGTCCCAACCTCCTTTAAAGCCTTTCTGAAATCAAAACACCAGATAAGGCCTGGGCATCACCAGTTAGCTGCAGGGACCTCTCCAGCCTCAGGAAGACACTGTCCCTGCAGTCCATGTTGCTACCCATAAGCAGAGCCTTCAACACCTGGATTCTGTTACCACCAGGATCTGCTCCTGGCCATCTCTGTCCCATACACCCCCTAAACAGCTTCCACCATTTCCCTCCCCTGACTATAATCTTCTCAGCTGCTTGTCATCCCCACCCTCCTACTCTGCCACGACTTCAGTCATTTTTGCTATTTACTGTGTAGCAGTTTGCACTACATTTCAGACTCAGCATTGCAGTTAGGGTAAGAGAGAAGGTTCCTGGTACCATCTCTATTACTGTTGGAGTAACTCTGATTATGCGTATCAGAGACTAGGCATTCATTAAAAAGCCGGGCTCTCAAAATACAGCTCTCAGAAGGACAGAGATGAAGAAGTTTTCTTCTACAGAGAGTCAGCCTGGAGGTACTCAATATTCTTTCTGCTCAACTCAATGAAATCTGTTCTGCTGTGCTGCAACAAAACTGGAATAGTTTCCCCAGTATGTAAGAAGAGGGGAAAAAATCCCGGAGACCAAAAAAATCACACACTATGTATTATGAATATAAAATTATCTTCTCTGCTGAAGTCCGTAGCACTTGGTCTTGTTGCTTGAATATTAACATCAGCTTAGAACTGAATCAGCAAAGCAGCGCCCTAACAAGGTCACCAACAGCACAACTTTCAGCTGTCAGACACCCATTTCATTTACATGGCACTTTTAAAGCTGTATCCCCACAGGGATGATTTTAATTAGACTGCGGATGACATGTTTTCATCGTGAAACAATTCTGGCACGAGTCATCATAAAACAAATCAAACCCGTTTAGTTACCTCTGGCAAACTGAAAACCCCAGGTTAATTGTTAGGAAAGCAGAATGCAGTAAATAACACAGAGGGAACGGTTTAAATGGTGAAAAAGCCCGACACCGAGCCTGGTGCAAAGGGTTTGCCAGAGAGGCCTGGCTTCTTCCAAAGGCTGGATGTGGACTGCTGACAAAAATCAGGTTTACACAAATTATGGTACTGAAATGCATGGTATGCCAGAAACTCCTACATCATTATGATATTCAGGGCCATTAATAAATTATATAGTCAACATCTGCATCAATATATATATCAACTGGGATAACATGGCAAAACCAGATGAGAAGCACATACAAAGTCTCTGATTTGTATTCATTCCCATGAAAGTATTCACTGCATCTATCAATCAATTTATTTTTTCAGACACAAAGGCCTGGAATGCTGCATCTAGCTCTGGGGACCTCATTAAAGAGGACATGGAACTGCTGGAGCAAGTCTAGAGGAGGCCACAAAGATGTTCTGAGGGCTGGAGCCCCTCTGCTCTGGAGCCAGGCTGGGAGAGCTGGGGGTGTTCACCTGGAGAAGAGAAGGATCCAGGGAGACCTGAGAGCCCCTTCCAGAGCCTAAAGGGGCTCCAGGAGAGCTGGAGAGGGACTTGGGACAAGGGATGGAGGGACAGGACAAGGGAGAATGGCTTGCCACTGCCAGAGGGCAGGGTTAGATGGGATAGTGGGAAGAAATTCTTTTCTGTGAAGGTGGTGAGGCCCTGGTACAGGTTGACCAGAGGAGCTGTGGCTGCCCCATCCCTGGAAGTATCCAAGGCCAGGTTGGATGGGGCTTGGAGCATCTGGGTTTAGTGGAAGATGTCCCTGCCAATGGCAGGGGGTAGAACTGGATGATCTTTAAGGTCCCTTCCAATTCTCTGATCCTATAAATCTCCTATTTCTTCCACCTGACTGACAAAAGTGAGGAAGTGAGCAAAGAGTATACTTTCTTCTGCTCCAAACAGTTTAGATAAAGAAGGCAAGATACAATAAGTAAAATTGCCTTGGTCAACGACTGGGAGAGGTACAAAGAGGTGACACTGGCAGATCATCAGACAAGAAATTATTTTAGCTTACAGGCTGCAGATACAAGGACCTAGACCTTGGAGAGACCTTCAACATGCAACACGATGTTGACAGTAAAAAAGGAGACAAAACAACTGATACTATTTTGTGTGGTTATTCTCACAGCTACTTATGAAGAAGGCAACTGAGGCAGAAAAACAGAGATTGGGCAGCTCTAAATTTTGATATTTATATAAGGAACTGCAGGAGGTAAGGGTTTTGAAATCATCAATGCATACACTGAGGGATGAGATGAGATGAGATGAAATAGGAGACAGCTTTGGTGTGTACAACTTATCTCTTAAGATTGACCAAAGGAGCACCTAGCAGGGCATGACATGGTAATCAACTCTGAGGCACCAGACCTCATCCCTCATCATGTGGCATCCAACATATGGAAAGAAAAAGGTGGTTTAGCAGTACTGTGGTGGTTGGACAAAAAATATTTATCAACAACAACTTGAAATGAAGCAGATCAGGGAAGGACAAGTCAAGTTCAGACCCAAGGCTGTGAGTACCCTACATGTAGTCAAAGATGCTCAAGAGAGGGGAAAATAAGGAAGAGGGCTACAGAATAAGCAAAAGAATGTTTCATTTATTTTATGAAGGTCATGTTATCTGATGCTCAATATTCTGGAGACAGGAAAAGAAGTTGCCAGAATGGGAGAGTTTGAGGTGCCATAGCAGACTTGAAAATTATAAGCTTGTACTCAGAAGAAGCTGAGCTGGGGTAATGGTTACTCCAAAAATTATTTTAAAGAGCAGTGAAGAGTAAGGAATAAATTAGAGAATACTAGGAGAGGCAGACTGGTACAACACTATCAGAAAAACACCACTCTGAAAAAAAGTCTGGAAGAAGGTCAGCAAGATATGGGTGATCACTGCCAAAGGCACTGGAAGAACTCAGGCTTGGAAGCAAGACCAAAGTGTCTGCTTTGACAACAGAAATTGCAATATTAGAATGGAACAAGATCAAAGGGAAACTGGATACAAGGAACGCAGCTTGGAATGAGCAGGGGACTTGGACAGGATGGTGGAAGAGGGAGCAAAGAGACAATCAGGCACATCCACATGACTTCTAATGATTCTCTGGTTTGGCAAATACAGGAACTGTTAGTCTAGAGCACCCAGAGGAACCTTCCTGTAGTAATTGAAACAGCTGGCATGTGATCTATTTATAAATTTTCCAAAGCCAATTCAAGGGAGAGGCCAAGCCTATAAAACCACATAAGCTAGTGTAATTTAATCTTCTGTAATGATGGGTGTACCCTGGGGAAATGGCATTCTGCTCACATGGGATATACTCTCTTGTCTGTAGTTTTGCAGGAAAGATGATTCTCTCAATGGCTCCATCATCCTCCGATTTATCCAGCCAACGTCCACAAGGGAACTTGAGGCACTGTCCCAGTGATGGGGCATCAATCTCCACCCATTCCAGAAACCAGCCAGTTGAATTACCTGTGGTTGGAAAGATAACAGTGAATAATAACCCACAGAGCCTTTACAGACAACGGGAAATGCATTCCAGACCTCCGAGAAATAAATCTTTCTCTCCTTTGCCAAAGGAAAAATAAAATATATAACACAAAACTCATCGAGCTAAAATGCTTTACATTTCTATATCTGTCAGGCTAAAGATGTGCACATGGAAATGCTAATTACTCCATCACTTGGATTAATTTGCCTTTGTAATAATACAGAGCAGTTATCAACGAACATGTCCCTTGCTGCCCCACAGGGGAAGGGATCCATGCATCCCCCCACTGCCTACCTTGTTTGTAGTAGAGACACAGCCATGCCTGAAAGGCAGCCAAGACTTGATAATCAAAACGACAGTACAAAAATTAATACAGAATTGAGACAAGTCTACAGGTCCCACATGACAAAAACAAAAATGATGTTCAGTGATATCTGAGAAATCTCTCTAAGGACGTGGCTGCAAAACTAAGGAAACTCTTGCAGAGGCAGAGGTTGCAAAGCTCCCTGCAAGTTGCCACTACTGAGCTCATATTGCCACAGACATGGGAATGCAATTAGCAGAAAAGATAGTAGCAGCAACAGCCAAAGTGACAGCAAGGATCTGTCACTGAAAAGTAAATGACATTTGGGGTCTTGGAGGCAGGTTATTTTATACAGCAACGTGCCTAGTGCACTAGAAATACTGCATTACCAAGCAGATTATCTTACCTTTATTGTCATGGCCTATCTTGATTTTTTTCAGGTCTCCAATGTCCACAGACTCCACTGTAAACTCATCTACCTTCCCACGCTCAAATTTGTTCTTGTTAATCTTTGAGGCCTTTAGGCTGACTGTCCCTGTTGTGGCGATGCAAAAGGACATTGTTCAGTGTGTGAAACAAATCCTCTGGGAATGTCAACAGTGGAACGAGGGAAGTGGCTAAAATGCAAAAACTGGCTTTTCATCTCAAGATCTGAACTTTGTCCCTTCCTCTGAGCCCAAGTCTGTACCATCACCCAAAATATACAGAACTCTTCCATTGAATGATCCTCTGGCAATGAAAAAAGGACGATGCTGTTGTGCTGTGTTCACAGCTAAAGAAATCAGTGCTACTTGTCAGTTCCCTGTCACTCTCACGGGCATCCCAGTCACTGTACACACAGCTCAGCTGCTTCCAAGAGGATTTGCTCATCAGCTGATTAAATACTTCTGGGCCACTCAAAGAGGCAGAGGAGGGCTGGATTTTGGCAGCATGCTGATTCATTGCTGAGGAAAGCAAATAATCCACCACATTCACTGCTCAGTAACGTAGTCCCAGTCAACTGTGCTGTTTCTATAACCAGAATTAAAAACTTTAGACCAGCAGCTGGTGCAAATCAGCATCGAAAAGTTCAGCAGTGACTTAGAGCATCTGTTGGTATGCTCCAAGTCACCACGATGTGTTCACCAACAGCGGGAACACAACGTTGTAATAAAAAGGAGTGACGTGGGGTATTGAGGATATAAAAGGAGACTGTGACCTGTCTTTTCAGGGGTCCAACAGTGAGTTACCATCTTTTTACATTGTGTGAAGCCATACCTGTATCATCTTTACTTCCATAGAGTATGATGAAGACGTTGGCATCTGTCCCAGCATTCTTCTTGTCCCCGGTTTTCACCTTCACAGTGTATGTCGTTGATTTAGCTGTCAGATAAAATATCCTAATTTAAGAGTGTGAAGTCTGACCAGGAGTTAACTCTACTTTTCCTTCCATATGTGTGCTTGGTTTGAGTTTTATTTTGACTGATCACAGTCACGCTGTAATCTCTAATTCCTCTCCTATGCTGTGGTGGCTCTTGAGGTGAGCTGGGCTATCTGGTTGTAGAATCTTCTCCTGCTCCAGTCATTCAGTGCATTGCCTGCACATCTACAGATAAAAAATGTGCTTAAGCCTTCCCATTTGCTTCCTGGAAACCTCAAACACTCCTCAAAGCTGCCTCTGCCTATAATATTTCATCAATAAAACCCCACATACCCCCCTTTATATTATCAGCACCAAATAATGTATGTGCATATAACACATACCAGAAGGTATGTACACTGACATATACAGTTCATACTCACAAACACACCCTTCAGAACAACATCCTTAGGAGGATTTCTACTGCACCATCATTTAACAAGTGCAGTCAACTCATAAAAAAATGTGGAAAAGTCTAATATAGTCTTCACTGCGCTGCTATAACCTAAACAAGATTTCCAAAATGGAACATCTTCTCCATAGTTACACACGTTTCCAAAATGCTGCTTAACTAGCACGTCCTCCTGAACCAAAGGGATAAACACTTTGTGGAATTCTTTTGACTGTACAACTTGTGGAAATTGTTCACGTATTCAAAAGCATTTGAGGAGGAAATTAGGGGAGAGTTTAAAACCTTTCACCGGCTAGGAAACCAGTTGGGCCTTCAGCACCTTGAAGCATCAGACCCAGGAGTGTGTCACTGCTCTGTGGTTACCATGCAAAATTATTTACAAGTGAAGCAAAGTTAATTTGGAGGACAACTGACATAAGCAGCAAGATGGAAAGTAAGATAAATTCTCTTTCCTTTCTTTGGCTGTGTTTACTCCCTGATCACTTCTATGTTGAAACATTTAACCATTACATTCCGTGATGTGAAATGAATGAGATCTATTCCTTAGATATTAGCAACAAATATGTATTTCATTTAAAAGACGATGACTGACATGTTACCCATCTTCCTAGCTCTGTCACTTTGGGTCCAATCTTGCAAGATGATTAAATCAACTAAAAATGAGGAGGGTTCGTTCACTCCTTGCTGTCTGACACACACTTCACATTTCATTCATACCTGAAAATTTCATGGTAGGGGCAGAATTACAGTACATGAGTAACTGCTACTGCTAAGTGCTAGTGCCCTCAGCAGTGCTATTAACTCGGTTCCTTTCAAGAGAAGAAACACAAGGCTAATATAAACCTTTCTGCTCCAGGCCCAGCGTTGCAGGAGACTGGCCATCATTTTCCGTATCTTTCTTTACAAATGCTTCATCCACTGGGACCAGCTCCCTGATAACCTGACCATCATCTTCCTCAACTGCTAACCAGCGCTGGCACGGAAAATAATACCTGCAAGAATGACAGCAGCAGCCGGCACTTACATAGGACTTCACAGGCTTTAATAACACAAAAAAGCACAGATCAGAGGTTACTTAAAAAAAACCAAAAACAGACCAACAACAAAAAAACAAACCAAACCAAAATCAAGATTATTCAAAGCCAAACAACACATCTGTTTTCATTTTTGAGATCTGGTGTCATTTGGGGGAACTCAATCCATAAATAGGTTAGGTAGCACTTACTGCATAGTGCAGTTTCTGGGCTGTCAGCCCCATATGATTGATTCATTTTAGTTTTAAGTCCCAGAAAAAGTTAAATAACTTAAGGGAACCTCCCGTCTCCCAGGCATTTTATGTTTATGAAGGCTGGACCCATCTTCAGGTCCTTATGAGTGGTCCCACCCACCAGAGCATTGTGCAACTTTTAAGCACATGTGGTTTCAAGCACGTTCCAGCTCAAGGGCAAGCCTGTATTTCAGGTTTTGAACAGCCCAGTCTTTGCTCATCCAGCTTTCTGTGAAAATCATGGGAGTTTGCTCAGATTAGGATTTGCTTTTGGCCCAGACATTTCCATTTGGTACAAAAGACAACTGAATCGTGAGCTCTTGGACTTCCAAAGTGAGGCCTAGAAGGGAAATGCTTGAGTGCTGGCTCTGCTCAAGGACCTTTCCAGGAGGGAAAGTTGAGTCCCTCCCAGGAGAAAAAGAGAAAAGCTGAGGTTCCCTTCCAAATACTGCTGGTTACCAAGCTGCAGAGATGCTGGGACAGCAAAACACACCCCCCCTCAAGTACCCCAGAATGGCCCCCCGCTCAGTATATGGCACAATCACCACTAGGCTCCCAAAGGGTGCCTGTTCCCTGTGAGCTGGTGAGGAGCTACAACGATGCCCTTCTGCACCTCCTCGGCCTCCCTGCAGCTCTGCAGGCTCCTGAGAACGTGGAACCCTTTTCTGAGCATGTGAAAAGGGTGCAGCAGGGTGCTCACGTGGTGCTCTCCTTGAGGTCAACAATCTCTACCCTCTCCAGGTACCAGCTTGGGCTGGTGCCAGAGTTATCGTGGCGAATTCGCAGCTTCTTCAGCTCACCCAGGTCAATGGCTTTGATGGTGAACACATCCACCTGCACAGGAGGCAAAAGGCACATAAAGCAGGAAAGAAAGGCAGTAAATGGCCAAGGGTGGTCCTTTTCCCCATTAAAAAATAGCTATTTGTAAGTTCTCCTGGTACTCTTTTTGTGTGTGTACAAAAATAACTACAGAGCTTTGAGGTCTCCTGTTAACACTCATGCT
Organism: Corapipo altera; assembly: GCF_003945725.1. Taxonomy (NCBI): domain Eukaryota; kingdom Metazoa; phylum Chordata; class Aves; order Passeriformes; family Pipridae; genus Corapipo; species Corapipo altera. Next base: position 5,316,638 of record NW_020884918.1, read on the forward strand.
TGGCTCTTTCATGGAGCAGCCACGGAGTGCCCAACCCTTCACTCCTCTCTTTACCTCATCCCAGGCTTAAGTCATCTAGGCTTAACTCATCTCTCCTACATATCATTCCTTTCAGGCTTGGTATTTTCCCACAGATTGAAACTGGAACTGAACAGAAACATATTGACTCCACAGAAATTCTCCTGTTCACCTCTGTGTAGAGTCATAGGATACCCAGAGTTGGAAGAGACCCACAAGAATCACTGAGTCCAGCTCCAAGCTCTGCACAGGACGGCCCCAAAACGCAGCCCATATGCTTTATTTCAAAACACAGAATGTCCTCCCTTTGTCACCACAACCAAGAGGTTAATTTATTAACTGTGTTAGTGTGACAGGATGGTCCTTGCTACCATAACAGTTTAAACATCTTAATGTGATTAATATGTTGGTAGACTTCAGGTTTGTACTCCCAGGAGTACAGAGCATTACATTTGCAGCTTGGAGCTCTTCCCACTGAATGAAGAACCCTGTGCAGGTTGCAGTTTCACCGGTGCCAAGCTCATAAATCACAGCTAACAGCTTATTTAACAACCTTAGGCTCTTTTTTCGTGATTGCAAGTTTTCCACAGCTGCTTTTTGTTTCCATAATTTTTTTCTTTTTTTTTTTTTTTGTTATTCAAAATTGTTCCTTGAAAAACTCCTGGCTATAACAGTAGCTTGTTAATTGTTCATCAACTTTTTTAAGGTAAATACTCAATCTACTAGAGATGTTCTTTAATTGGACTGGATTATAATGTAATTACAGCACACTGTGTAATATTGTTTTTATTCCCTGACTGGTCGAGTGGAACATTTAGAATAGTATTTGCAACCTAAATACCTACACACTTGAGCTGCCTCACAAAGGCTCTCCAATACTAATTTAAAGTTTGTGGTTTTCAAGTATTCCTGGGAGGGAGCATTATTACCAGAATGCTTACAGGAAGCAGATGCAAAAGGTGTCTCCAACGGGGAATTGGTTGTTCGGTTTATTATTCAAATGAACTTCCCCTGGAAAATGTTTTGAGGAATTTTGCTTTACATATTTCAGAAATAAAACGTGTTTGAGCTTCAAGCTGAAAGAAGCCAAGCCTTGAAGAGAAGAGGTTGTATTGACTGGCCAGCATGATAACTGAGAGAGCTCTGCCAGCCTTCTGCTCGCTTGAGTGAGTTGAGTTCATGCATTACCTGTCCCTTTTCAAACTTGTTGAGGTTATTCGACCTTTTCAGCTGGCGCTCACCCGTGTCTCCTCTCTCTAAACCATAGATGTTCAAGAAGACATTAGCATCCGTCCCAGCCCCCCACACAGTCCCAGTGAGAACGCGGACTTCATATGTATTCTCTGCAAGCAAAATTGCAAAGGCAATTCAGGAGGAGCCCAGAAATGACCATACTTCATCAAATCCGTGGCTCACCCTGCAAGCATGTAACCCCAGAACACGAGCACAGAAAGGTTTTGCCTGGAGTTTGTTTGCACCTAGCTTAAACTATGAGCAGCTTCATCTTCCTCCAGCCATAACGATAGTTACAGCTTGCTAGACTCTCAGCCACAGTGGTAACCTGTGGGACTCTTGAACCCAGTGCCCCAGAAAATCCTTGGAGAATCTTGCAGAATTCCAGCTTCAAACTGCCTCCTCCATGCTCTGCCTTAATATAAGCACCATCCTCTTCCTCCCCAGCACTGATCAACCAAAGCAAGGGGTAAGCAGCTCTGCAGGCCAGGGGCAGTGGGACAGTTGAGGGGGCATAAGTGGTCCTGCCGAGCACTGCAGCGTGGTTATCATCCTTCATGCAGCTGCTGGATACATGCACATGCACACACACACACACACATACCCCCTGATATTTACCCTCTAGGTCAGATTCCCCGTCAGGTACCAGCTCCACCACGAGCTCCTTATCCCCCTCGTCTCTAGCCAACCAGCGGTGTGCCACAAACGTGTAGACATCCATTCCTTCGTCCACCTTGGTCCCCTCCTCCTCCTCCTCTTCCTCCTCCTCGTCAGACTTCTTCTTCTTCTTCTTCTGCTTCTTTTTATCAGACTCCTTAGCCTTCAGCCGCTTCAGCGTGACGCTTTCCAGGAACCAGCCATCCCCAATGCCTGTCCCATCATGGCCTACTCGAATCTTATAGATCTTGCCAACATCTGCAGCCTCCCTCTGTCGCCAAGGAAAAGTCGTCACCCAGGGGAGACATAAGACATCTCAATTTCATAAAGTGTATTCTCAAAAATGGGGAGCACGGCCTCTAGCACCCAAAATGTCTAAGCAAGGGTAAGAACAATTTTTTATGCAAGTTTGCCTTTACTTTTTTTCGTTCCTGCTTTACCATTTCATACCCCCCATTACCAAATCTCATGTGAACAGACTGAGCTGAAGACATTCCAGGCAACCATGGTGAGGGCAGAAGATGAATCCATGTTTATTTGGCTCCCTACTTCCCCCTTACTCTCCTCACCAGTATTGTCTCTATGTTGTCATTAAAAGTGAATATTCCAAAACATCATACTAGGTTTTTACAGATTCTCAGTGCATGAGGCCTTTCAAAAATTCACAATAAGATATATTTTACATTTAGCACAAAACATGAGCCCAGCAAGAGGCAATAATGGCATAATGAAAAGGCAGTTAACTCAGATGAGCTGATCTCTGACACAGACCCTGGGTTTGGACTGACCTTCTCCTTCCTTCTCATCCAGAAAACTGGAGAAGTATTTTCACACTTTGCTAGTGTGCAGAGAGGATACAATCACTACTGGTTACAATGCATCAGTGGTAGAAGGCTGATCAGTAAGAAGATTTACATCTCTCTAGTCAGTACAGCAGACACAAAACCTTCTTGGTTTAGATTATCTGTCCAGATTACTACCTAATGAAGTTGGATAGAAGATTTTACTCCACACAATCCTTCAACAACCAATGACTTGTTTATGATCATTGCTTATGCTGTTAGGCACTGTTTATGTTATAAAACTTGCAAACATTTGCTTCAGGCTGAAATCTGAAATTAGGCATGTAAGGTTTTAGTCTAGAAGCATTTTGTAGATTAAAACAAAATCAATTGCCCACAAGATGCTTATCAGAAAACTAAAATTGATCCAGCTGTCCTGACATAAAGAATGTGTATTTCCTTACATGGCTTTTCCCTTAGATTTGCTGTGATTATCCTGCATGCCTTGTCTGTAACTGATAGCATTTCCTATTAGCATGTAGCTCACAGAACCTTATTTTTGCCCATATCTTTTGTAGATATTCATTCTATGAAGGAGATGAAAGATTTGTCTATTTATGTTTCAGAGCTTCTGCCTTGTGTGCTTACAAAAAAAATTACAGAAAACGGGTATAACTTTCCAATCTAGCAATAAATATCTGAGAGAGGATATAAGCATGGCTATGTAAACAGAACACTGTACATATGGCTTTATTATAAATCTGATATTGGCTAATAGCTTTTACTCATAAATTTTTGAAAGCTTATTTCCTTTAAAATCAGAGAAACCTAATCTTAAAATTATAGAGAGTTTTAAAAAAGCAAACATTTATAAGGTAGTAGACATTTTAAATCCCAGAGAATTCATTAAAAATGGATAAACATCAGTTACTCCATTCTGTAAAGCAAGAAAATGAGGCAGGAGGAGGTGAACTGATCTAAAAAATACACATTAAAAAACTGCTAAAGCTGTGGATAAAGGCACCTCCATTTGGCCAGTGACAGCAGGAAGAATACCCCAGTCTTGATGATTCAGGGGAGCTTCAGCAATTAGCTCCAAGTTTAGCTGTGATGAGATGGATCCAGCCTCTGTGGGACTGCAAATTCAAAGGGTGACATAGGCACCACTGCGCTGAGCCTTGTGCTGTCAGCACATATGACAGATGTGCCTTAAATCCCACTTCCATCTGGACTATGGGCTTCACTGTCCAGATGTTGGTCTCTCCTTCAATACAGAAGCATGTGGCTCTGACATGTCCTGACCTCAACAGGGTAAGAACTAAGAGCATTCCTTTACCCCAGACCTCTGTTTATCTGGGCAGAAAACCCAAGCTCATGAGGCAGAAAAGGATGCTGGTCCAGAAGGGAGAGGATGCTTGTCCATGTTGTGATCCAAACCTGCTGCTCAGCCTCATCAGCCTGGGACCTCTTGCTGGATTAGCCAGGCCCTGGCTCACCCACCTGAATTACGTCTGAGGCTTCTCACCCCTGCAGATACCCTGCTGAGTTGCTCAGAAGGAGGTGTGAGACTGAAATGTTAATTGTTAATGGCTCAAACAATCCCGGGGTGCTGCCCAGGTGCAGAGTGGGTGCACACCCACCACCAGAGGCTGCAAGCTGGGTTTTCAGCCAGGTAAGGGAAGGGGCTGACAAGAAGCAGATTCTGAGAGGTTGGGATAGTACTTTTTGTCATGCCAGTGTCCTCCCTTACACAAATGACTCAGGTGTGAAAACTCTTCTCCAGGGAAGTACCAGGACATTGGCTTGTAGACCTGAAGTTTTTCATGCCATCTGATGTGACATAATTGGCTCGACTACACTGAGAGAAAAGGCAGCCATCATGTCTTAGAAGGGGCCATGAAACATCAAAGATCCTTGAAGTGCTCAGTGTAAAACTCCCCTCCACACCCCAGGAGAGGTACCTGGGCATTTCCACCTAGCCTGAGCATTTATTAACCCACTGCAATTTGTGTCTGGGCTTCCCCCGTCCTCGATGGATCAAGACTGTGGCCATCACTTTGACCAATGGACACAGAAATTGCAACAATCAAGTCTTGTCAATGAACTCATGGGTGGTGACTCTATACCTTTCTACTCTTATCCTTTGTTTCTCTTTCCTTCTTTTCCCTCATACACTTTCTTAGGTGTTAATTTTATGCTTTCATATTGCTGCATTTCTATAGATGATAATAATCAAAATGGCTACATTTTAAAGTTTGCCGAGCACCTTATTCTACCTTAATGTTCTAAAGTTTGCAAGTAAAACTTTGTTATTGAGCCTCCTGAGAATTTTGTTGTTTATCCCACACACCTACCAAAGTAAATCAAACAACCTTCTCCTAAGCCCGCTGAGTGGAGCGGGGCATAACAATATAAAACCTAAATTCTGACCATTCTGATAGCAGGAGGAACGTGCTGTACACCTCGCTGTGACTCACTGGAACAGTGCTACATGCAGCAAAATCCACAGGGCTCTCACACGTTCACAGAAATTACAGCTGCCAACCCCTGCAGGGCTGGCACACGTACCTGTGGTTAATGGCACGTGTGACCACAGGCCAACCTGGGATTCCTTATATTCTTATACAGACGTGGGGTTTCTTTCCCCAGCTAGACATCAGAATGGGACAATATCATGTGGTGAATCCCAAAGTGTCACTCAAAGGCCTTTTGAGACCTAACATGAGTACCCCCTTTTGGAAGTAAATGTAAACAAACACCGCTATTAGATCACAGACTTCAATGGCCCCTTTGCTATCAGTCCCTCAGAAGATGAAAGCCCCTCCACAAAACACAAAACTTCACAAAAGAAATACAAAAGCTCCCAGAAATATGGACAGAGGACAGCACATACCGTCAGACCTGCAATTTTCTTAAAAAAATTTTTTTATACAATTGGGCCAATTATTCTATCGATGTCTCAGTTTTGGCTGGTCCTTTCTTTCCCCTCTTAGAAGTGGCAGCGACAGCCTTCATCATACCTTGAAGATATCTGTGGCTCCCCGCTCAAAGTTGTTGGATCTGTTTTCCAGGATGATCAGCTCAGTTTTGCCAGTCTCGCCATAAATCTGCATGAACACTTTGGCGTTCGTGCCTGCGGCTCGCACGTCTCCAGTAACTACAGACACCTCATAGTTTATCACTAGTCCAAAAATAAAGCAATTAAATCAGGAGAGAAGCACAGATAACAACTCCTGAGTGCTCAGGTTCAAAATTAAATTACCTTGTCTTAACAAATGTCTACGTACCCAACCATTTGCTCTTATCCAAACTAAAAGTGAGATAGCAGAAGTCTTCACTGAGGACTAACCTAACAGTTTGCCTTTTACAAGTGCTAAGCCAGTGTCACAGGGGTGCAAAACAGAGCCTTAAAAGGGAATTTCATTTCAGTATTAGCAACAGAGATCTCCTTAGTATAAATTATCTCTTTAGTATAATAAAAGGGAGGGTGTTACAGAGAGTAGGTGAAAACATAGCATCCTTTCTCAGGATCTGAAGACAAATTTTAACCATGACCTTAAAAGAAAATGTATCTGCTGATAAAAGTCAAGTGGGCAGTAGGGATTTGGTCCATATTTATCAAAAAGCTTCCCCCTTGCAGGAAATGGGAGTTACACAGACAGGACAGGACATATCTGGTGCAGACATGGGGCACATGATTGTGGAAAAAAAAAAAGGGGAGGGGGGCAGATAAATGTGAAAAAAGCAGAACCCACTGATATTGCAATGAAGAAGCACATTGCCCCTGTGCTGTGTTATGCTGCCCAGGATGCAAACTTTTCATACAGTCTCAGGAAACGGAGATGAAAAACTCCATAATGTTTTTCAGGAGCATTTCCTTTCAGAAAAGGAAACATGAAAATAATTTACTTTCCTCAACAACATTTGCTCATCAGGGTGGGGACTTTTTGGTTTTAGTGTCTATCTTGCCTAACGCACTTGTCCTCAAGAGTGGTAGTAATACATTTTTAGTCCTAGCTATAAAACAGCCACATGTCCTCTTACGTTTCTCAATAGGCACAATCTCACTGGGGTAGACTTCCACCTCCACCCTGCCATCAGCCTCGTCTTTGTCGAGCCATCGGTTGCAGGGGAACATGTACTGCCTTCCCTGGACTGGAACTGTGATCTGGACACTGGCCAGGAACCAGCCAGACCGGAGACCCACGTTGTCATGTCCAATCAGTATTCGGTTGATCTTTGAAAAAGCAAAAAAAAAAACCAAGAGAGCGGGGAAAAAACCACAGAATTTATGCACACAACAGAATCTACTCAATATACAACAATCCCCTCACCCTGGCGCTTTGTTCTTCCACTGTGCTTATGTAAATAATTTATATATGGATTTTTAAATGTAAAGCACTCTTCACATGCCAGCATGTACACTAGACTGCTGATGTAATAGCCCACGTAAAACGTGTTCCTTAATAACCAGTGTAAAGGTCAGAGGTTCTTTCATCACATTCAGTTCTGTGTGTTGATTTGATTCTGAATTCAGACACTTGCACGAAGCACAAAGACACCTGCAATTGGTTCTTACCTTTCCAATATCCCCCATATCTAAAGTAAACTCATCCACTCGACCACGTTCAAAATAATTGCCTAGATCATTATCAGAGACTAAGAGGGCCTCTTTGCTGGAGTCTGCTTTTTCACCGTAGAGTTTGATGAAAACTTTGGAGTCTGAGCTGGCACCAGGGATATCTCCCGTCTTCACGCTGATGTGATAACTGACATCTAAAGTGAGATCGATGTACAAAACACAGACATGTGAGTGGCATTTCCAGTGCTCAGCCTGGCTTCAAACAAGATATAGGGGAGGAAGGATCCAGCCACAGACATAGGAAGGACTTTGCCCTCCACTCATGCATCCAGCATCTTAGGGCCATGGTGGAGAAGCTGTCACACCTTGGAGTTATTTACCAGAACATAAGAGATCCAACACTTACACTAGTAAGCATATAATATTCTGTATGCCTCCCTCTCAGTTAGATGATTACCCAAGCCATACAAATGCACTTAGGCAAGTGAGAATATTTAACTCTTTTTTATACTTACAATTCAATTCAATACATTTTACTTGGTTTTTTCCTAAAACAAAACAAAAATCATCTCAACCTGAGATCTGTAGGCACCATTTTCTAAAGAAAATTGTAGTATTGGAGCCCTGGTTCTTCAGAAAAGGCCAATATAACACTTTTGGTGATTTTCTTCTGTGCACACAATTATTCAATGGAATTTATTCTACTAAAGCAGTGGCAATTCAAGATCCTTCAGAGAAAGCTCTACAAGAAAGCAGTTCTTAAACAAATCATAACATTAGAAATCAAAGTTTCTTTCTACACATATAATGTTGCAATTATGCTCTATTATACAAATTAATCCCATTCATAAACTAGATCTTAAGAGTCAGAGGCATTTCCAGCTGAGTGACCTACTGCAGTTTCTTTCATAAGAGTGGCAAAAAAAAAAAAAAGCCCAGTAGATTTAACTCGAACTGACAAAGATTTTTAAGAAGAATAAAGCAAGTAAACATTTGCTTGTTCCGCTCAAACACGGGCCTTTTTTTTTCCAAGCTGAACTCACTTTTTAGCATTGGTGACTCCCCAGCAGGCACTAATTCTCGGACAATCTGACCATCGTCCTCATTTTTGTCAAGCCATCTGGTTTACAAAAAGAAGTAAGTTATCTCTGAATAATTAGCACCTGCTAGACCTTTGAAAATCTAGGCTGGCTCCACACACAGTCCAAATCCACACCATAGTCAAAAAAGATATTTTTACAGGGTTCTGTATCTCTGTTAACTTAGCAGGACCTTGACCAGACCATACGGCAGCCACGCTTTAAACCTCCACTTTTCCAAGAAGAGAGAGAGCCCTACTCACAGTGGATAAACATCTGCTGTGATGTCCATCTGCCTGAAAAGCACAAACTCCACAACCACAAGTTATTCCTGTGAACAGGCAGTCTCAGCCTCTTGAAATCATTGACCTTCATTGACGAGAGAGACTTGCAGCCTTTATTACTAACACCCTTGATTGCAACCTTTATAGCATGTAGGTTACTAAACCCCCTCTTTTTTTTCAGTCTTTCTGTACATTAGTTTATCATCTCTTTTCCCTTCCTTACAGGTAAGTGTTTATATCCCTTTTTTCTCCACCAGGAAGGGGATGAATTACGTTGTTCCCATTTTCAGGGCTGGGAATGTGCAGGCAGCTGCCACCAGCAAAAACGAAGGATTTCCTGTGTTTCTCAACATTGCTTTAATGAATCAACTAGATTAATTTAAAAAAAAAAGAGCTGGGCACAAACCAAGCTGTAACATAATCTCAAGGGAAAAAATTCTGAAAGGAAAATCATAGAATGGTTTGAGTTGCAAGGGACCTTCAAGCTCATCTTGTTCTATCCCCTGCCATGGGCAGGGACATCTTCCACTAGACCAGGTTGCTCCAAGCCCAGTCCAGCCTGGCTTAGAACACTTCCAGGGATGGAAAATCTGCAGCCTCCCTGGGCAGCCTGTGCCAGGGCCTCACCACCCTGACAGTAAAGAATTTCCTTCTTGATATCTGATCTAAAGCTGCCCACCTTCAGCTCAAGGTCAGTCTCCCCTTGTCCTATCACTACACGTCATTTCAAAAAGTCCCCTCTCCAGTCCCCCTGTGAAAGTCCCCTCCCAAAATAGGGGGGAACAAATTGCTAATCTGGTAACCTTCACAGCTGCTCCTTCACCCTCAGGGATAAAGGATTTCCAGCCCCAACCCCATAATGTGCCATATAGCCACCCTTGTATGACAACAGCAAGGGCCCTGGCAGAGGTTTCTGACTTTCCACTTCAAACCCAGACTGCTGCAGGACTCAGGATATTCCTGTAAGCATCTGTTTAGGGTCAGGTTTCCCACAGTGGTGCCACCACAGCAGGAGAAGTTCCCAGAGTGCCCATTGTTCCCAGGTATGCATCTATCTGCAGCAGCATCTTTTGCAGCTAAAAATACTGCTTAAAACCAGCAGGGGCGAGAAAAGGACAAGTGAGCAATCTCTGCCGGGTCATGCAGGGTATTTAAATGGCTATAATAATTCCCAGAACTAGAAAGAGGAAAAACAACCCCCTAGAAACTTCCTTTTTAAAGGCGCCCACACGGTTGTCACCGTGACACATACATTGTCCTTGGCTGACCTGGATGCCAAAAAAGGAGTGGAGCTTACTTTCCATTTAATTTTCCATCTTTGATTTTGATGGTGAGTCAGCACGTATGGAAAACAGAAAATGACCCTCATAACAAGGATTTGAGGACATGAACAAACGTCCACTGAGAGCTGGATCAAACCTACAGCACCTTGCTGGTAACAAGCCAGCAAAGCCTACAGTCATGACCAGTTGAACAAAGAAGAAACCAGATATTTTGGAAGACCAAAATGACTCCATTTTATCCACCTGAAGAAATATATTTTCAGTCTCGTCCTCTCTCTTCCCACCCAGAGGGAAACAAAAAGCACAAAGACCATGCCAAAAAACAGCACCAGGAAAGAAAACCAAACATGAGCTACAGCCAGCCAGCCCTGGAAGCACGAGCAGCAAATGTTCTCATGCAAAAGAGGTGTGCAGAACTCCCAGCACACAGACACACATCTCCAGCCCCAGCTCCCCTCTGAGCTTCGGGAGGTTGTTGGGTATGCAGTCTACCCCGTATTCTTCCCTTTCACTCTTCAAAGCAGGTGGCCTTGTGCAGATGGGCTTGGAAAAGCCTAAAAGCTAAGGTGGTCAGCGTGAAGGTGATGAACACATGAACATGTGATGATCACACAAACACCATCACATGAGGGCATCAGATGTGGTGGTGTGCCTCAGGGGAGGCTGAGGGGTGTAGTGGGATAGAGGAGCAGAAAAATCTGTGGGGAGTACATGAAATTGTCATCAAGAATTGAGCAAGGGTAGAGTGCAAGGGGAGCACGCTAAGATATCACCTTGTCTTAAGAAAGGAAGCCTTTATTGATGTTTTAGGGTTGGGGGATTTTTATTTTACCTGTGAGAACTGGTCCTTTATACCTTTGTATCATGTAGTTCTTTGATGCTGGCTCTGGATTCACATCCTTGGACAGGTATCCAATGACATCATCCCAAAAGTCAAGATGCTTCTGTGTACATGGATGTTAACTGGGAGGACCCACAAAACTCGAGCCTGAACTCCACCACCCCAGGGCCACGGAATTCAGCATGTTCTTCAGGAAGGCAGAAGCTCACAAGGTAGGCACACTTCTGCTCCCCTGCTGCTGGTTTTCGTGTCCTGCAAGCTGCTGTTTCTGTTGCCAGTGGACATGCTGCTGTTTTCTGTCACCTTCACCACTGCTGGTGTTTTAGGGATACCTGGGATGTATCCAGGTGAATTGCTTTTGCACCAAGGTGGCAGGATAAAAATACATCCCACAAGAAACAGATCTCTGTGTGCAGAACAGCAAGTGATATCTGCTTCAGCAGTGAGGACAGGTGGCAAAAAAGAATCAGAAAAGGAGGACACATCCCTAGATAAAGAAATTCCCATTCTACCAATGTTGCTAGATACTGATGGCAAGAGAAGGAACATGTTTTGGACAGAGGAGGAAGAGAGAGGTTTATCAGCAGAAGTGGCTAAAGGCTCCTTACATTGTTTCAGCCAAGAGAACAGGCAGGAATGGCAGAACTATTTTCTCGATGAGATGACTCTAGTGACAGAGGAAATATCTGGATGAGCAATGCCACTGCATTCCGTCCCTTCAGAACACATGGAGCAATATCCTTAATTTTACCTCCATGTAATTCCAATAGTGTGTCACTGAGAAGCAGATTGCAACCAGAGGTTTATAGCCTTACAGAGAATGCAAATGGATTGACAAATTATAAACACATCAGGCTGCAGAAAATAGAATTTTTCAGTGCAGTGCCATCATATTCCTAGTACAAAAGACCTGTCAAAATCTTTTGTTTTATCAGAGCTTCTACATTATATCATTGAATGTAATTCACATGCCATTGTGGGTTTTGCAAGGGTGTAGTTGTGTCCTGTTGTCACATACTTGGTTTTAAAGAGATATTTTATGACCAAAAACTCAGAGAGGACACAAATATGGCATGAAAGCCACTTCAGAAAGAATTTCTAGAGGATCAGAGAGTGAGGGGAGCACTGTAAAAAATATGGTATGACATCATATATAGCATTTGAAATCCAGCCTGCATGCAATTAGAATGACTAGCACATCCATTACATTCAGAGATACATATGTATTTATGTGTGTCTTTAACTATAACCTATATACAAAAATGTGTAAAATAGACAGATATTTCACATTATTTTTAGGCAAGAAAAGGAGGTTTCTCTGGCTAGTTTGAATGATGAACATTTTTGGCATTTGATCGAGTAAATGCTCTTTCACAGGAGTCTCCTAGTGCATCATCCCATTCATGGTCTGTCTGTTGTTCTGCAGAGAATTAATGATGTTCCCTTATGCTTGTGCTGGACAAAAATTAGGACGGTGAGGGCCATATGCTTAGAAAAAATTTAATGACATATCACTGAAGATTTCAGTGGAGCTGTAATGATTTATAGTGTGTAAAATTCTATCCTGTCACGAACTCACGATTTTGCCTGATCGAAAATTCATTTCTGTCTGGGATATAAATACTATAAAAAATAGGCATTTAGAGAACATCCTCTAGTCCATTCCTGGACTTCCAGAGCACTTTGAGGAGAAAATGAAACCTGAAGAACTCAGTTCTGATCTTCAAAAAAGTTTGGCTCCAGTTCTGGGGTGAAAGGTTTGCTCCTTGATTTTGAACTTTCTAGTGGAATTCATCATCACAGTGCCTAAACTCCACCCAGTATTATAAAGTTCAGGGATGCCACTGAATGATTCAGTGCTCAGTCCCTAAAAGCACGGATATTATAATGCTGTGTGGTTGTAAGGGGGAAATAGTACTGCAGTGAATCCAAGTGATGTACCGGTAATTCTGCAAATCACACTTGGAGAAGACACTTGCATTTACTTCTTGCAAGCACAGATCAAATGACCACTTTAAAAATCACTGACTCTAAGCCAACTGTTTAGAGAGTTGAAAGCACAGGCCTGGGAGTCATTATTCCTTGACGCTCTACCTGAATCTGACACAAACTCACAATTAATCCACTTAACTTCTCTTTATCTCTGCTGGCTCCCTTGTACAACAAAGGCAGTTCTTCTCATAGAGCTCTTGTGATTACTAGGTAATAGATGATCCTACAGTCATAAAAAAAAGCTTTCAGACTAAAAGGCAAAACACAGTCGCGTATATGAATATGTAAATAACAAGAACAGAGACTTCAGAGAGCTCTATGCAATGAAGATCTATGAGGGTATCTTAAAGACATCAGCTGCAGTGGAAGCTGGTTAGTCAGCTCTTTACTGGAGCATCTGCCTTCTACATGGTGCTGCAGCCTAGTTTGTACAGAGGTAAGAAGTCTGTGAAGCTTTCTGCACAGGTGAGATGTGTTTCTGCTGGGAGGCATTTTGTCCTTCAGCTGTCTCACAGAAGCAGCTAAACGGCAGAAGGTCAGTATAGCAGCTTTCAGTAAGAACTCAGCAGCAAAATGGGTTTTCTCCAGACCATGGAACTGTGCTGTGTAGAAGAGTGGAAGTTAGTCAGGTCTTGGAGATAAAGGCAGTGAGGACAACATGTCTACTGGCCAAGCAGAATGTTCCCTAGTGTCCCTTGGATGGAGTCTCTAACTAACCTCACTTGCATTGCCTCTTCTTGGCCAAGTCTTCTTCAACATCTTGGCTCTGATGAGGCAGGTGAAGCAGGACTTTCTGAGCTCCCACCAAAGCAGCAAGTACATAAGGTGTCCCTGGCCTACAGGACTGGAGAGAAACATCCAAACCCTGCAGGTCATGGAAATGTTTGTCCCTCACATGGAGGATGCAGTGGGTGAGCACCTTCGCCCTCAGATGTCTCCAGACTCCATGACGACACCCGTACTCTGCGATGATGCCTCAGTCTCCCGAGAGACACGGGCATCAAAGATAATGAGAGGGAGCAGCTGTCCCTGTGCTTGATGGTGATCAGTCATGTGACCTTCTCAATCTGAGAGGAAGAGATAATGCTGGTACAAGGACAGCAAATAGAGCCACACAACAATGCTCATACCGCTTGGGAGAAGAGACATTTAGAAAGATAAGAAGAGTGGAATTCCACCTCTGGCGACCTGAAGCCTTAATTCACCCCATGAATATTTTGGGAATAAGGTCTTGGGTTTTCTTTCTCCTTCCTTTTTCAGTCCCTGGCCTGAGGGGGAATGCCCTCTGGATTCTGGTGTTCCTGATCCACAGATGTGAAGCTAAGGGGAATGGGGTCATCCCTCCAAGCTGAGGGAAGATGCCCAGTTAAACAGTCATGTAAGGAGACAATTCAAAAGGAAGCATTTAAAATAAGCCAGCTGCACGGTGCAGTTAGACACAGAAATATCTCTGAGGAGTCTGAGCAAAACAGCTCTTCACGTGGACACTTCATGTCCAAGGAAAAACCTGTCTAGCCTGCTTGCTTTAACTCAGTAAAACATATGGTCGTTAAATATGGATCAAAAGGCAGAAATGACTACGTGGTGGTTTGTTCTTTGAGAAGGGAGAAACTGGTTTGCTTTTCACAACCAAGATGACATTGCATCTGCTGCTCCGTACTGTCTCCCCAGTGAGTTTGCTCTCTGATGTGACGTGGCTTTAGCAATGCAGAGAGGCTGGGGCTGGCTCCTGTTTTGTGTTTGGCTGACTCCCCTCATTATAGTGGAATTCTTCCAAGACCAGAGACAAGTAACCAGATTAGACACTTTACCTTTGTTTGCAGTTTAAAAATAATTGTGTTTGAGTTTTACAATTCTATTGGTCCCCAGGAGATGACCTTTTAGGATAGGTGCTTGGTGTTGTGAAATAGAGCTCAGTGAAGGTCCATCCTACAGGGTGGACATCCAGGAGAGCAAGTATGACTTTACAGGACCCTGAACTACTCTGAAGTTAATCTCTCATGTTTTCAATCTAGTTCTCTCTAGTTTGTGCTGCAATGTTGAAGCAGAGCCTAGTTAGTGCCAGAATAGATTATGCATCTTGCTCCCCACAAGTAGCCTCAGTACAGCGCATTTCTTTTGGCCACTTGACTGTCTAGGGAAGAGAAGAATACATTTATAACCTACCCATAGAGGTAAGTTACAGCCCTCTGCTCTACCACTATCTCTGCATTCCCCCTCATGCAAGGAGCTCTTGAGATGGCAGCATAAAAATTTTGCATTCTCTCAACACAAAAATAGCATCCCATTGCTCCTGGAAAGATGGGATGTGCATGTGAGGGGCCAGAACCTCGTTCCACACATGCAATAACACCAGCAGATTGCAGAGTGTGTTTCTGCAGCAGGCAAGTGCAGTGACACTGGATGTGGTACTGGAAGGTTGTGTTTTTATCTTTTGTAAATTCTCTGCATTGCTGAGCTAATTGCTGAGAAGTTCATAATTCATATTGCTGTTCATTTGGTAAGGGGAGTTAGCTGTATCTTAAACCTCCCAAACCACACTCTTTGCTTTCAGGCTTAGCAAAAATAAATGAACTAATGAATAAATAAAAAGGATTAAGCTGTGCTCAGAAAATTCCAGTCATGGACCAACAACTAGGCTCTTCAAAGTCTGGCAAATTCATAGACAGAGGCATAATTTGCAAGCATTGTTTTTCCAGTACCTGTAGCAGGGGAATTCCACAGCCTCACTTTCTGGCTGTCCTTCTTCCCTCACTATCACTTTGGCAAGGTACCAGCCACTGCTTCCTCCTTTGCCATCATGCCCTATCCTCACCCTCCTCACCTGCTTCAGCGTTACTGCTTCGACGAAGAATTCATCAGCCTTTGAGAAGGAGAAGAAAAAAGGTAAGGCAATATTTCTCCCTAAAAGCAAACCAACAACCCAAATTTATTATTGCAATCAAACCAGCATCATCAGCATGCTGCAAGATAATTCTTCACAAGATGAAGGAGAAAGCACAAATTTACCGAGGAATGAAACCTTGAATATTTGTCCTAGATGTATAACATTAGGTTTGTAAATATATGATCTGCCAGCATTTTAAATCTCCCATGTCATTGCATGCCCTCCACAACTGTAAAAAAGAGAAGTAATTTGATTATTAAGAAGTTCATAGAGAGAGGCAGGAAATCCAAGTTCAAACTCCTGCTCAGAAATGAGCTTTGTGGAAAATCCAAAGCAGGTCACTTCAGACCAAATCTACAGAGGTATTTGAGAGGTACAGTTCAAAGACATTACTCTGTGTTAAATTCAAATGACATGGACTACTGAGCACAATTTACCTCCTTTTAATTTCCTGGCATGCCAGTATGGGTAGGGCTGCACAGGGGTATTTCCAGCTGCTCCATGTGTTGTGTTGGGAGGTAAATACCCTTAATACCCCATGAGAGACATGGATTTTATCTCTTTTTTTTTTTTTTTCTTCCCTGGAAAAGGTATCAAAGCACCAACCTAGAGACTACCCCAGGTGATGGCCCTTCAAGACCAGGGCTCTGTTACCCAAGAGTGTACTGGGACCAGCAGTTCTCAATGGCTGAAGGAAGAGAAATGTATTAAAAGAGCAAGTTACTCCTGTGAGAATCGGGCCAGACAAGTATCTGTGGCACATGTACAGACACACACACACATAGCACATGTATGGTAAATACTGGGTGTAAACACACAGCGTATCTGCAGCATATGAGCCCAACAAGGAGAACTGACTGCTGTGGTTACCATCTGTCTGAGATGCCTTGCTAGGTAAGAGAAACCTGTCATTCAGTTGTCCTTCATCTCCCAAAAGCACATATGGTGGTAGCATATATCCAGCTAGCTCCCAGAAAGCGTGGTGGCAAGGCAGTATTTATGTAAATACTGAAATTTATTAAAACAGTCATAATTTTTTCATCATTCGGGAGTCCAAACTGGCTCTTAAAATAAAGACAACTAAACATATTGCCACTGTCTAAAGTGTTAATGATGGGCTCACATATGTCAATGTTACTTACATACTCAGAACTGCTGAATTGGGGATTTAAGGTATCAAAACCTCACTGAGTCAGTCAAAGTCAATGTAGTTTAATTCATTAGGCTTGATGCTCACCTTACTTATTAATGGCTGATATAAATTAATGAGTAAGTAACTAACTGGAACCAAACAGGGCAAACACCTAATTTAGAGGCATCTTTAAATCTTACTTTCTACACAGGCTGTTAGTTTACATCTGCAGGCAAACTTTTTAAGTTAAATTGGTAATCAAGGTACTGTTGGTTTAAGTGGCTGTAGATTAGAGACCGCACTGACTAAGCTGCATTTCTTTTTAACAGGGTATCTGAGTTAATCAGTGCAGATATACTCATTCAGTCTCTTGAATATATGAGCCCTAAGTCTGTCAGGATCAATTCTTAAACAGCTTCCAATTCATTCATCAGCTTTCAGCTCCTCGTGCCAGGACAGCAGTTTTCCATTAGCAGTTCCCAGTTTGGTTACATCATTTGCATACTATTAATCACATGATTTGATTGCCAAAATTATGTTTCCCTTTTTATCCTCCTTCTTGTAAGTTAGCCTATAACTCATTTTTTGGGAGTATCCCATAAAATAGCCTTCATCTGTGTTTAACATAGTTGTATCCTCTGTGAACCAAGCATCTTTCTTTGGAACTGCATTGAAACAGTCTTCAAACCACCACCAAAACATGACTTATTTTGCTTCCACTTTGACAAAACTAGGCTTCACCAAATGACAAAATACCACACTTCATAGCTTGGACCTACATTTTAAAACTAAAATATCTACAATTTAATTGCATAGGTAAAAAATAAGATGTTTGAAATGTCCATGTGTGCAAACCTTTATATCATTTAACAGCAGAATGGACCTTCACATTTGTGATTGCCACATTTCCACATACAGACCTTACAAGCACAAGAAATACTGGAGGAAATTTGTTTCAAAGTCTAAAAAAATTCAGTGATTTCAGTGAAGAATTTGAAATTCTGGACAGTCAAAGGCAAATTCAATGTGTTAATGCATATTTCAGGAGCCTAAATTCAACGGTCTATTTTGAAAATGTGACCTCCTTTTATCTTCATTTTCCTTCCACTCTGAACCTTCAATCAAGTAATGACAGAAGACGTGGGAAATCTGCAGAGTTCTGTGATCAGATTCTCAAAATCTCCTTCCGGAGATATCGATTACATTTTACTAGTCTAAGTTGGACCCTAGAGATCCAAAATTGGATACATATTAAGTAGGTTGACCTCATAGATCAGATCAGCACACTATATGCTTGCTGATATTGCCAATGCTGCAAAGGCTTTAACTACAATTTGACTTCTTCATTATCTCCAGCTTTTCAGGGAATAAGCTTTGTCTTCACTTCAGGCCGTTTCCACCCCCCTCTATTCAGGACACAGACATACAAAAATATATTGAAAACCTCTTTGAAACTAAGACACAAAATTGAGTGCAGGATGGTTGAGGGAGACTGGAGGAAGTATAAAGGAAACATGTTAATCTTTCGGTTCTGAATTTCACATCAAATAAGGTGCTTTTTCTTCCTTTGCCCCAGGAGCCAAATTTTTCTGCATTGATGGAGGAGGAAAGGCTCCCTTTTTATTCTTGGAAAATTTCCTGAAAGCCTACTCCAATCTGGAGACGCAATTTCAGCAGTCAGCACTTATCTGGGGAGCAAACCAAGAGACTCTTTTATGAACATACAGACATCAAGCAAGGGCACACTGTCCCTGACCTAAGCCTCCCTCCAGCTGCAACCTGTTGTACGATGATGTGTCCACATGATTTATTTCTCCCCTGCCGCCCTAGCCCGAGCTGGCAAGGAAATCAGCTGAGTTTACAAACACACCGCCTCAAAGAAAAAGAAGGAATAAGAAAAAAAAAAAAAGAAAAAAAGGCAAAACGAATGAAATTTACAAAACCGCCACGCACTTTAAAACCTGTCTCGAGGTGCTGCCGTGCGAACTTACGTTGCCTTTTTCAAATTTATTGACGGTGTTGATGCAGTTGTAGAGGACGCGCTCGCCCGTGTCCCCCTGGTCGCCGATGAGGCAGACGAAGACGTTGGCATCTGTGCCACTCCCGCTGACGGTCCCCGTGCAGACTGTCACACGGTATTTTATCACTGGGGGAGACATAAATTAATAAAACAATTTCAGCCACGCGATTAATTGCCGTTGAAATTTACTGCGTCTTTCGGCAGGCCTGTAAGTAACTTTAAGTGTCCGTGCTCCCAGCTGGTGCTCGTGCTGATGTATTGGCTTTTTACACTTCCTGGTTATCACCAGGGGAAGAAAACAAGCCAAAATAGGAAGACACGAAATGGTATGAAGACCCATTAAAGCCCCCCAAAGAAGGACATAAAGATGCTGACCCCTCCAAGTAAAGCCTCATGAACTGGAGTGCACACCCTTGTTGAGGTCCCAGTCCTGCTACCTCCCCTCCTGTCTTCCCAAAACAGTCCTGGTGATGGGGGACCTGGTAAAGTGTTTGGGGAAAACAACATTTTCAGCTTCCATGGGTATGTCAGGAAGACAGAAAGAGTTAAAAAGGGACAAGTGCTCACAGATCTGAGGAATGGGCTTTTCATATTGGATTTATGGGGCAAGACAAGCCCAGTTGGCCCCATCCCCTTGAGATCCTTATAATCCTAGAATCATAAAATCATAGAACCATTGAGGCTGGAAAAAGCTTCCAAGATCATGCAAGACTCCAAACTTTATGCAGGAGTTTGGACTGTGTCCTTGCCACCTTTGAGATCTTTATTTAGGATTTTTCTGGGTGGATTTTGAGCTGCCACCTTCCTCCTCCAACCCTGCCCTCACCTCTGCCCTCCCATCCCATTGGGTAAAGGATTTCCAGGGAGAAATATCACAAGGAAGAACCAGCCCGTAGACCAACCTTTGAGAGGGGGATTTTCTTCTCCAGCACAGGGAAGGGACAAGAAATGTTGCTCCCATCCTCCCTCCAAAACCCACCTGCAAGCCCAACACGCAGATGCTGCACCTCGACTCTGCTCAGCACAACTGCTCCTCACAGGGAAGTGCCTGTGTGAGGACCCAAGCTGCCCTCTCCACAGTTGATTAAAAATACATTTCAAAACCAGGTTTATTTACATTTTAATAACATCTGCAATTACAATTACTCTTCTTCTCCTGAGGAACTGCTCTGCTGCATGCAGATCACTGAAAGCAGAAATTTCAGAAAACAGGGGACTTGTGGTCTACAGAGTGTGGGTGGAAATATGAAAAATCCCACTGGCCACCTTGAGATATGCAGCCTTTGAGATATTCTGCCCTCCTAAACTCTCCCCCTAAAAACATTTAGTTCTTGTGACACAAGGTCAAGGTAGAAGTGGCCGCTTCAGGAAGCCAGTGCAAAGTTCTGCAGCTTTCCTTAATTAAATCTCCAGATCAATTAAACGAATAAACAGTTTGGATTGCTTATACATACTGAAAGATGCATTTGCTTTTGCATTACTGTTCTGTGCGACTTCCTATGTATTTATTTATACATACAGCTGCATAAATTTGCATATAACTAAATAAAACTTTAAACACGATTGTTAAATTGTAGATTGCATTTCAGCTAAGCTTGCTTTCCATGAACATCCCTCAGACCTTGCATTTCACATTTTAAGGGAGACTGGAAAAAACCCCACAAGTTTTAAAAAAACTCAGCTAACTCTGGAAGCAATTGTGCTGGGGCCAGATCTCTCCCATTTTCCATCACAGAGAAATTCGCTAAAAAAAAAAAAAGGGGAGGGCAAAAAAAGCCTGGGATTTCTGAGGCTTCATGCAGCTAATGATGCACACAGAAAATACTGCAGAGAGAAAGTGCCAGAAAGAGAAGTTAATTGAATTGCATCGGTCTGCCTGTGCATCTCTCGCACAAAGAGGGTTTCTTTCTATTCAGGTCCTAAGCAAGAGCCCTGCACAGAGCCCGTGGCTCTCACCTGGCATGACTTCAGACACCAGAGATCCCTCCGCAGGGAGCTCCCTCACGATCTCGTTGTCATCTTCATTTATATCGAGCCAGCGGCCACAGTTGAACGAATATTTTTCTTTTGTCAGCGTTTTCAGCAGAGTTACCTTCATTAAACCAAAACACTGCATGAGTTCAGAGGCTTAAAGACAAAAAAGCAATAAGCTCCTGACAGGCTTTTGCCAGGGAGGCAAGAGTAGATAGCAGCAGAGAAACAAAACACATTAATAATGAGGCTGTAATTCTGACTAGTGCACTGTAGTGATGCACAGAGCAAAGTCATAGCTGATGGTTTTTCATTCCTCCTTTCTCCAATCACTCCACAGTGTTGTGAAAGTTTTGAAGGACTCTGTGGCACTTAAAACTTCTCATCATAAGACACTGTATAAACCCACAGAGCAAATCGTGGGGCTTGTGCTGCTGGTTCTCACTGCTCAGAATCAGTGAATGCAGTGAATGAGAAAAAAACCCCAAAAAATAGCAGCAAGCTTGGCCAAAGATCTGCAGTAGCTTCCAAAGGAGTAATGAGCAAATAAGATAGTGGTCTGCAGTTGTCTGGTGAAGGAAGAGTACAATGAAGGTCTATAAAATCACAGGTGACATGAAGAAGGCAAAGAGGGGTCAACTGTTCATTATTCTACCACAAGAAATACAGGACACCAAATGATGCTTGTGGAACAAAGTTGTAAGCAAACAAAAGGGCACAACCAGCCTGTGAAGTCCTTGCCAAAAGCTATTATGGTTGCTAAAAGTTTAACTGCTCAAGGGGAGGCTGGAAACTTTGAACTAATGGCTGGAAGAAAAATCTATTAAATGCTTTGTATTTGGTAGATCTGTTCAGGAAGTAAGAGTCCAATTAAATAGTCAAAAACTGGAAGAATGTTAGGAGGAAGTATCATAAATGCTTGTCCTTTCCTTGCACTTCTCTAGATGAACTAGACGGACTTTTGGCCTGACCAGTGTGGCTGCTTTATGTTCTTGTCATAGAAAATAAAAGCATGACCTGACACAAAGCAAACCTGGCATGAAACGTGTGAGGATTGGATCATTTAAGGCTTCATCTAAGTTCCTAGAGAATAAAATGGATGTACAAGTGGTGTGATTCATGTGCCATGAGGCTGATGCATCCAGAAAACATCAGACTGGCTGTACATGGACAGGTTGATTTCATGGAGTCAGAGAATCATAGAATCATTTAGGTCGAAAAAGACATGCAATATCCTTGAGTCCAACCATAAGATCATTGATGCATTTCATGCATCTTTACCACGTTTGCTTAGACAGTTTGGCCAAAAGTGAATCCTAGACATACTGCCAGATCCTTCCCGTCCTTCCTGAACACAGTTTTTGTGCAAGAAAATAGGATACTATGGGGAAATATATAGCTATGGAAGATACAAGCATTCTTGTTCATCATTTGTGATGAGCAAGAAACAACAGAGATGACTGCAGTGGCCCAAAGTCTGACCAGCACTTTCTTTCTGATAAAGACCACAGTCAGACACCTTCCCCCACCATATGCTGACAACAGCAGTATTTGTTGCCCTCTTCCCACTGGAGGTGGGTGTTGGCCGCGGATGCTTTTGTAGCTCCATGACAATGCAGGAGAATAGGATCTGTCAAACCACATTAGAGGCACGTGAGAAAAACCTCCAAGCGCTGAATTGTGGTTTATCAACACAGTTGTTTACAGATGCAGAGCTAAGCGTGTGTTTTCTTAAGTGCAGAGAATGCCTTTCAAGCTGCTCAGGAGGAGTATGGGTGAAACTTTTAGCTGAACTTGCTGCCTAGACAAGCCAGGGGAGGGCTGATAGCATGGTAATCAATGCTGGTAGAGCAAAAGACATATGCCTGAGGTTCAAGCAGATCACTCTTTTAATTTCCCAAACAGCTCAGTGCTGCTCTCCTCTGCACAGTCTCTGTGGTCTCCTCCAGTCTGCAGGTGATCACCTCCTGTCAGCATTTCGGGGCAGGTGATTATCCACTGTGCAGCAGTTCTCTGCTGTAATCAGTTTTTTGTTATGGACAGTCTAAACAGGCCATAGAAGGAGTGGGTTTGCCTCTCTGTACAGTAATGATGTCTGAGAGTAGGAAGAGCAAGAAAAAACACCCTGGTAGCAGTAAGATGGGACTACAGTGGTCTGACACTGGAAGGATGGGAAAATATGGTTTTCACCACCAATCTGGGCTGTTGGGAGCTGCCTCTTCCCATTACTCTGATTTCCCATACACAGAATCCTTTAGGTCAGAAAAGCCCTCCAAGGTAATTAAGTCCAACCATTCTCCCAGCACTGCCAAGACCACCACTAACCCATGTCCCCCAAGCGCCATATTGACACAGCTTTTAAATCCCTCCAGGGATGGGGACTCCACCACTGCCCTGAGCAGCTGTGCCAGGGCTGGACAACCCTTTCCATGAAGAAATCTTCCCTAATATCCAATCTAAACCTCCCCTGGTGCAACTTGAGGCTGTTTCCTCTTTTCCTGTCACTTGTCACCTGGGAGAAGAGATCAAACCTCATCGGGCTACGACCTCCTTTCCCTCTAAGCCTCCTTTTCTCCAGGCTTCCACTCCTCAGCCTGACAGGGAGGCACCTCTGACCACTGCAGCACATCAAACTCCACTGCCAGCTGGGGAGCAGTGACCCAGGACTGGCTCTGCAGACCTCTCTGACCAGTCTGGCTTTTCAGATCTACCTTCCCATGCTGTCCCCTCACCTTATTCAGATGCCAGCCAGCAAAAGGATTTCTTTTCTCATGCCATATCCGAAGCTTATAAAATGTGCCCAGATCAGGGAGCTCGATCTATAGAGGGGGAAAAAAGTGCATTATCCATTTCTGTATGTCAGCAAAAGATGCACACAAAGGACAACTCCGAACATCTTTTCAGAGCTAAATCAGAGAGGAGTCAATAACTAAGCCTAATCCCTATTTGCAGAAGACAAGCCATGTCATTTGCATCACCACCAAACTTCACCTCCAATACAGTAGGATTTACCAAGGTAAAGATCTCATGCTGATGATTTTCCATGCAGGGTTGAAGCTAATGCCCTGGAAAACAACACCAAGCCAAATTTATCACTTGGACAAGATTCATACCATGAACTTGTCAGTCTGTCCAGTTTCAAAGTTGTCTGAATTGTTGTCCAGCTTCATCTCATCTGACTTCCCCTTGTCTCCATAAATCTGGAAGAAGATGGTGGCATCTGTCCCTGCATTCTTAATGTCGCTTGTCCAGATCCACAGAGACCAGGGGTTCTCTAGAAAGAAAGGTTCAAGCCATTTGTTTTTAAAAGTAAGCTTTAAGGGTAACTTGGTAAAAAACCATAATTCTCATTATTTCCTCTGATAGGTAGAGAGGGTAGGATGATATGAAAGAAGACCAAGACATTTCCTCTTTTTCTGCACAAAACATAACAACATAATCTGCACAAAACAAAACAACATAATCAGCTGTTACATGACTTAAAGGAATGAGATTGGCTGGAAATACAATTCCGTGATTTCATTTAAAAGAAAATTAGGAAAAAACAAAAATCACCACTTGTCAGGTAAACCATATTCTTCTGTTATACATTAGTAACAGGGTAATGCAGGAATGTGCTCCATCCCTGTAATTTCAGTATACTTGTCAAACAATTCTAGCTTCACAGACCATAAAGCCAAGGAAATATTCAGCTTTCCTTTTGCCAAAGGGAAAGAGTCTCCAGTTACTTGAGCATGGTGCAATGCAGCTCCAGGTAGCCCCTCAACTTCCTGGATCTATGTCTGGAACAAGAAGCAATGCTGTATAGACATGGAATCACCTCATCCTGAGCTTTTCTGAGACTGCACTAGTTACCCCAGACCCTGTTTGCAAAACAGGCTGGCTCAGAGGCCACTCAGCTATCCCTAGCCAGGCTGCGCCATGTGGGGCAAACACACTCAAGAGCAATGCAAAGATATTTTCCAAAAGTTTTTAAATTACTTAAATGCCTAAATCCCACCCAACTTCAGTCAGCACTTTTTTTTAATGCTACGTGACGTGACAAAAGATTGTGGCCAAGCTGCAAATTTTTTATCCCTTAAGTCTTCTCTTTATTTTAACTGTAAGACCAGCAAGTTTACATTGATTTTCATATGAGAGAGTGGGTGCATATATAGAGGTGACATTATTTCTTCTAAAGAGCCCCTCATCTGCATTCTTTATTGATGATAATGTGTGTCGCTTCTGCAGGCCTTGCAGCACCTGCAGGAGAGGGAACAGCCTTCTTTCCTCACTCAGACATCAGCTGAATTATTAACAAATCTTAATGAGAGAATTCCTAACCCTTTCAGTATGCCTGAGCCCATACCAGCACGGCTTGACCTTCAGAGCCCAGAATGGAATATAAAAATATGATGACATGCATATAAATTAGATTTTTACCGATCTACTCAGTGTTTGAGTGTAAAAAAAAAAAAGGGGGGGCAAGAGCTACTGAAAAAAAATGAAGGGAAGATGGAACTCTTAGAAAAAGTTTTGTCCCTGTTTTAATAATATACAAAATGTTCATGACCACTTCTTTCTGAAAAGCACCAGGAGGTTTTATACGAGCAGAAATGAAGCAAAGGCAGTTCTGTGGATAACATGTGATAGAGAAGCCTGGTCTCCCTGGGGAAAAGAGCAAGGGCAATTCAGACACCAGAGACTGCTCTCATCTGTCTAGTTTGGCCTCCCTGACCTCTTGCTGAAGGAAAAGAGGAGTGATGCCTGTGTGGAGGGGGAAATGGGACCTTGTACCAGGATTAAATGCAGATAGAGGGCTGTCAGGGAGAAACCACACAGGGGGAAACATGGGTGAGCTAGGGCAGCAGCTGTTGGAGGTGACTAGGCATTTCCCCAAATGCCCATCATCCTCCTCCTATGGTTCATGGGGCACATTCCCCTGTTTTCTGTGCCTTCACATCAAGGCATCCAGGCAGTCAGGAAATTCTCAGAGCCAGAGCAAATACTCCCCAGGTCACAAACACCAGGGAGAGCTAAACCTGACACAACAGTTTCCAGTACAACATTCAAGATGAGGAAGGGAAGGAGTGAAAAAAAACAAAACAAAAAAACCAGAATAAATACAAGCTACACACGGAGCTGCAATCTGCTGTGGGAGCAGCTTGCGGATGCTGTGCTGGGAGATGTTTCACCATGGATACCCCAAGTGAGGTTCAGCCCAGCTTTGATCAGCTCTACAGAAAGGGACAGTCCTGTATGCACGAGGAGATAGGCGAGATGACATAATAGGTCTTTTCTAACTCCAAGTCTTACACTTCTATAATCTGGCAGCTAAAGGTCACAGATTTCTCAAGGCTAATGCTCCCTGTCTATCTCCTGCACTGCAGTGGCAGGGGAATTAGCCTGTCAATAACAATCAGAGTTGATAATAGAGGGTTAAAGGTTGCAGATGCTTTAGCTAAATGGACCGAGTCGGAGGCACAGTGTGGTTATAACACTGACTAACATTTAGATAAAGCTTATTTAAATGAACTGCTGTTTAAGCAGGAGCCCACCCGAAGCAAAGCAACGCGGATTAAGCTGTGTCCATTATCCTAATTAAAAGACTCTGTTTACACACACAGGCACTGGCGCAGGCGAGACGGGCAACTGATGTGTTTTGCTTGGTGC
Source organism: Corapipo altera (assembly GCF_003945725.1). Taxonomy (NCBI): domain Eukaryota; kingdom Metazoa; phylum Chordata; class Aves; order Passeriformes; family Pipridae; genus Corapipo; species Corapipo altera. The sequence goes on from NW_020884918.1 coordinate 5,343,051, forward strand.
AAAACCAGCCAGCGAAGCGAGGCCGGTGCTGGAGCCTGTGTGGATGGACGAGCATGATGAACATGCCCGTGCACTGTTCAGCAAGGCACAGAGCAGCTCCTCCCTGCAAACGTATGCCATTGCCTCCCTCTAGAGAGAAACCTTCAAATTCAGCACCCCTGTGCCTCGAGAGGCACATTTAGTAGCTGCACAGGACTCACACTGGTTATTTCTCTAAGGTCAAGAATAAAAAAGAATTTGAAGTTAGCAGGAAGAGTTTTGTTTTTCTTCCCATTTTTTTTTTTTTTGTTCTCTCAGGGTTGTCTTCGTACTGTATTTAGGTTTTGTTTCCATCTCGAACAAGAAAACTTTGCTTCTGTAGTGATAGGAAATGTAGCCTGGCTTGTCTGCAAACATAAGATGGTGGCTGAGGAAGCCCCAAGCACAGCGAACCTAGGAAGGCTGAAAGATCAAACCTCTTCCCCTAAGAAAATGAGAGTAATTCCTCAAAATATTGTAGAAGTTTCATTTTAAACTCCCCAAAGCAGGATGTTCAAAGCTGAAGCTCATGCCACAACATCAGAAGGATGTGTTGCTGCTGGAGCGAGTCCAGAGGAGGCCATGGAGATGCTCCAAGGGCTGGAACCCCTCTGCTCTGGAGCCAGGTTGGGACAGCTGGGGGTGTGTTCACCTGGAGAAGAGAAGGATCCAGGGAGACCTGAGAGCCCCTTTCAGTGCCTAAAGGGGCTCCAGGAGAGCTGGAGAGGGACTTGGGACAAGGGATAGAGGGACAGGACAAGGGGGAATGGCTTCCCACTGTCAGAGGGCAGGGTTAGATGGGATATTGGGAAGCAATTCCTGGCTGTGAGGGTGGTGAAACCTTGGCCCAGGTTGACCAGAGAAGAAGCCATGACTACCCCATCTCTGGAAGTGTCCCAGGCCAGATTGGGTGGGGCTTGGAGCATCTGGGTCTAGTGGAAGATGTCCCTGCCCATGGCAGGGGGTTGGAATGAGATGGTCTGTAAATATCCCTCCCAACCCAAACCATTCTGTGACTCAATGACTCGCTTCACCTCTACTTGACCACAGGTCATCCCATGTCACTCAGGTGACACTCATGTTGCTTGTGGGACAGGAGTTGATGGTCACAGGAGGCCCCGGACACTTTTACCTACTTTTTAGTCTCTTCTGGCGTAAAGAGACCATTTCATAGAGTTCCCGCTCTATGAGACCATCTCCTTCATCTTCATCCAGCCATTTCCCACACGGGAAGGTTTGCTCAATACCAGTGAATGGGCAGTAAACCACCACCTGGGAAAAGAGATTGGGAAAGTGGAGTTGAATATTCTGCTACTGGCAGCTCCCTGGCACCTCGATCCTGGAAATTTAAATACCAAAACAGAGAAAGAGCTGTAGATCTTAGTCCTGCTCTCAAAATCAGCTTTTCTGGACCAACATGAACATGACTGGTTGTTCAATTCCCCATGTGCAGTAGTTACAACCCATCCGTCCTGTTATTCCCATTTTTGCAGCAGCACATCAAAAGGGGTCAACCAAGAAGAGGTGAAACACCAGGAGGGGAAGGGAATGGGAGTAGGCAGGGTGGCTGCAGGAGCCAGCCCTGCACCACACCAGTGCACGGCAGGGCTTTGCAGAACACGCAAGATACAAAAAGCCTTCAAACACATTCTAAGCTGACTTTGCTTTCCAGGAAAACTGCATTTCCACATAGCTTCAGGATAGGCAGCTGTCCCCCTCCCTATCCTCCCATCACCTCCTGCTGACCTTGCACGTGATCTCACATCACATATTGCCCCACTACCTCCCAGTAACAGCCGAGGTCAGCCACTTTTTGTTGATGGGTTTAGTTTTTTGGTTTTGTTTTTGTTTGTTTGTTTGTGTTTGGTTTTGTATTGTTTTGTTAGTTTCTGGTTTTATTTTTGTTTTGGTTTTTTGGGGGGAGGGGTTTTTTTTTCCTTGGGTTTTCTTTTTTTTTTAATAATTTCTGAGCTCCAGAGCAGCATCTAGAAACTTCAGGGAAGTCTGAATGTAGATGATAACTTTGAAACGCTCAGCACAATCCAAGGCTGCAATTCTGTCCGGTCCCTTGGGCGAACATCTGAAGGTGCTTTTGGAGCTGAGCAAACAATAATCTCTCTCTTTGTGACTGCAGAGGGGCAATCAACCCAATTAGCGAGTGATTGACTTATGCATCTACTGTGCCTTTGAGGCAATCAGCTACTCCCAAGCATGATGTATAGTATCGACTTGTTAAGTCGTGGATATTGCCATCCAAACAAAAGCAGGTTTATTTATTTATTTTTAAACTGTACTTGGTTGTTGGGGTCAGGGTGGGGTCAGGAGACAGTCTGACAGCTGCCTACAGACAAAAAAACTTGGCAGTGTTGGCTTAATGCTGGGATTCCATAACCACAGAGGTCTTTTCCAATCTAAATGATTCTTCGAGTTTATGATAATTTTAGTCTCACCTTCTCACAGAACCAGCCAGAACTGACTCCACAATTATCATGCCCAATGCTGACCCTGCTGAGAGGGCTGAGAAGAGCAGCTATCTCCACGTTAAAGAGATCTGTCCTGGCACGCTCAAATTCACCTCCTTCCAAGAAAATCTTCCCACTGTTCTTTAAGCCTTTGGAGCCGTGGAGGATTATGTGGATCTTGGAGTTTGTGCCAGCTCCTCTGATATCTCCTGTCACTACAGCCACGTTGTACACAATACCTGAAGGAATCAGGAGTTTAGTTAGGAAAAAAAAGAAGGGAGGAAAGGAGTCTGTGAATTATGATTTTGACTGGATTTAGGTCGGACTCTATTGGTTTCCCATTGGTCTATTTTGACTCTTGACTTAGACACAGTGCAATGCTTGATTTGTTTTTGTCCCACACATAACTCTGAGAAATACACATCTATCTTCAGACTGTCCAAGAGAAACAGGCTTGGGGTGACAAAATCCCTATCATATGTCCCAATGGAAAAAAATGGGGGTTTTTTATTCACCATGTGGTGATGATTAGGTGAAGAAAGGCGATGAAACTGAATTGGCAACTAAGCAGGTGAATTTTGAGAGATACCAAGCACTAAATGTGTCAGGGAGTGCTGAAAGGATGGAAAAGTGCTGCTTTAAACAGTGGTGGCAAGATCTGCAGCATCACAAAACTCTGGAAACTTCAGATCAGCAGTTTATAATGCTGCTGAAGTCACGAGAACCTCCATAGTCACTGTGAGAGCCCAAAGTTCCAGCAAAACAAGGTTTGGGAGACATACTAACTCAGCTGGAAGAAAGAAAAAATATTTCTGAAGGGAAGCCAATATGCATAAAAGTGTCCTGTTTGGTTTTCTGTGTTTTTTTCCTAGCTCAAACTGTTGGTCTAAGAAAGAAAACACTTCTTCCTACAGCCTTACCTCTCAGAAGGCTCATAGGCAAGTACACCTTAGACCTGTCTCATGGCACAAAGTAGACACCTAAAACACTCTAACAATGTCTTAGGGAGCATGTATAAAATAGTTGGGGCCCAAGCTAAGTTCTTTGATTAAATCAGCCAGAAATTTCAATAGGGACTTCGGATGAAATAGAAACATCAGAACTCACTCTCATCTAAATTATCCTCCCTTTGAAATTTACATTAAAAACTCGACTCAAGCATGCTTTACTATTGGATGTATCTTCAACAAAACTCATGAGAGCAGGAAAAAAGAATGCAGAGACACGAATGGTAAAAAGTAAAGGAAGCTTTTACTGAATGAATTACATTCCTGTTTTCTTTCCCATCTTCCCCTAATTTTTCTTAACAAGCATCCTGAAGTCAGGAATCTGCACCCAGACCACTTTCCTCATGCACATGCAGGGGGAATACAAGGACTGCAGATACTGGAGACCATGCAAGGAAGTAAAGAACAGCTGTTACATGCATGGTCAAAGTGTTTGCCTTTATGCTAATAAATAAATAAATACAGGCAGAACACTATCCAAATAATCTTCTGCCTTGTGATGAGTTCTTTTGTTGACTTTACATGCAAGTTTCTTTTAACAGAGACATAAATTTTGGTTGTCTTTGCTTTAACCATGCTGGATAATAAGAAAGACTGATTTAGGGATCAGCACTGCCTTTCTCATTTTGTAAAAGGATGTGTAGTTCCCCAGACAAGAACACAAAGTACAATATTCACTACTGCGTGGCACACTGGTGACTGTGGAAATAGCAAACCACTCCCTAGAACCTGGTGAGAGACTTGCTGAAGTAGAAGCCAGATCTTTCATCCTCTGCCCATCAGGCCCTTATCCAGGTGCCTCAGGTGATAAACCAGCTTGTAGGTCCTGCATGGGTTCACCAGTGAGATACAGAGGTGGGAAATAAGCTGGTAATTCAGGGACCCTTGTACAAAACATCCTGCTACGAGCAGATGGTTCACTGCAGATCTCCCTAAGCATAAGGCATTCAGTCTTCTCATGAAAACATGGCTAATAGCATTAACTTCCCATTTCCCACCACAGATTCAGCCCACGAATTTACCTGTGGCTTCAGTGCCCCCAACAAGAATGTCCCTCTGGATTTTTCCATCGTCTTCATCTAAAGCAAACCAGCGTCCAACCGGGAATTGGTACACACACTTATTGCCAATGTCCTCAATGATCACCTGAGAGAAAAAAGAAACAGCACTTTGGAAAATAAAAAAAAAAAAAAAAAAAAGGAAAAAGCAAAGGTGTTACATGCGGGTGGCAGAAGAGCAGAAGCTTAATGTACACACTCTGACCTGGTATTTAACATACTTAATACTCAAGCAGATCCCTCTCCACTCCCTAATTAGTACTGATACAATTTCAGACAATCGGTGAGTAAAACACCAGCTTTTTCCTTTTGCTTTTTTTATCCAGTGAACCCACTCTGCATCTCTCGCGGTGTACGAGACCAGATGTCTCTGCTATCAAGACCAGCTGGCTGGCCTGTCTTCCCTCTCTCCACAGCATGTTTGCTGGCTACTCTTCTCCATCAGCTGAGCAACAGCTTTTTGTTCTGCCTTGGGAACAGGCTGTGTTCTTTCTCTGTGCTTTAGGGCCTTGTTATAAAATAACACCTAGGAATTCCAGGGCAAATCAAGACCATCAGATCAGCTCTAGGTCATCTCTCAGGTCAAGACCATCAGACCTAGTAACATCACTTTATCCCGATCAGTTATTCCAGGATGGAACCATTGCAAAGGCAGCCGCGATACCCTGTGGTAGGAACAGCTTCTAATTTGGAGGGATTTGGCTCTTTGGACCACCAATGAGGTGGAGTTGTGCAAACATGACGAAGTTCAACCAGGCCAAGTGCAAGATCCCGCACCTGGGTTGGGGCAATTCAAAGCACAAACACTGGCTGGACAGAGAACAGACCAAGAGCACCCCTGGGGAGAAGGTCCTGGAGGGGCTGGTGGGTGAGAGGATGGACACGACCCAATCCAGAAACCCCCGTGCCCTGGGCTGATCCCACAGCGTGGGCAGCAGGGGAGGGGGGATTCTGCCCCTCTGCCCCATCAGATGAGATCCCCCTGCAGAGCTGCCTCCAGCCCTGGGGAACAACAGCACAGGGACGAGGAGCTGCTGGAGCAATTCCAGAGGAGGCCACGGAGATGCTCTGGGGGCTGGAGCCCCTCTGCTCTGGAGCCAGGCTGGGAGAGCTGGGAGTGTTCACCTGGAGAGGATAAGGCTGCAGGGAGACCTGAGAGCCCCTTCCAGTGCCTAAAGGGGCTCAGGAGAGCTGGAGAGGGACTTGGGATTAGCGTCTGAACTGATAGGATAAGGGGGAATGGCTTCCCACTGCCAGAGGGCAGGGTTAGATGGAATATTGGGAAGTAATTCCTGGCTGTAAGGGTGGTGAGGCCCTGGCCCAGGCTGCCCAGAGAAGCTGTGGCTGCCCCATCCCTGGAAGTTGGGCAGGGTTTGGAGCAACCTGATCTGGTGGAAGGCATCCCTTGCCCATGGCAGGGGGTTGGAAATAGATTGTCTTGAAGAACCCTGTCAAACCAAACCGTAGGATTCGGTGATATTTTAACAAAACAAGCCAGAGAACAATCTTCCCCTTTAATACTAGATGGTAGTTTTTTGCACCTCCTGCTGAGGTGTTTCTTACCAATATCTTCTTCTGGGCTCCTGAAGCCTGCCATAGATAGAGTTACTGTAGTATCTTAAAACAGCAGAGAAGGGTACTGAAGAATTTCAGTAAGAAGAGAAGAAATCAAAATGTCTATTCCTCTGTGTGGCTTATGCCTCAGAGGAGAAAAAAAAAAATCGCTATTGTGGATAGAAAGCCCTTGACACTTTTCTCAACAAACGGAGAATCTGAAATCTGTCTTTTCGGATAAATTTATGAAGCCATTCTCTGGAAAACAGAGCTTCCCCTCCTGTCACTCATCCCACACCGTGCTGTTGCCTGTAGCATCACTGATTCTCGTTGTGCCTTCGTAGACATCAGCATCTGCCAGGGCTGGGGTTGTCAGGATGAGAGAGCAGTGCCGTGCTGGAGTGTTAGAGAATAAAACAGACGAGGTTCAGGAGAAATATCAACACTGATTCCTCTCTACCAGCTGATCCTCTTTGGGTTCCTTCTAATGGATTTATTCATAAATTTAGAGGCAGAAAACCATCTCTGAGGATAAGCCACACTGAAAACACAAGAAACTTGAGAACAGGTTCATTCAGGTGTGAGAATGCTAGAGCCTCCAAGTATTGGAGCAACTCACACAAAACCATCTACCAACAGTAGACAATAACTGAGATATTTTAGCTCAGTTCTCTGAATTTCTAGATGAATTTGCAAGCTATAAGTTGCTTTGCACTTAACCACAGACATCTTGGAGGCTTGTGGTAGGGTTAACGTGTTGGCTGCAAGTCATCACCACTCCAGGCTTAGGGACTTAGCAAACTCACCAACACTAAAAAACATGTCACGTCACCTGTGACGTGAGAATGAGGTTCTTTTTCTGTGCTTTTTTCCCCTCACTGTCTGATAGACTGAGCACAACTGCTCTGGTTTTCATTTCTGCATTTTTCATGGACAATCAACATCATAACTTTTTCTGCATTGTATGGTGATGGTGGAAAAGCATGTGCTAATATTTGCATTTGTAATCCATCAAACTACTCTCTTACCTAGGATTTACAAATCTGGGGTGAGATCTTCTGCAGATTAAAGCCAGCTATGTTAAATTACATTAAAAAAACATTAAAAGAAAATGAGACTAGAGGGAAGAGTCATAGATTTCTCCTTTTAAAATACTCCTTCAACCATTTCACTAAAAGCTGTAATACCTTCCTACCTTATAGCAGCAGATTAAAATGAGCAGGAAAGAGGAAGAAAGGGATCTTTGTGGCAGGTATATCTCTTTTGCTGTGCCAATGACAAATCACTTAAACTTGGCCAAGCTGTAAGTCTGCAAATTTCCAGTGTGAACAGACCCAACAGATATTTCTTAGACTTTGGTATCTTTATGGTCTTGATAATGAGTTAAGTCAACAGAACGAGAGGGGGCTTGGAGGCCCTGGCTTGAAGAATTCATCCTCCTTGGTCAAACAAACTGCTGTGATTGAGACAGGACCTGTGTCAGTGTTTTACCACCTTCATTGTAAAAAACCCCAAACTTATTCCTTATGTCTAATCCAGATCAGCCCTCTTTTAGTTTGAAACCAAACTACCCAACTGGAATTCTAATTGCCCAATTTGAATTTGCTGCACCTGGTTGAGATGCACCATGCTGGCACGTACAAGGCTGCTGCCAGCACTTCATCAGCCCTCTTTGCTCTGCAGAAAAAGCAAGTCCTGAAGAGGAAACTTCTGGAAAGGTGAAAACTTGATTTGTGACTCTCTCAGTAACTTGTATCACCAGCAATTATCCTTACATTTTCTTGGTACCAGAACCCTGAGAGGGTAAGTGGGATATTTTGACCCCTGGCATGCTTATATTGAATTTCTCATGAGTAACTAACCTTTGCAAGGAACCAGCCAGCAGAGCCTCCCTTGTTATTATGCCCTATATTAATCTTTCTTAATTTTCCCAGATTTGGAGCATCGAGTGTGAACTTGTCCTCTGCTCCTTTTTCAAAGTTGTCTTTGTCATTGTCCAGTCTCCTCACACCTGAGGGGGAAAAAAAGATAAAAAAATAAAATAAGATTAAACAAACAAATAAACAATAATAAATAATAACTCCAAGGAGGAAAGGGTTACTGGCACATGTGTGTTTGTAAGTAAAGGAATATTTAGGAATGTCATCACTGGCTGAATCAAATATTCCCCAGGTATCAGCTCTCTGCAACCAGGATTCAAGGTAAAGGCAGAGGACTTTATATTCTAATAAAAAGGGTACCTTTTCTCGAGCACACAAAAGACCAGGATTTCCATTCTAATGTCACAGTTACTTACAGCTCTCAGAGCTTTCAGAAATATATATCCAGATGGCTCTTAAATCTTTTTTTTTCTTTTTTTTTCTTTTTTTTTTTTTTAATATCACCACATTTCCCTTTTATTTTTAATGTCTTTGAAAATCTCCAAACTGTTCAAAAAAAAGGCTTTGGTCACAAGCTGCAGACTTTGACATTTCAGGACACGGAATTCTTTGCTGCATCCGACAGGAAGGATTTATTTTCAAATTAGGACCCAGCCAGGGCTGTTGGCTTTTTCCTGATCTGACAGAAGTCTGCCTTTATGAAAAGTATTAAAGCTCTGACTGTGGTTGCAGCCAACGTTGCTCCTGTGTGAGTGATGCTGTGAGTTGGATTGAACCCACCCAAGGCACCAGTGCAGGGAAAAGTGTCAGTGGGCAATTCATCCCACTTTCCTTAGAAAGCAATGAATCATTTTCTAGGGGTGTTATTTCTTTGTGTAGATATGACAGAGTGCCAGGACAACCAGCTTAGATTTAGACTCCCACTTTCGGATGTCTTCAGTGAGATCAGATGAATCCCCTTGTAAAAGTCTGGAGGATTAATCAAGGATGAGCCCCATCCACTAGCTTTCATCATCTGTTCAAGGATACTTGGCAGACATAATATCATTATTTCTTGAATTTGATAGGATAGGTGCAGTGTAGAAGCGAGAGAATATTTGCTCTCTGGGTCTCCAGGAATTTCCACCCACTTTTCTCCTTGGTCCCAAGAGTTTGGTTCAGGTACATATTTTATTATTTTTCAGTTAAAAATATTTTTTAAAGGACTAATTTAATGTTTCTAGACCACTTTTGCATACAATCTACATTAAAAAAAAATAAAAGAAATAAAAAAGCTAACACCATTTCTTTAAAGCCGACTAACACAAACCTTGGGTGAGATTATTTTTCCAAATGGCCAGGCAGGCTCAGCCCCAACATTTGCCACACAGAAGGGACATCATTACCCATGCAGGGACCCAGAAAATGAGACACAGAGCTCTCAATGCATGCACTGTAAATACACATCGGTGTTGGATGCTTAAGTGGACTGGCACTTCCTCCACTGCTTCCTGCTGGTGGTTTATGCTGCATTTCTCCAGGGTTTGAGTTTTTTAGTGGTAGGTAACTTCAGTCACAGCCCAGCCATGGCTGCTGCACTGCAGTCGCAGCTTCCAGTGGATGTGGATGTGAGAAGCCCCAGAGCTAAAACCACCATTTGTCGTGCCTTTCACTCAGTCAAATTATTCCACATTTGCCATGTCACCTTTGTGAGTTGTTCAGATCACAGTCCTGCAGAGCAGGAGGAAACATTTTAGGAAATTATTTGCATTTGAATACCTGTGTCTCCTTTCTCACCGAAGATGTTAATGAAGACATCTGCATCTGTTCCACTGCCGCTGACTTCACCAGTGAAAACCCGGACCACGTACTTATTGACTGCAAGGAGAGAGGCACAAATCACAACACATTAATAACTCAGAGGTTTGATACAGAACATAACGTCACAGAACAACTCAGGCTGGGCTGATACTCTCTTGAAAGGTCGTCTGAACGATGGCTCTTGGAACACTGACCCTCTTCTCCATATGAGGAATAAAATCCATAGGCAGAACTCCGACATTGCGTATTCACTGCCCAGGGCAAGAGCACAGATCACTCAGTTCCTGGCCTTGACACTGAAAGGTGAAGTAGATGAGAAAGGGAAAATCTTCATGTTGATAAAAGGGCATTAAATGAACTAGGACCTACATACAAGCTTTGCTTTCTCCAGATGTCAAGGAGTTACAGAGTTACAGAGCCAGCCGTCTGCCCAAGCTCAGACCTGACCCCTCTGATCCCAGTGCTGTCCTAGAGCTATTTCTGCAGTTTAGTTTATATTAAGCCTGGCTGGTGACAAGTATTTTGAGGAAATAGTAGTGTAGTGATAGAACAAGGAGTAATGGAATCAAACTGAAAAAGGGGAAATTCAGATCAGATATACAGAAGAAATTCTTGACTGTGAGAGTGGTGAGGGGCTGGCACAGGTTGCCCAGAGAAGCTGTGGCTGCCCCATCCCTGGAAATGTCTGAGGTTGGACAGGGCTTGGAACAACCTAGAAGGTGACCCTGTCCATGGCAGGGGCTTGGAATAATATAATCCTTAGGGTCCCTTCCAACCCAAACCATTTTCTGGTTCTGTGATTCTATGAAAGGTCAGTCACTGCATGAACACAAAAATGTGAAGGTGGCCACCCTGCTGAGCTTAAAAAAAAAAAAAAAAAATCCAATCTTTTTCACTTGACGGGGAAACAGGAGTAAATCCAAGGAGCTGTGACACTGTGAAGATACATCATGTGTGGCAAAAAGCAACACAAAAACCCTGTGGGTGAGCCACACCACAAACACGTCACACATGTCATGTACGTGAGTTTGAAAAGCAAGTTCTTCAGATGGATCAGGGTGGGACTCACTTTGTTCCCAAGGACAGCCAGCGAGAACTCGGCTTCTTCTGAAACCAATGACAAAACTCCCATGACCTTCAGAGTCACTTTATTTGGGCCAAATTTCAGAACCTACCACTCAAGTCTACCTGACTACCTTGCTCCTCCAGGCAAACAGCCGTGACAAACATCTGGTGCTGTATCTTCCATGAAAAACCAGTGCTGGAAGCAGACAGCAAGACACAAAAGAAAACTGATGAAAAGGAATGCAAAATCTACAGCTGAACAGCACATGATATGCCCTCAACAAAGTCTCTGTTACTGAGCCCTGGGCAGCTGACACTGAAAGCTCTGTGCTACTTCAGCTCTTTATTTCTGAGTCCCAGAGACTCTGCTCCCGTGAAAGGGTCAAATGCACAGGTCTCTTCACACACACATCCTTTGCAGAAACAAAATTTTCTGCACCACAGAATCATTAAGGCTGGGAAAGACCTCTAAGATCTTCAAGTCCAACTGTTAACTGTGATTCGCGATTTGCAACTCTTCTCCCTTTGGCAGGTGCAAATTTAGGGGAAAACCTTCTCTAGGCTTCCCAGCCAACTCCAGAAATGGATTCCCTCAGGAGCCATGGAATATCACAAACACTGGGTTACCACTCCCAGAACAGGTCCCCCAACTCCTCCACCATAACCAGTACATATTAAAAATTATTCTAAAAGACAGCAGACACTTTGGTGCATGTGCCCCTGCTGAGGCAGAGGATGTGAGAGCAAACATATGAGAAGCGGTTGTTGGACCATCCCCTGAATTATAATGATGCTCTCAGCTCCCACAGTGAGGTATACAAAAGCAAAGCCTAAACAGAAGGGAAAATCACCTGTCACAGTTTAATGACTGTGCTGGGAAAAGGCTGAAAATCGAGCTGACATCCTTGGCGCCCCATCGCAAAACATGTCATTGCAAATAAAATAATAACGATAAAACTGCAATAAATACTAAATAACAAGAAAGAGGAGGACAGGTCCAGGCTCAGACAAGGGAGAAAATGCCTTAATAACTCTCTTTAACTCTTTTGCTTCAGTTCACAGAGCTCTAACAACCTGCTAGAGCTCTACCAACACCAAAAGAGTTCATTTGCATTAGCCAAGGATGGAGATGGTGCAATTTACAGCTCCCACTTGGCCACTAAGCTGCTCTAACTAAAACTGACCCACTGCATGTTGAGATCTTTAATCACAGATCACATTTTTCCAGAAACTTTGCTCTATGCACCTCCTCTAGAATATTTTTTTCTCATGTCAGTGATTAATTTTCCACTCCACTTTTCAGGAGTCAGAAGAACCCGATGGGATAAAAGGATCCTCAAAAGGACAAGCAACAGTAGCTGAACTTAGATTGCCCTTGTAGGATAAGGGTTTATGCCACTTGAAATACAGACCAGAAGGATGCCTGAATGCATGCAGAGCATCAAGGAGGACATGCAGAGAATGAGGAGCATGAGGAGCATGAAGAGCAATGAGGAGCAGTGACCAAACACAGGGCAGGGAGGATACCTTGTACACCTTCTGCAGAAATAACGTCTGGTCAGCACGAAAAACATTGGTAAAACTATTTGCCAGATCAAACACCTTGACAGGTTTCTCAACATGGCTGTATTTCAAATCTAAGGTACAGAATGACATCCTCTGACAACCTGCTCGGAACACTAAGTGGTCCCAAGGGCTCTATACACACACGGAGTGTCAGCACAGAGAGCCCCATGGCAGAGCTGATTCCTGAGACCACAGGTGGGTTATTTTGAGCTGGTGGCAATCACAGCGCACTGTGCTGTGAGGGGTTTATGTTGCCCCCTAAAGTGTAAGCAAGGCTGGGGTGCAGAACATGTGCTGGCGGGCCCGTTCTCCATGCTGATGTGTTTCCATGGGCAAAGCTACTCCAAGAGCACTAGAGGTCCTTGGCAGAAGTCATGGCACATCCCTGCTTCACAGACTATGGGATCATGCCTAGCCTCTGTTCATCAGGTTTTCCCTTTTATTTTTTTCACGTTTACAACTATGAAACTGTGCACTGTAGCTTGACCCCATACCTGAGGTCAGGACCTCTCAGGTCTGCATTACAGGAAAATAGTTGCTCCTCCATCTCCAGGAAGCAAACAAGATCAGTCCTGAGCCACACAGAATTTTTGCCAGAACTCTCTCCCTCTCTAAGCAATTCAACACTCAGTTGCAGCAGGGACAGGTGCATTTCATGCTGCTCAGGGGTCCTTTGCTTTCTACATCAGCACATCTTACAGAATGACATGGTGGATGTGAAAATTTAAATAGAAAGGAAAGCTACCTCTCAAAAAAACAGTGAGGATTCAGCTGCTAAAAGTATGCAAGAAAAAGCTCTCATTGCAGCCAGGCAGAGATCTGTCTTAAGTCAAGCACTCTTCATTTTGAGCATGGGTGGATGTTGCTCTCTATTCTTTAAGCCCTTAGCAGCAGCATCTTTTCAAAAATACCAACTTGCCTTTTTTTTTTTTAAATTAATTTCAATACATGGCTCTGACTTCATCTGCAAAACAGGGATCAAGATGTTGCCTGGATATTTTTTTTCCTGAATGCTTCTCCTAGCACTGTGAACATGCAAAATGCTAATGTAAAAGCTGTGCCTCCATCGAGCAGTGCAGGCTGACTGCAGCACAGGCACGGGGAGGGGAGCTTTCCTAGGAGCAAAATTAGCAGCTTCAGAGGCACGAACTGCAAGATGCCAAGAGCAGAACAGCTAAGAAAAATCAGTAGGAAGAGCAGTAGCTATTTTCTGCTGTCTTTCCTCTTCCCATTGCAACACAAGTGCAAATGCCCTCTGTGGTTAGAGCACCTTTCTTCTCTTTACAGTTGGGTGTCTGCTCCACTAAGAGACAACTCAGCTCCCTCTGACATCTCTCATCCAACACACTGACGCAGACAAAGCTGTCCCAAAGAAACATTTGAAGACATTGCCAGGATGCTATCCCTGTGAAGCAGTGGGGTGGCACTGATGTAACCCCACTGCATTAATTTAGCAGAGGTGTGACAGCCGATCAGCTTGTCTGTTGCTGATTAACTCAGCCTCAGCTTCTCAACAGCGAGGAGGAAAGGTTAATCTTGCACTGTGGGCTGGAGTCAGGCTCTCTCCATACAAGACCCAAGAGAATTATTTTTGTGAACGTGATGCACTCCCAATGCTGCTCCTGGGGGGCAAAGGGAATGGGGCTGCTGGTCTCCTGCCTCCCACTGTTCCCCATCCAGATGAGCTGGGGGCAGCACTAACCCAGCATATTGCTCAGAATCTTTTTATCCAGACTCAGCACCCCTGGGTGCTCTTGCGCAGCCTCTGTCCTGCCCCCAGCCATGGAAAACGTGGATATATCCCAGTCAAATCCTTCCACCTGCAAGCTGCAGGTGACTGTTCAGCTGTGTGATATTCATCTGTTAATGCTATTTATTTAGCAATATGATATCATGGTCACTTGAACCACCATAGGATGCGATTGCCTAAAGAAATCCTGTAGCAACTGTTATCTGGGGTATTAGATAGGGTGTTTACACACAGTCTGCCGAGTTTGTAGCAGCAGAAGCAGGAGATTTGGGCAGGAAAACAAAGTCGGCTGTGCTTCATTACCTAGTGTTATCACCTCCTGCAGGGCACAGTGAATTCCCAGCTAGACAGCCCTGCCTACCTGCCGTGTGCTCGACCTGCCACGGAGCAGGGCAGCCCCTCAGCATCCAACATCTGAGAAGCGCCATGGCCCCCGGAGGCAAAACACTCAGGGGTAAAAGCAGGGAACTAAGCCATAGGCAGCAACGGATTCTTCTCACAGGACAACTTTTAGCAATTATCCTTCTGTTTTCACAATGTTTCCAAGGGCGGCAGTGTTTGAGATCCACTCTCTGCTGCTCAGCACTGAGCAGGCAGATTTGGGAAGGCGTGGAGGTGGGGGAGAGGTACTTGCCACTGTCTCTGAATTGCTGCTGGAGAAGAAATACTTTTGTGGTTAGTGCAAAAAGTGAAAAAAAATTGTTGCTAGAGGGAGAGGCAGGAGCTTGAATCTGTAGACGAGGTACCATTTCAACCCGAGTCTGCCACAGTCTTCTTGCAGGAGCTCGGGAAGGTGGTTTAACATCCACATGCTTTGGTTCCTTGATGTCAGATCGAGTCAGTCATTTCATCCCACCAGAAACTTTCTGATAAAATCTCTTCTTGATGGAAAGGACTGACTTGTCAAAATGAGAGCTTCTTTCTTTATACCAATGATGACAGCATGTTCCTCAGTGACAGAGTTCTTGGTCAGAGCAGCCTTAAAATGTCAGCCTATGATTAGGGCATGAAGCTGGGGCCTTGCCTCCCAACACGCTTGGTTCACAGCAAACATTTGAATTTAGTTCTTGTCTGTCCTGAGAGACAGCCCATCCCACCAGGATAACACCTCCTCTTCCTAGACGAGCTTCTGCTGACCTGGTGGAGGTGCCCTGCTGCTTTTCCACGTCCAGCAATTGAGTCTCTGCAAACACTGCAGAGCAGAAAGCTCACCCGGCCCTGATCATTACACCTCTCTCTGACACAGTAGCAGGGACCCTAGAGATAGCCACACAGAGCAAAACGTATTGAGCATCTAAAACAACATCTGCAAAAGCAGTGGAGCCCTGCTAAGCTCACCAGCAGCCAGATCTGTCTCAAAATCATGTCCTGCTCTTGCACAAAGCAATCTGCACACAGATAAGGAAGACTTTTTTCCCCATCCTGGAGAGCACTGAATTCAAAAGGTTGGTTTAGAGCTCAAAAGTAATTAATGTCTTTCAAGGGTAATTGACAGCTGCCTTTATTAATGAGCTCTGCCATCAGAGGTGGGGAACAGCTCCTTTACCCAAGGGTTTGAACTGGAAATGCAGGTTACAAGCATACCTGGAGCACAGGGGATGCTGAATAAGGAAGAGTTTTGCGTTGGACAGGGCTCTGAGCAACCTGATCTAGTTGAAGATGTCCCTGCTCATTGCAGGGGGTTGGACTAGATGGTCTTTAAAGGCCCCTTTTAACCCAAATTCCGTGGCTTTTGGCCATGACAACCTCTGCCAAAACACCTTGTTAGCAAGGGAGAAGTGCTGAGGAGCCTCTGGATGCCTCTGGGGTGCCCATATTTAGAGACAGCACCAAGGATGGCGTGGCCCTGGTTCAGCATTTCTTTAATCTCATAAGAGCTCTGTGAAAGTGTCTTCTTAAGAGACACTATTGCTGTCACCCAAGGAGGCCACAACACACGGGAGAAAGAAACGATTCAACAAGTGTTTGGGGAACGCTCTCAGGCACACGGTGGGACCCTTGGGGTTGTCCTGTCCAGGGACAGGAGTTGGCCTTGATGTTCCTTGGAGGTGCCTTCAGACTCAGGGTATTCTGTGACTCTGTGATAAGAGAGTTTTTTTCTGTTGAGTACTGCACCACCCTCAACCTCTGCCTTGTGCCCCTCCTGTAATTAACTCTGACACTGAGCCTCCCCACCCAGGCCAGAGACCGTGGGATTCAGCTCCGTTTTCTGTGGCTCTGACGTGGAATCAAAGTGTGCATCAAAACAGTTAATGTATTAGGATTCAGCCTGGATCATCCCTCTGCAGAGCCTGTGAGAGGCAATCTACCACATGCAGGAGGCTTTGCTTGTAGGATATGCTAAACTGATGTTCCTACTGCGACTTCAAAGCAATGATGACTTTTTGAAGTGAGCTTTAAATGACCTTGCTCAGGAGACAATAGTGGTTTAGCTGCAGAAGCAGGGAGCTTAGCACAGGGGCAACCCACCTTGTGACAGCAGTGCAGAAATCCTTGTTCATCTATTTCTCCAAGATTTATCATTACTTTGCATTAGTTCAGCCCCAGGGTGGAAACCCATTAAAAAAAAAGCCCATTAAAAAAATAAAATAAAATAAAAAAAAAACCACAACAAAACAAAACCAACCAAAAAACAATAGCAAAAAAAGGCAGACATTTCACAAAAGAAATTATCTGTTTTCCGCTTTCCTCAGGTCTGATATTATCAAAACTGAAGAAATCACTGAAAATATCCTCTGGGGTTAAACACTTTTGCTGAGAAATAGGAATGAAATAATTTTACAGTATTGTTAAAAACGTTATTATTCTTACTGTACTTAAATCTTGCTTTGAATAAATAATATCTTTTTAAAAGTTACTCTATTTTAAAACTGATAGCTGAATTAATTTCCATATATAGACATAATTAGTCAAAATTATCCCACATCTTCACAAACATGCTGTACTATCTGTTTTGTATTGGGTACACATAGACCTATACACCAGCCACACACAGAGATGTCTCATGCCTCTTCAAAATTCTTTCTCTTGAAACATGAAGTCCTTGATATGAATTACAAATCTCTATTTCCATCCCATTTCAGAGCTCTGTGCATCCTGTCTTCCTTGTGGTTTACAAGTCACTAGTGTTTCTTTTTATTTCTGTATTTCAATTTCTCTTTCCTTTTACCCATCTTTAGAGATAAAACAACAGGCAAAAAAATATATTACAAGTAAAATGTCCATAGCTGCCTCATTTTGGACACAGTGGTTTAAGATGGGCAAAGTTTGCAGGGAGAGTAGAGTGCTTATGAGACCAACTGGAGCATTTTTGACCAAAGATAAAAGACATTTCTGGGTACTCAGTATGCCAGATAGCGTGACAATTTTTTTCCCCCGTGTTATCAATGGGGTGGTAAAAGATATTACTCCCTCTACAAACCTTGTTTATTGAATGCTTCAGCATGCAGCAAGGCCTCATCCTTAACACAGAGGGTATTCACCATTACTCGAAAGTAAACAACTCATATTTATTTCATAAATATATTTAGCTGCATTTTCCTGGGCTGATTATACACTTCCAGTTCTCAATGTAAATAAAGACGAATTTTGATGAGCAGGTAACACTTATTAATATTTCATTCCCTCTCCCTCCACTTCTATGTCCTCAGAAATAATCTCTTTTCATTTTTCTGATCATGAAAGTTTCCAAACTGTGAGATCTCATTTTGAAACACGACCCTGGGAATCACGAAATCATTTAGGCCGGAAAAGCCCTCTAAGATCAACAAGTCAGACTGTTCCACCAACACTGCCAAGGCCACCACTAACCCATGTCCCCACATGCCACATTTACACACCTTTTAAGTCCTTCCAGAGATGGGGGCTCAGCCACAAGCCCAGCTCTCCAGACTGTTCATGTTTTATAAAATGAGGTTGCAAAGCCCACAGGGCATTGTCGACTGGTGCCTCAGATCTCAAATGCTGCCCCTTACCAGAGCTTCTACCACCACTACGTTATTGAGAAATATTGGCCACAGCTCCAGTTCGGATTCAGCCCAGCCTTTAGGGACATGCACATCCCATGGCAGCAGGAAGGACTTGGCTGAGTGTTTCCTCAAGCCACAGCCAGGTCAATGCCTCATAAGTCTTCAAGTCAGCCAACAGTAAAACTCTGGACAATGAACTGTGAAGTCTTAGAACAAGCCTCCTTTGCAGAGGAAAGAAATAACATAGCTCACATTCCCAGCTCAAATATATGAGTTTTAGGTCCTAGTGGATTTAGAAACCTCGGAGAATACCTGGAGTATGTTAACTCTGTGTGTGCTTGCACAGGTGGTTTCAAATGCACAGTGGACAGAGAAGTCCAGCACAGGCTGCTTCTTCAAATGCACAGATTGCCTTCATAAAGCCTGCACTGACTGCCATTCCTGCCTTCAAAGGAAGCTGTTCTGTGGCTCTCTATGTCCGTGGTCTTCCCCTCTGACCCACCATGAACACAAACTATCCCACTCTCCTCGGGTGATCTCATTAACTCTGCCCCAGATGAGGGCAGACCTGTGATTCAAGGAAACTTTTGAAAGACTAATGGATTGGGACTGACCTGCAACTTGATCATCTGAACTTCTGTCATTTGTAATTATAATAAATATTGGTCTAACTTTTTTAAAGCCAAGACTTCCCTCTGCCTGCACAAGCACACAGGGACATTTCACCACTCATCTGCCTTTAGTGGGATCCAGTTCCCAGCTGCTCATTGTGATCTTACAGCCATTACCCTTGGGACATATCCATGCAAACTCTCAGATGCATCATATATCAACCCCTAATCAGGCCAGAACTGGCACAGCCAGCAACCTTTCAGTTCAAAGCACATTCTTGTCAAGGCAGAAATTTCACATCTTCCTGCAAAGGACCATCCAGACTTAGCCCACAGCTACACCTGATCTAATCTTGTGACTGATTTTTTATGTAATAACACTAAAAAACAATAGGTGACCAATTCCCAGGACAATTAAGTATGGGAAAATTAAACATAACAAAACTGTGTTGGGCTCTCCCATCCTCAAGGTCGAGGTGTGCCACATGTTGTTCTACCACATGTGCTCCTCACATTCATAATTAACAGACCAAATAAGACTGAACTTTAACGCAAAAAAGTAGAGGTGGAAGGAGTTTGAGGTCACATAAGCAGTTCTGTCCTACTGGGAATAGGCAGCCTTGAAAGAGTTTGACATGAGCTGCTGTCCCATGCACTTTTATAGCCCATCATGTCCAATCCTAAATAATTTCAGGCTGCTGATGGCCAAAAAGCCAGAGGGAAATCAGTCCTATTTGCGACAGGCAGGTTGCAAAGACTTGAGCAAAATTTCACAGGTTAGTGTAAACTGCAATTGCAAAGAAGACTGAATTTGTTTTCAGCTCTCTGTGCTCTTAAACGTGATTTTAAGGAGTGCATGAACATCCCCTTTGTAAATGAATGATCTCATAGTAAAGGGCATGTACAGAGAATTGTTTGATTAGAGAGAGGTTTCAAGGGAAATCAAGAACAGCCAATATGTGTTTCCCTTGTTCTGAGGATAGCTGGAGGTCATACTGCAGAAAGCCCAGACTAACCTCAACCAGCTGAATAACTGCCTGTGCTCACCCCAGAGAAAAGATGGTCCATGGATAAACAACTTATCATCTAACCCAACCAAACCTCAGCTTCTCTTATGAATCAGGACACAATTTAGCCTCGCAAAAATATTTTAGTATTATGTCTTGAGAAACTCTTCAATCCACCTGAAGACCAACTCTCAGGACTCCCTTCTTTCCAGCTGGATGATAAAAAGCTGTACCCATCACACACAGGAATGGAGAAAAGCTCAGGCCTCGTGTCCCACTTGCAGCAGAAACAGAGCCAGTGAAGTCCAGACAAATGAGAGTCACCATGGGATGGGGAGACATGAGGGTCTGTCCACTGAGGGGCACAAATGATTCATGACAAATCTGGTTCATGACCAAGCTGTGTCAGGGGAGGTTTAGACTGGACTTTGGGAAAATTTCTTCATGGAAAGAGTTTTCCTGCCCTGACACAGCTGCCTAGGGCAGCCATGTGGATGTGGCAATCTGGGACATGGGTTAGTGGTGGCCTTGGCAGTTGCGTGGGAATGGTTGGACTTGGTGATCTTAGAGAGCTTTTTCAACCTAAGTAATTCTGTGATTCTATGGACTGGCTCCTGAATCTCATGCATTTTTACATCTCCATTGGGGTCAGTAGATCTTATTAATGCAGCTGCCAGCTATTATGAATGCTCTCCTCTCCCACTGCTTTGGTAGGACATCAGACACCCCCAGAGTGATCCAAAGCCCACAACACTCAAAGGAAAACAAGCACCTGACTTCAGTTTTGAGCTGGTCCCTTGCATAAAGGCTCAGCCACAGTTACACAATCCTAAGGTTTCATAAACTCAAGTGAAGCAGCATAGAGCTGAACAATAGCCCTTCCTTGTAATTAATACCTGTAATGTAAATTGATCCAGGCTACCAGTAGCAGCTGCTGAGTAAATAAGAATCTGTGACACTACCACTGTCAAAGGGCCATTGGCATATGATGCCACGGATGTGAGTACAGGGAATAGAGGATCATTCAAACAGGAACACTTAAAATGTAACTTGTTCTCCTTGAGAAATGTGTGGCACTCACTCTACAGGGAACCTGATGGGAGACGTTTTTCTCAGATAAGTAAATGCAATCACTCAGGCATCTGCAATTGCTAAGTAGTGCTGCCATTCTTGGTAGCTCTATTTGGATCATGGAAAGTACTTTACTTTTGTTTTTTGAGTGTGTGTGTCTGTTTTTTCCATTATATGTTGACTGGTTTTGCTACATATTATTTTCTGCATTTTTTGATAAGTCCTCTGCTTTTCTCTTTAAATTAACCTCTTCAAAAATCACAGTCCTGCAGGGATTCTCTGGTTGGCCTGTGCTCCTCACCAAGAAAGAGGCTGAGTCTCCCCATAAGCATGATCTGTTTTGGTCCAAACACCCTTCAAATATGCTTGAGATGCCTCTTCAACAAAGGAAAAATATGACCAAAAAAAAAGCAGTTCATTTTTCTCAAGTCCTAATTCATCCCACACATAGCACAGAGAAGATGCATGTCCCAGCAGTGACCTCCAGTTCAAGGGAGGAAGGAAAATGCTCATGAGAAAGATGGGAAAGTTCTCAAGAAGAAGATCAAAAGCTGAAGGTGCTCCAGGAGAGGGAACACAGAAGAAACTTGTTTGATTACCTCCAAAAACATTCCTGACTGTGACAGCAAATAAAGCATGAAAGCAAAGCATGAAGCTAAGTTTGGCAGCAACAGTGACTGGGTAGTTTATAAAGAAAAACTAAAGAAAAAAGGGAAACAGTGATCGAAGAGACATAGCCAGAAAGGAGAAGAGTATGGCACTGAACACTGCTAATGGGAACATAGACTTAGGAGAGAGTTACTAATCTTTCTTTACAGGCACATAAACCCACCAAGCCACATAATTATTCAGTTATCTAGTGGCCTAGAAAATATTAATATGTAAAGAGTAAACACCATTATTTTAATCCATTGGGGAAAAAAAAGAAACAAACCCCAAACAAACCCAAACCCAACCAAATTTAGGGCAAATTACTTGTATGTACAGAGAAAATCATATCACAATCTCATTTCAGACCTTTACTGATCCAGAGGGAGGCAAATTAATTCAGATACATTTACATTTGCAGCTGACAGTTCACCACAGCACTCTGGGAATGTTTGTCTTTCATTAATTATGGTTCAAGGGGAACTGCAACCTGAGATAGCAGAGCTAACCCTCTCCTCTTACAGATTCAGGCCTGCCACTTGGAAGGCTTCCAACCCTTCACCCGTGGCTCTGGCCCCAGCCCAGCTCCCCATATTTGCATGGGCAGCTGTGGGGCACCCACTGCCACTCAAAAGTGGGTTCTTCTCTCTGACAAAGGTGGTGAGAACAGATGCCCTTCTGACAAATGCCTGGTTAAACCTTTTCTTTCACCCCTGGGAGACAATCTTATTTGTATTTATCCTGTATGAAGCACACAATGAGCAGTTCATTTGTAACCCAAAACCACTCCTCCAGAAGAGCCAGCGCTCAGGACTTGCTGCCTGGCTGGTGAAATGCAAAATTGTTCCAGAAATTTCAGTGGAGCTGCGCTCTTTTGTACCAGCTGAGGGTTTAGCCCACAAGTCCTTTCCTGCTGTGAGACAGGTGTTGAACAGGATGGAGGAAATCACATGCGTTCCCTTGAATCATCTCTCCCAGGCAGGGGCAATAATAAATTCAGATAAGGCGTTGTGTCATTTAAAGATTTATTAAGATTGAATGGTTGATTTCCTCCTCAAGGGAACCTCTCCTTAATTGTGTATTGCTTTGACTCATTCACTACTTTCTCCAGACCCTCCCTGCCTCTTAATTCTTAACATTAGGACTGTCCCTAAATTCTCCATTTCACAAACCGATTGGATGAAAAAAGCGGCAAAATACTTCAGTACACACAGCCCCAGCAGTAACTGGGTGGGTTTTTGGCAGATAATATCTCCAGACATTATCTCATTCCCCTGTGGCAGCCACCCTGGGGATGTCTGCGTTTCTAAAATGCTCCCACCTACATTTCTTGTCAATGAATATTATCTGTGCACACTAGTTCACACACAGTATCTTTTAATACCTACATATCCAACATGCCAAAACTGTTTCAGAAGGTTGTATCTCAGTAGGGCAAAATAACTTAACAGTTCAGGGTCAATTTGGTTTATTGTTTCAGTGTTAACTTCAAACAGGACCTCAATAAAAATAACAATACCTTGCCCTTCTAGAGCATCTGTCAATGCTCACAGCACTGTATTAAGGTTGGCAACAAACTGGTTTCACCAAAGGGTTGCTCCTAAGTGGTCGTGTCAGCACATTATTGCAAGAAATCTACTACCTATACTCAGCAAGATGAGATACTAGAAAAAGCACAACTTTCTCCTTTTTAGCACCAAACTATACACCTCTCTTTTCCCACGGACTTGCAGCTGGTGGCGGGTATACTTTAATTCTGTGCCCAAAACCAAGCTCCCAGAAAAGGAGCAGTGCAACTGGTGCGGCCATCAGGAAAACACCACTTGTTTTCCTCATTAGCACTTGCAGATAAACCGCTGACATCGCACCTGAGACTGGTTTGCTGGCTCCACTTTCACGTCTTGATCGCGTTCCCACTCACATTACAGGCAGTATACATCACCACATGGCCTACACACTGATACCAATTTGAGTTTGCAAGCTGTCCTGGCTTCGTTTCAATATCATTAGCTTAAAACCACTCTGAAAAACAGGCACCAGCTCAATATCGATATCATACACATACAGCAAACCAGCGTAGAGTTACAGCAAGAGGGTTTGTTTGCTTCTTTGCGGAAATTTCCTGCAGGACATCACCAGAGCCTGGAAACACTCAGTTTTATACAGGGGACTGCAACCATGCTGCCTCTTCTGATAGCACTCAAGGATACCAGGGT
The DNA here is from genome assembly GCF_003945725.1 of Corapipo altera. Taxonomy (NCBI): domain Eukaryota; kingdom Metazoa; phylum Chordata; class Aves; order Passeriformes; family Pipridae; genus Corapipo; species Corapipo altera. The sequence continues at coordinate 5,366,732 of NW_020884918.1, forward strand.
AGGATGCCTCTCATCTACATGTGACCATTTAATCTAATTTAATATTGTCATCATGGATCCTTCAGTACTCAACCAACAAGTGGAGCTTCTCCAGTGATTTATCCCACCTTAAGATGTCGGATCTAACACTGGAAGAAGAAATTACCCTCTGGAGGTATTTTGCATCTTCCTATATCTCTCTCCACTGGCTATAAAGAAAACTGAAATCGGCTCAGACTATGCAACTACTTTTCATATAACGAAATCATCTCAAAGCAACCCTGTCCTTTCTTACAAAGCATCGGAAAGCCAAGCTTTTTTTTTTTTTTTTAATAAAAACCCCTTACTTTTGGGCACATCCATGGGGTTGAGGCTGCCGACGAGGTCTCTGACGTACAGTCCATCCCCATCCTCCTTGCTCAGCCAGTTGTTGCAGGGGAAGTAGAAGCGGAGGTGGGGTCTGTTCATGTCGGTCACGATCACGCGGTCGAGGAACCAGCCCGCGTTCAGTCCAGTGTTGTCGTGCTCAATCCTAGAGGAAGAACGACCCTGGTTTTGGTGTTTTGATTAAGACTGGTCACTAGCACAGTAGATTTTGTGGAATGTTGTGTATTAGGCAGGGCTTAGAGCAACTATACACAGAACGCCTGTTTGTAGCCGTCTACCCAAAGTGTTTCAAAAGACTTACAGGAAATAGAGGGTATTTTTTGCATGGTATTTTAAAAGTAACAATATATTTGTGGATGGATATCATAGGTGAATCTGTGGGCTGTTACCTGCAAGGGGATGCACACAAACGTACACAGCTCTCCCCGTTCATTCAGCACATGCGTTCATGCACCTTGCACTTCATATCTAAAACATAGGGGACTCCCTTCCCACCCTGTATCCCTTCTGCTCTCTTCTCCCTCTTACTTTATTTTAACCACCTCTTCACAGCTTTCTTTGTACTACTTATTAATTTTTAATTTTATAGCGGTTGGTCACATGCTGGTTAAACATTATAATCATCATTTACATGACACTAATTCAGCAAAAGTGGATAGCAAACCCCATTTACCTCCACTGGGACATAAAAACAGCCCTAAACGTTTTTTCCCATGATTGCACATGACAGAAATACAATTCTTGGTGGGGAGCATGGATAGTTATAAGCAATACCTTAGGTGATTTCACGCTTCAGTTCAAATCTTAGGCAGTAAACAAGCTTTTACCACCCCTTAACTTCACCTTGATGGGAGCACGTTAACGAATGATGAATAAAACATGGCAGTGCTAAAACCTCTACAGCCTGTCATCCGATTAGCACCTCGCAGAGAAGGTGCTGTGGTAGCAACTGTTTGCGCAGGTACCTTATTTTCTTTATTTGTCCGACGTTATTGGTTTTCACTCGGAACACGTCTGTTTTGCTCCTCTCAAAGGCTGTGCTGCTCCTGTAATGCACATGCATCAAAAGCCGTGGTGAAAAGCCAGCAACCTTGTCAGCAAGCACACGTGGTGGCCTGACAGAGCACTAGTGCTTAAGGATGAAGAAGTGTCATTCCTAGTACTGGAAAGGCCTGCTTTTCAATACCCTCTCTCTTGTGAGAGGTTTTGGATGCTTAAATCCTGACACGTAACAGATTTTTTCCCTTCTCAACCGCTAAGAGCCCTTAGAGAAGCTGAGATGGAAGCTTTGGGGGAAATGCAATATGCTTTTCACCTCAATTTTCCCACTCCCCCACACGTCCTCTCCTGCCATCCTTGCCTCCAGGCATCAAGCAGACCCGCTCCTGGAGGTGGAGCAAAGGGGCTCCACAGCCCAGCAAGTTCCCTGTGGAGCCACAGATATGCCCAGAGCTCAGCCAGAGAGAAAAGCATTCAACCACATCCAACTTTATGGGTCCATCTCCCATCAGTTTTTTAACAAGTTCTAAAACTTGCTTCAACGCTTTCTCCTATGATTTGCATCTCATCCAAAGTAAAACAATTGTAGGACTGGGAGTAGTTGGACTTTTTTGGTGAAGTGTTAAGCATGCTGTTTGTATTTCACAGGCGCAAGTGGAAAAGCAATATGAAGTCTATTGGCCCAGGTCAGGGAATGTAGAATTTAACTCCCATTTCTACCTCTAGCCTGCGGTGTGATCCTTGGCAAAGCACCTCCATCCTTTTCTAAGCTCGTTCTTTCCACAAAAACGCTATGAATAACATCAAAGCAAAGCCCAACCTTGCTCTGAAGAGGCTGCCTCTCCCACCTGCCCTCTCTGATGGGCCCCCATTTCGCCTGGGCTGCTAAGCACGGCCACGGATGATTAAACACAGCAAAATCCAGAAGTCATATTAAAATGAACAAAAAGCCACAGCACTTCAGCAGCAAAAAGCCGCAGTGACAAGAGGCTTGTGCTCAGAAAGTTAATGAATATTAATACTCCCAGCAAGGAGGTTCGGTTTTGCTCCATATCACATGTGCCTTGTTTACAGGTTATTTTGTGTTCCCCACACCCCCATGCCCAGCCTTCCTCCTCCTCCTCCTCCTCTTCTGTTCTGCTGTTTCAAACACCACGCCAGGAGCATCGCCCAAGAATGGAAAGGCTAAAATGGTTAACCTTGCGAGAGACAATTAAACCCGGCTCAGCCTCCCCCAGCCTGGTTGTCGGAGAGAAAACAGCCAGTGAGTGCGAGGCAATTAGTCTGTCAGGCTTGAATGAGCATCATAATGACAGCAGCTTCTCCCCGCATTGGCTCCCGAGATCGATGCAGTGCTGCAGGCTGCCACTGAGATGGCACAGGAGTATTAAGCGAGAATAATCAGCCCCAAGCTTTCAGTGCACCGGTGGCTGCTGGTTTGTGACAGTCCCACCGCTGTGCTGGGCTCCTTTAGTTGCTGGGATGGATGGTGGGGAGGAAACCTCCTTTTGGAGTGCATCTGAAAAGTGCCCACTGAGCAGATGCTTTGTGAATCCTGAAATAGCTTGGGGAAGCATTGGAAAATGTGACATAGTCCAGGACTCAAACCCCTGGGAAGTCTTACTGTTGAAAGGTAGGAAGAATTTGACAGGTCTCTTCCCTTGAGAGGGACCTGCAGCATCAATAGTACAGAAAAAAAAATCCAATCCTTCCTTCTGGCATGTTTCAGTACTGCCAATTACATGGGGAGAGAGTGAGCGAGGGAATATCTCACAGTGAGTGGCTATACTGAAATTTGGCCTAAAAAAAAGTAAGAGTGAGAGAAAAGGGGAAATTACAGCTGGGCCATATCAGAGTCTGGTCCACGCTAGGGCTGGGAGAAGACGTTCACAGCCTAATTACTGTAAGGAGCTCATTACAGAAAACAGTGCAGCACACTGCCTTGAACAGCCCAGTGACAAATAAAGCAGGAAAAAACCTGACTTGGAAATTGCAGCACTAAATTTCCAATATTCAGGCTTGACTGGATTCAAACCCAGGGACCTTAGACCATAAGCTTAGTTAGTCTAAGGATCTGCTGAATTTCATGTGAGCACTATCATTAATCTGAAATACCAGGCCAAGGCAACAAGTGAAATATATTTCGCTTGAATTTGTTATTTCACGTATTTGATTGGCCTTCACAGCTCTATTATTTTCATAGTCTGTTGTAGCACTTTTTCCAATTGCTTTGTAAGAAACATCCAAGGAACTTTGTCAAAGAGTAGTATATGAAATTATCTTTTTTTTTTTTTTTTTTTGTATCTGAAGTTGTTTTCAGATTCTTTCAGTTGAATAATTGCCTGAAGGCTGCACTGCTCATAGAGCTGCAAATGTACAATGATTCAGAACACTTTGTCCCCTGGTTGGGTAAGTCACACTGCTAAAAATCACCACAAGAACTGGTGCATATTCAAGTGTAGTATTTATAAATCCCTGCATCCCTCTCTTCTGCTGGCCATGGGCACAGGCAACAGCGCCAGTGCTATGAGAGTTTTGCTACTACTTTGTATGTTGACAGCAAGAAATTCTCAATGATGCAGTTTTATATGCAAAAATACATAAAATAAACATTTGTACTAGTTTGGGGTTTTTTTAAATAAATCTGAATTAACAAGAGCAGATCCCACCACCTAAATGAAAGTCACATTTGAAATGGAAATTTTGAATGTTTGTAGAAAATAGTCTTCACTTCTGATCAGCTAAGAGCACCCTTTCTACAGCTGAGCTCTTAGGAACAGGGGGAATACCTGGGTACTGATCACAGCAGAGGCATAAAAATAACAACCTTCAGCAGTGATGGAGTAACCTAAACCAATTTAGCTTGAATCCCTGCTTAACAATAATTTAAATTGCCTTTCCATTAGGTGTTTTACCTGAAAATGCTTTTTACGTAGAGAACTGCCTGAAAAAGCACCGTGGATGAAGGGCTGCACAGAAGCACAAAGTGTTATTGTGGATGTCAGTTCGAACAAAATTTTAAAGATGCTCCATTAAACCATTAGAAAGAGTCAGTTCTTGGTTGCATCTCCCTGAAACACTGCCCACAGGTCTGCCTGCTCCTGCCACTGATGTTTAGCAGCATTAGGAGGAGCTAGGTATCGGGGATGATTTCGAAGGTCGCACAGCAAAAACCATCCTGCAGCCTGCCACTCTAGAAGAAAATAAATGCCATTGGATTCACCTCAACCAAAGCTCGCAGGAGGTGAGTTTCTCATGGACTACAGGGGGAGCAGCTTAGTTTTAATGTATCATAGAATGAGATATTAGGTCATTTGGGTTGGAAAAAGTCTTCTAAGATCATCAAGTCCAGCTACTTCCCCAGCACTGCCAAGCCCATCACTAACCCATGTCCCCCGGTGCCACATTCCCAGGGCTTTTAAATCCCTCCGGGGATGGGGACTCCAACATTGCCCTGGGCAGTCTGTGCCCGGTCTGGACAACCCTTTCCATGAAGAAATTATTCCCAACATCCAGCCTAAACCTCTCCTGGTGCAGCTTGAGACTGTTTCCTTTCATCCTGTCCCTTGTTCCCTGGGAGTAGAGCCCGACCTCCACCTGGCTCCACCCTCCTGTCAAGGAGTTGGAGAGAGCCAGAAGGTCCCCCCTGAGCCTCCTTTTCTCCAGGATGAGCCCCCCCAGCCCCCTCAGATGCTCCTGCTGCTCCAGACCCTTCCCCAGCAACATTGCCTTTCTCAGGACTTGCTCCAGACCCTCTCTTTCTTGCCATGAGGAGCCCAAAATTGAACATAGGATTCAAGGTGAGTTAGAGCTGAATTGAAAAGGACAGGAAATAAATGGAATTTCTTCCCAAAAACACAGAATGAACCCTTGTCCCTCCCCATATATTTGTAATTGCTGTAGTGGGCTCTCTCCACATCCTGTTTTCATGCAGCATTTCCACTTCTGTCCCTCAGGCAGCACCATCTGAAAAGGTGGTAGAGATGAACACTGGTCCATCCCTGCTGTTTTGCTGGCTTGGAAGTGCAGACAGCTTTGCTCATCCTCAGGTTGTCCAATGTACATTATAGACTGGGTGAATCTGTGTTATCAGGCTCTGGATAACATGGCAGCTTGCCAGAAGATGCAAAAGCTATCTGAAAAACGCTGACAATGTGTTGGCCTCATCCCCCTGTTCCTCCCTACACATCCACTATCGATCACTCCTGGAGAGAGGACACTGGCCTGTGCAAATTTACAAACAGCCTAACTGCAAAAAACCCATAGGTTCAAAACGTATTTACTCTTAACACAGAGCTCCAACAGCAGCATCATTAACCTCCTTCTTGGAGCAACAAATACTCCAGGGAGTTTGGTCTGCAAATATTTAGCCAAGACTGCTGTCATGAGCTGACAACATCAGTCAGCGGGTGGCTGGAAATACTACGAGGCAGCACACGTCCAAAAACACTCCAGCTGGAAAAGAAACCAGCAGAAAAGCACAGCCACTGTGGATGTCTCTGTACCAAGGACATTATTGACCAGCAGAAGAAATCCTGCTTAAGCAGAAAAATCAGTGAAAAAATGGTCCTACTTGAAAGGATTTGATTGGATGAGATGAACTCCTCTGGGATGTAGCAGCATAGTGGCACCCAGGAATCAGACAACAGCCCAAATCCATGGGAGCCGGTGTCTGAATTTCCCCTGAAACTTTACAGGCGCACTGAAACATCCCCTGCCTTATCCATAAGCATTCCAGGTACAGATTTAGACAGCCTTAATGACAGACATTGGGTAAGTGCTCCTTCACTTTGTACTGCGAGGAGCAGCAGCATCTTAATACCGGTTTTTCATCTTTGGTGGTGTGATATGCATAAACAAAATAAAGCAGTGGTGTTTAATCTAGATAATCTTGGCTATGCTTTATCATAGAATTATAGAATGGCCTGGGTTGGAGGGGGCCTTAAAGATCATCTTGTTCCAACCCTCTCTGCCATGGGCAGGGATGTCTTTGTTGTCTGCAGTTTGGTTGTTGTTTTCTGGAGAAGCTGTGTACAAAGCAAACAGTGCCAGTGATAAGACTGCAAAGTTTCCTCATCATTTCCCAATATTACATTTTGAGTTGCATTCACTTTGCCAAACTTGGGGGCGAATTTTACTCTGCTGAAAATTTTCATCCCATTCCCAAGGAGGAATATTTTTAAATTTTTCACAAGAATGAGCTCATGCACTTTTAAAACTTACATTAGTGAGTTGGGATAGGGGCAGGATTTTGAGCAAGACAGGATGGTTGAGCTTTTTCAAGGAAGACACCTTATACTCATCCCGTGGGGAAAACTGGGCATGTTTTACAGTCTGAAAAACGCTGCTGACACTTGATCAGCAGGGACCTAGGTCTAACAGCTGAATTCCCTAAAAAGTCTGGCTATTTTAAGCAATTTGCTGTTTTTCTCTCAAAGGCTTGACCTTCCTTGTAGTTGTACCACCAGCTGCTACTTGCGTAGGTGCCGCTGGATTTATACAGAGGCCAATTCTACAGGCTTCTGTATTTGGGTTGTTCAACGCTGCTATCTAAGTGCCGTCTCAGGTATTTTGTTCCTGAAATGCTAGACACAGGCTAGGTAATAAGCCTGAGCAACAGAGGGAGGGGGAAAAAAAAAAATCCCACCTAATCTCCTTTTCAGAAGGGAATGTGCCGTCACTTAACGCCTCCGGTCCCAGATCATTAAGTCTTCAGAGCACACTGAAAGTGCTGCAGATTTGTATAGGTGTAAATCAGAGCACAGTTAGATACATAAACAGCTTTAAGATGGGAAACATCCCGTGGCATTATAGGAAAAGCATTGCAGCTCATCGCTGGAGAAGGACTTTGACAGGAATGTGAGAATCCTTCCCCCACCTGCACTTGGGGTTCATTTGCTTCCTAGCCTGAACAGAACCTTCTGTACCAACTATCTAACCCTTCCTAACTTATTATATTAACTACTCAAATAAGCCAGCTGTGGTAGTTTGGTCTAGGCCTTCCTTGGTGACCAGTTTGTAGCCAAGGAAGGGCCCAGATTTACCCAGTATTCCCTACGATTTTTATGTAAGCCAGACTATAAGAAGAAAGGAGGAAAGGCCTTCGCTCTCTTTCCTTCCAGCGGCTTGGAGGCGCAGGTTCCCTGCTGTTGAGTCTGCCGTGTTGGGGAGCGAGGCCTGGTAAGGCCTTGTCGACCTTGGGAGGCAGAGGTTGCCGGCGATCGTCCCGGAGCAACTCTCGGTTGTCCCAAGGAGAGTAGTGAGATATTTCTTTGCTAACTCTTCTAGTGGATAGATATTGGGCTAGTAATTGGGATATATATATATATATTTTGTTTTGGTTTTGTTCCTTTTCCCTTCCCCCCTTCCCTTTCCCTTGTGAAATTGTATATATTTCAATTGTATATAATTGTAACATAAGTGTAAATATATTTATATATATCACTTTACCTGTCTCTCTCTCATTTCAGGTTTTCTTAGTTGTTTTTTTCTCCCTCTTCTCCCTGAGGTTTGGGGGGGGGAGGGACTTCTTGTGATAAGGTTTGGAGACTTGGCAGGGAGCCAGCTTCAAACCATATCACCTGCTTTCCTCTATTTATTTATTTATCCCAGAGCCATTAAATAACAAAATCAGATCTTCTGCAGCTGGGGTTGGCTTAACTGTATCAGAGCTACAAAGACTACCATCCTCTAAAGACCATCACGTACTTACTCTGAAATTCACATGTATTTGCTGGCATTAGGAACAGGAAAAGCTCTGTATAACCAGCCAAGACCAGGTAGAATAGACTGCCAATTAAAAGTGTTCAGCATTAGATATTTAAAAAAAAAAAAAATTCCATTGTATAGTCCTCAAATTCAGTAAGAAGCCAGCTGTCACCAATTATCTCATCTTTCTTCCAGATTGCCAGAGCTGCTAAATCTTCTCTTTTTCACCTTTTTTTTTTTCCCCTCAAAGGAAGAATCTCACCATGAATATTAATTGCAGTTGTCAAAAGCTGGACCAGGTAAGCCTGCCACTGAAAAGTGGCTTCATTTGCACTAGCAAGAAATATATAAATTTAGACTAAACGCTGTGAATGAGCTGGTGGTGGCACTCCTAGATGACTTTTGCATTTGTTCCTTAGCCTTAGCCTGTTGGAAAGCACATGAGCATGGAGAGAGAAAATATTGTGGAGGATCAGCACTCCTTGTTCAGTGTTGGACCCCAGAGAATCAGTTCATGCCTATAGAAAAGGTCTTGGAAACTGCCAAAATGCCACCAAGCAACGCCTTGGTGTTCAGCCATGATGGAGCCAGTGGAAAGAAACTCATTTGTGGCAGTGCTTTTAGCTTCTGGCTGAGCTGTGGCTGGTGCAGGGTGGCAGGTGGGGAACTGGAGAATTGTGTGAGCTGAGTTTGAAAAGGTATTTCTCCAAGAGCTGCTGGGCCCAAGAGGTACTTTGCCAGCACCCATCCACCACCTCCAGCACCAGTGTTACCATCCCCCCAAAATGACAGACAGTGACTGCAAAAGTGGAGTCATTCTAGTCCCTCCCAGACCCTAAAAACTACCTGACTAAACCTCCTTGCCTAAATAAATCACAATATCATAGAATGGTTTGGGTTGGAAGGGATCTTAAAGCCCATCTTGTTCCACCCCCTGCCATGGGCAGGGACACCTTTCACTAGACCGTGTTCCTCCAAGCCCCATCCAACCTGGCCTTGAACCCTTCCAGGGATGGGCCAGCCACAGCTTCTCTGGGCAACCTTTGCCAGGGCCTCACCATCTTCACAGTCAAGAATTTCTACCTAATACCTGATCTTACTCTGCCCTCTGTAATTTAAAGCCAATCCCTCTTTAAAGCCTCCCCCATGGAGTCCTCTCACTGCATGCTCTTTCTTGTAGGCCCCCTTTAGGTGAACATGTTTTGAGTGCTGCCACTTCCAGAACTGATGTTCCTCCTGACAAGTCAGGACAAAGATTCGTGCCTTTCACAGTTACCTTATTGCTGGCCAATGTTAGAAACACATGATAATTCATGAGTTTGTCATGTCTTCCCTTTACCGCGCACGACACAAAGACCTGAAATGTCATGTATTTCACTACCAGCACACAGTCACGAAAGAAATAAGAAAAACCTATTCTAACCAGAAGCTGAAATGGTAGTACCATCTTTAGGCAATGCATGATATTTTAGCTGTCTGTCATACATGAGGAAATGTAAGCTCCTATAAAATGTCATGCATTTGCAGTCATAGGTGAACTCGTGTAAACATTTAGTTGAAAGATGCATGAGATTCCATCCTTTTGCCATATTAACAAATCTGCATAACAAGTTTTGGGGGACAAACTGACTACTTTATGGTTTGCATCATATTTATGAGACAAGACTATCAAATAAGCTTGTCTGCAGACACTTCTACTCCCAGACTACCTTTTTTTTTGCTGTTCCTCAATGAAGCACTGTAACGTGCCAGGCTTTGCTTAGAGACACAGAAATTTTGCTGATGTTTGGGAAACCCCCTGTGGAAAGCTGTAGTTGCAGTTCTAGCGGTCACCTCCTATGGGACCACTTTTGAGAGCCCTGAGCTGCAGAAGGTTGCCTTCCCGTGCCTTTCATCCTTGCTTACCAACACCTCAGCCATCTGCTTTCTGCAGCAACAGGGACCAAGACCAAAATGCTAACCCAGCTCTGAACAAGCTCAGAGTGCTGCTGCTGCAACCTCAAATAATCCCTGCGTGTCCTTTCTTTTTTTTGTTTCACAAAGTGAAAGCGGTGAGAGCAGGAGGAAAGAGCAGGCATTAACCAAAGTGCCTGTACAACCAGTAGCTTGTTTAAGGCCACAGCTGATTGAGAAATCTGTTATGGAGGTCTCTTGACTTCTTCTCTAAAGGGCATACAGTATACATATATATATATATATATTTAAGTTAATATTTGGATTCTTTGCATAGCCACAAGCAGATGACCACTTTCCCAGTGAAATGGCTATTTATGTAAATGCTGACCACAAGAAAACTCCCTGGAAAGCAGCTCTTGCTTTGATGGCTTTGCCAAACACTACGAGGCAAGTTTGGGTTCTAGAAGCTCTTTCCTCAACAGAGCTGCTGCTGCTCCCAGCTCTGTCACTGACCTGCTGTGGTTCCACATCATCTTTTACCTCCTTGCCTCAGTTTCCTTCTCTGTTAAACTAAGGAAAACAGAACTTCATTTTGTAAGTTCATTGGGAGGTTTGGATGAAAACCACAGAATAGAGACAAAGCATTTTGTACACATATACAATATACAATCAGGAAACTCTCCCTGATGTTTCTAGGGATTCTGGATAATAAAACTCCTTTGCCTAGCTCTGATTTCTGAATTTAAAATATGGCAAACAGGGCTGAAATTTCATGTATTTTCTTTACCATTCCCATATCATTTTCTTTACAGACTCTCATGTTTGGGTTGTTTCACTGGGAAGAGAAGCTCTTTTGAGGGTAAAATTTAAAATAGCTGCAGGTACCTCTTGTCGGTGCTGTAGAAATGGAGAAAATGTGAAGTTACCGTGTGACATTAGCACAGGATCAATAACTTTGAAACACATTTTCAAGAAAACCAAAACAATAAGAACACTGAAAAAACTGATACACACAGCCTCTCTTACGCCCTGTGGAGAAGGGATTTCTGCTTTATCTTAGTGCAATTGCCTGGCTAAGGAGAAATTAGTACATGCAGAGCTGGGACTTTATTGAAAGTCATCTTGCTTTTATGGGAAATGGGCACCTGCTGCCCCGATACTCACTTCTTAAATTAAAAATAAAATTAAAAAAAAGCTATTTAGAGAGTCAAAAGTCTCTTAATAGGTTCTTAAATGATAAAATATTGCTTCCACTAAGTTCAGCATGGTGTTACAGAGTGGGAAGTTGCATCCACAGGATGGCATTGGCATCAGCTGGAGAAAAATAATACGGGGCCACCACAGTGATGTTCAGCCACAACAGTGGGCAGCAAGGCATACAGCAGATAGGATGGAAGCAGTCTAAATTAGGAGTCAGTTTAAATTCTTCCATTTCTGCTTGCTTCAGATTTCCTGTGCCTGGGTGTAGGTGGTTACCTATCAACATTACTTCAAACTCACTGAGTTACCCTTCAGAATCATTCAAGGACATTTGTGTCTGTACCTGACTAGCATGGAGACCTCAGTGGGATTTAGGCATGGGAACGTAGCCCATCATGCCCACTCCAACAAGCAATGAATATTCTCAGCTCCTAAACCGGGAGGTCCTAAAATAAGCTTTATGAGAAGCAAATATCCCCACACCTTGCAAGTGTGAGTGTTATATAATATGGATTTCCACCTACGGAAGGGAATGCAGGTTTGCAAGGGGTTGGGTAAGAAACATGCAATGGCAAAAATTCAGATTTCCCTGGTGATCTCAAAATACCTTTTAGATTTATTCCCTCTGCATCCATCAGCATGATATTATGCTACATCAAAATGCAGTAATAGTCCCTGAAGAACAGGCCTCAAAGATACAGATTTCCTTCCAGATACTCACTTGCTTGTAAGGTGGGTCTTGGGAGTAATCCCGTGTTCTCCAAAGAGAGTAACAAAGACGTTGGCATCTGTTCCTGCTCCCCGGACATCTCCTGTCACTGTCACCACCTCATAAACTGTGGAAGGAGAAAAGAAAGGTCAAGACAAGAGGAGAATGCCCTCGCCCTATACGTTATAGGTCCAAGTCAGCCCCAAATCTGATCTGGAAGACAGATCCCCGAGATGGGCCTGTGCACCCACCACCCAAACAAACCCATTTCTTGGGCAGGGCGTGATCAACCCGACTGCTGAAAATCAGCACATCAAACCAAAACTGATGGAGATGCTTTATATGGGCAGAGAGGGATTGGGTAAGGACAGATTTTTGCTGCAAATAAAACACTTCTCTGCGAAAACATTGCCTCCCCTACCATAATGCATGTGCACATGTTACATATAACAGATGAATTTATGTGAAGTGTTAAAGCTGTTGAGCCACTTTTCATTAATGCACATGTCAATGCAATGCACACTTTGCTGTTTGCTCGGATAAGATATTTGTATCAAAGCTGAGATATCACTACAGCCAGAAATTTTGCATTTCAGTTGTTCCGGAGACTTTACCAAAGGCAAAATGGTAAATCATGAGAAGAATCATAGAATGTTCTCAGTTGGAAGGGACCCACAAGGACTGTTGAGTCCAACTCCTTCTCCTGTTCAGGGTAAACAGGGCAACCCCAAAACCCCACCCACTTCCTGAGAGCATTGTCCAAAGGCTTCTTGAGCTCTGTCAGCCTTGGTGCTGTGACCATTGCCTGTTCATTGCCTGACAACCCTCTGGAGGAAGAACCTTTTCCTGATATCCACCCTAAACCTTCCCTGACAATAGGTAGGAAAACACTTAAATTAAAGTCTAAAAGCTCTATCTATTTATCTTTCCAAGTACTAGATTGAGTGACAACTTTATTTACACAAAAATATATCTTCTTGAGAGACAAACTACTTAAAAAGAGCCTTTTACTCAAGTGGCATGGCAAGATCCAATGGCCAGAAGGTAGCATTAGACAGATTCAAATTACAGTCAGACACATATCTCTTAGACAGGATGATGAGTGAAGTTAGAACAAGACTTGAGGCTTGAAAACAGGTTACCTTTGTGAAGGACATGTCTTGGTTGGCTCAATACAGAAGGAACTGGAAGAAACTGTAACACTTTGCCTGTGGCCAAAACAGCATCCTCATGGCCCTTTTTGGCTTCAGACAACATGAGGGACATTAGCTAATAACAATATTTCAGCCTCAGACCTATAAAATGGAGGACAGACTAAACTTTCATCATTTCATCCTGCACAGCCTGACTGCTAAGTATGTGATTTCTCAGAACTAATGCTGTAAAAATGTCCTTCGTGAGTGCATTAGAACTGTTACACATTTTGTTAGCACCCATCTTTCCCTTACTACATCTCATGTTTATTTTATTCACATATGTATTCTATATATATTCAAAAGAGACAAAAAATATATTGGAACTCTGGTCTGAGCATCAAATGGTTTTCCCCACTAGCAGCCCTTCCCTCAAAACAGCACCAAGAAGAAATTTAATCACTGTTTCAACCAAAAAACGTGGAGACAGAGTAAAATCCAGGGTACTCCCATAAAACTGACTGAAAAGTATTCCTCATTTCCAGCAGCTCTATTGCACTGAGTCAGAAAAAAAAATAAAAGGCAATATTTTGCTAACCTCACCTTTCCATTGATGTAAATAGGACAGAAAGGGGGGGCATTATTGTAATAAATACAGTAAGTTGTGATGTGCACTCGGCAACATTTTAAGAATCCTTTGGCTTGGTGTATTTCATTTACAGGAAGAGGAGACTTGTTTTCTAATAAAAAAAAAAAAAAAAAAAAGAAATCCACAGCTTGCACATGAGTGATATGTATGAACAGTGTTTTCATTTCACCTTCCTCCTGTTAGCATTCCCACATGCCAACGGGAGATGTTTGGCATAGCAGGGAGAGACAGACAATGTGTTTGCATTAGCCATTAACAGGAGGGAGATTTGTAATCCACCCTGCCCCGGTGAGTCAGCACCCTTCACTCCGTGGTTTTCAGCTGTATTGACTCTGCTTTGGAAACAGGGAGCTCACATTATAATATTGCTGCACTCATTTATAGCAGCCTTTTATGTCTGATCATCTGAAAGAGCATTACGACTTATCCGTACTGTGGAAGTACTTATCACTGTCAGAGCATCCTACAGGCACTGCCAGAGTGGTAGCTACAGATGAGCAAGACTAAAAGCCTGCAGCAAAACATGCAGCAAAGTCTGTCCTAACTCAGTCCCTCTCTGCCCAGCATCCCTCTCCAAGATTCAACAACTGAATGTGGCACTCAGTGCTCTGATCTTGCTGACAAGGTGATATGACCAATCACAGGTTGGACTCGATGACCTTGGAGGTCTTTACCAACCCTAATGACTCAGTAATTCTAAGCTTTGATTTGGGGAAAGAGTCTTTAATGAATCCTTCCTCCTTTCCCCAGCAAAATTTGACCCTGTCTCTGTTTTTGGGGGCAAGGTCAAGTTGTGCTCTGCTTCATACTGGCAGGCAGGCATGTGGCTGAAAGCATTTTTCCTGTGAAAAGGCAGAAAAATCAGCCATCACAACACTCTATAAGTTCTCAGAAACCTTTTGAAAGTTCAAGCAGATTTTCTAATGAGGTTTTTTTTTTTTACTGCAAGAGTAATGCTAGGACTTAACACGTTATATGTGCAAGCAGAGTCTGTCATGTTATATCTGCCCATCAAGTGAAATCCATTCCTAAACTGGTCTGCTGCATCTCTACAGGTATTAATATCACCTCATCTATACATCTAACCTAAATTTTGTTACAAAAGTTTTAAGTCAGATTGATCTACTTCAACTTTCCAACTCCAAACAAGTGAGGTGATGGGATACAAGAAAATTGTCTAAGATGACACCATCAACAAGCCACAGTTTTCCCCCCACAAAAATCAAACCCCTCATCTGATTTCCACAGTGGGAGTCTCACAGCTTGAAAAAACCACAACCCATGAGCACATACAACTTTGCACTTTAGGTTCACGACCCCAGATTCAGCCTCCAGGCAGCACAGTGAGCAGGTAGGACACTGATAAGCAGATTTCACTGGGACAGATGTGCTGAGCTCTGCTCCATTAGCACCTGTCATTACCAAGCATACGCTGCAGTTAGCTCCATTTTAATTAACTTTGCACTGAGGGGGAAAAGGAAGGTCTGGGTTGGTGACACCAGCACATCACTGCATGTGACAAGTGTCACATTGTACCCGTGGAGGTGGGGGAAAAGGCCCTGTTACCCCTGTAGTACCCAGCACTACAGCTGGTTTGCCAGCTGTGCAAACAAATGGTGTTACTGCTTTCCAGTGACGTGATGGATGCAGGGCCCATAATTTCCTTTGCAGGAAGAAAATAAGACTTGGTATTAACCCTTTCTGGAAAAGGCACCTGGAGACAAATGTAACTTATTTAACCATTTCCTTCGAATGCATGAATGTTCAGTGGTCTGGATTTGGGATTGTTTCCTTTCTTTGAATGTCTTTTGTTTTTGATCAGCCCCTGAGATCTTATGGGGATCATATTTGCTTGCAGCATCTCTGCAGCTTGAGGACCCAGCAGGCAGAAAAGGACACTGTGCTGGGATGAAGGTCAACATTTTGTACCTCAAGCCCCTTTGCTGGGAACAGCATCCATGACATAAGCCAACAGGAACCATAGATTAGTGACATTTCTTAACCACCCCATGAGGTTGTTCCTCAGTATGTAGTGGCTTTGCTTTTAGATGTTTGACATCATTGAAGGTTATAGCGGGGAAACTTTTGTCTCCTCAGAACGATCTGCCCTCAAAGTGGAGTTTGGGAGGGATGGTTCAATCGCATTGACATCTCCTCCACAGAGTCAGCTGAGACCCCAGTTCTAAGCAGACACTGCAGTGTTCTATCAGCTGCACACCTCAAGAGTTCATGGTTTTCCCACCTTAGACTGCAAGTATTGAAACGTGAACTTCCTTCAGAGCTTTGTGAATACCTTTTGTCTCCCATGATGTAAAAACCAACTCCTTGCATTCCTGCTGTTCTTACATACTGAGAGGTACTTTGGCAGAGATCTTACCCTCCCCATGGATGGATAGCTTTGCACCTACAGTGCCCCTATTTCCTTCTTGGTTGAACACAAAGTGCAAACCATGACATTACCATGGTTTCTCCAGATCATATATTGGTTCTGGTCATCAACCTCCCTTCAGACATGGAGAGGATGCCCCAAAGGTCTTCACTCAAGCTTCTGTGTGGTCAGCTCATTAAGCCAAATTACGATGCTCCTGCCATGGGGCTTGGAGCAACCTGGCTCCAGGTTCCTGGCTCCAGGTTATCCCTGTCCATGACAGAGAGTTGGAATTAGATGGTCTTAGGGGTCCCTTCCTACCCAAATAATTCTATGATCCCTGCTACTCTGCTACTCCTTTATGCTTTTCCTAACAGTGTTGGCTGAGTTTATCACATACCACGGGTAGAAGAGGCCCAAAGAGTGGCTAGCAAACAAAAGAGAGAGTACTGGATCCCAGTCTGAATATCATTTTTCTGCATGGGCCACTGCTCACAGGAGTAGACCTACATTTAGGTGCTTTTAAATGGCAAATAACCCCACCCCAAGGTCAAGGTAAGTCTATTCTGAATGCTCAGAACATGGCCAGGTTACAGTAATCTAAAGTGTTAATATGGGAACACTTGACTTTCAGCCCAGTCTCTAAATCTGGCTTTCCTCCCAATGGACCAGGCAGAGTCAATACAAAGCTTTAATACAGTTACTGATACAGACCCTTTTGTTCCAAATATTATCTCTATCAAGTGGAATTTAGTTCACTTATCTCCTCTGGTAGATATTGAATCCCCATCTGACTGCACTGTTCAGCTGTCGAGCACAAAGGCTGCAGAAAACAGTGAAAGCTTCAGCAAGCTAAACAGGGATGATTTACTATGCACTGCAATTCTGTTACTGCTTTTCTCAGGCATATACAAGCTCAATAAAGGAAATTACAGACACTGGTTTCTTTGCCGAAAATAAGCACTCAAAAATGGTCATTTCAAGTGCAAGATACAGACAGCATAAAATCAGTATCGAGTTACATTGCAGTATTGCTGGAAGAACTTACATCCATTTCCCTGCCTTGCAGAAAGAGCTGAAACTATAAATTCATCCATTCAATGGAGAAATGCTTCAAAATGACTGCCAAAATTATTGTAAAGCTATAGAGACTGACAAGCGGAGACTGAGATCCTTTAGCCAAGAGCAAGCAAAATTCCCTTAGCTGCATAAGGAAGGAATATCTCCAGGGCAGAAGGGTGCTTTGGCTGATAAATTCAGGTTTTCCTGACTTCAACAACATGGCACCAATTATGGCAGCGACTACAAGTCCTGTTTTCACACTCCTCATGCGGAGAACTGAGCTGGAGTTCATGATGGTGCCTTAACTGCTGTTGGTAGGAAAAACAAATGAGGGTTATTCCACAAGAATGATTAAGCAGATGGAATAAGACAGAAAAGTTAGCAAGGAGTCATGGAAGAGTTTGATAAGGAAGAGGGAAAGCAGAAAACACAGGTTTCTGAAGGGAGAGTATCAGAGGATGGACCAGGCTCTCCTTGGTGGTGCCGAGCAACGGGATAAGAGGCAACAGGGAGAAACTGATGCCCAGGAAGTTCCACCTGAACATGAGGAAGAACTTCTTTCCTGTGCAGTGACAGAGCACTAAACAGGCTTCCCAGTGAGGGTGTGGAGTCTCCTCACTGGTGATATTCCAGAACCATCTGGACACAATCCCGTGCCATGTGCTCTTACATGGCCCTGCTTGAGCAGGGACGGGGGACCAGATGACCCACTGTAGTCCCTTCCAACCTCACCCATTCTGTGATTCATCTTGAATATAAACCCGAATCAACACCAACTGCTTTGAAGCCATGGCTCTCAGAGCTACTGTCGGATGCATCTCTGTAGCAGGATGCATTTAGTTCAGCAGCAGTAATGGCTGTTTACACTTCACTGCACTTCCAGTTGGGAATTCACTGATTATTCTCAATATTCACTTCATGTTGATTCATGCAAAGCACCAATCACTCTGGCTCCTACTGACTGAAGCACTTCAGAGTGTGTTTGTCTTGGAGCACCTGAAGAGCACCTTGACATTTATGCAAAATACTTGGAAGCTTTTAAGGGTCTGTGCTGACTGTTACAGGTTATGTTTGCCAAAAAGATGCTCTATGCATGTGAACACGCCAGTTAAATACTTATTATGGTTACAGTTAAATCAAGACCCTTTGCTCACCATGAAGATGGGCCTCTGAAATCAGAGCCTGTTTGTTTTTAGCAAGCCACAGTTTGGGCAATAATCTCTTGTCGTACAAAAAATTAGTCAGATTGTCCTCTCATTCACTCTAGGGCAAATCCTGGCTAACTCCATTGACTTGAGCACAATGGCTTTGGATTCGTATGGGCAAAACTGTGAGCAGATTTGGGCCTCCCACATTAAGAGAGATTGCTTGCTTTTTATATGCTATATGGAAAGCAGCTTTTGAGTCTGGCATGGATGCCAAATTAATTATTCAAAGCAAAAGAGAGGGATTTTTTCCACAAGTATTTAGACCAGTTGCACTCTGTTATACATCTTGCTATTCATAGATTATACAAAGAATTGCAGAATTAAGAGTATCTTGCATTTTGAGGAAAGTCACAGACATGGATTAGGGAAGTTTCCTGCAAACTTACTGCTAATACACACAAATTTCATTATTTTGATCTCTTAAACATCATTTAGTTCTTAAAATACAAATCCGAAGTTGAACACTGTCATACCCATTACCACAGGCAGAGTAGTTGTGGTTTGGAGTTTATTTCACTTCATCAGCTATTGCAAAATCAACATTTCATTCTTATGCAGTATAGGAAGCCAAACTTGATTCATCTGGTGCTCCAGCTATCACTTAAAAGTGCTTTTGCCTGAGCACCACCAGGAAAACCATCTCAGTTCTTTGCTGGAACAGCAAAGTAGAATTAGCTTAAAATAAAATCGACATCTTTGTTATTCAAGTTTAAATTGTGTTGGAGGAAAACACTGTGCCTCAGGGGAGAGAAACATTAGCAGGAGAAACCTGTTCCATTTCTTTCATCATCTTTCAGAGGCAAGAAGGGCCTGCCAGGACATGGCATGTCTCTGAATCACAACTATTGACAAGAACATTAGGCACTGCTGTCCAATGGGAAGTGTATAACATAGCCTGGGTAAAATATGGAATTGATTTTATCTGCAGCACTGAACAAAGTGTGTGGTAGAGCAACGCATCTGCAGAATGCAATGGGAAGCAATTCCCTGCTGTCCATCATGTCTATGATTAGAGGGAAGGAACAGCTCTCCTATGAGGAAAGGCTGAAAGAATTGGGATAGTTCAGCCTGGAGAAGAGAAGGCTCTGGGGTGACCTAATTACAGCCTTCTGGTACCTGAAGAGTGCCTATAATAAAGCTCAGCAGTAACTTTGGACAAGGGTCTGGAGGGACAGCACAAGGGGGAATGGCTTCCTGCTGACAGTGGGCAGGGTTAGATGGGATATTGGGATGAAATTCTTAGTTGTGAGGGTGGTGAGGTCCTGGCCCAGGTTACCCAGAGAAGCTGTGGCTGCCCCATCCCTGGAAGTGTCCAAGGCCAGGTTGGACAGGGCTTGGAGCAACCTGGTCTGGTGGAAGGTGTCCCTGCCCATGGCAGGGGGTGGAACAAGATGACCTTAAAGGTCCCTTCCAACCAAACTGTTCTGTGATTCTGTGATTCTATGTCACCAGACTCTAACAGGAATCCCCACTTTCTTCCAGTCATCTAGGCATCACGAGAACCAAGGCCAAAGAGAGATGCTCTCCTTGCTGCCAGCCCCAACCCCCAATAACCAGGCAGGAAGAAGAGAAATTTCACTAAATATTCTTTTTTTTGTTGTTTGTTTGTTTGTTTGTTGTTTGTTTGTTTGTTTGTTTTTGGGGGGGGGGTTTGTTTGTTTATATACACCCAGCATCCTTGGCCTGGGGGCACTGCAGGCGCTGGATCCTGGATGTTCCCTGGCATAAGCAAGGCAAGGCATTTCTCACAGTTTTTTCCTGGGGAAAGGCTGAGTTGTTTTCCCAGGGAAAAACACAGGGACAGTAACACGTTTCAAAACTGCTTGCCCCCGAGGCGGCGAATCCAGCGGGAATGTGTTCAGGAGTGAACAGCTGGCAAAGCCACCAGCAGGTGAGGACTGGGTGGTCCTGTGAGCAGGGACAGCCACCCCATGACAGACGCACCGGCTGCAAGCTGGGGGGTGACACTCTGCCCTTGGCAGCTCTCTGGTGAGGAAACCAGCATATTTTGCTCCTGGGAGTTGATTTCTAACTGTGTTTCAGGTTGAAGCTTTGCATAAGCAGGGACTGGTACCTGTCAGAAGCTTGTTATAAATATATGTTATGTGTTGCCTGTATTTACATGTGCATTGTTAGATGTCATTATGAATTTGGTTGGATGGGGTTTGGAGCAACCTGGTCTGGTGGAAGGTGTCCCTGCCCATGGCAGGGGGTTGGAAATAGGTGATCTTTAAGGTCCCTTCTAGCCCAAACCATTCTAAGACTCTATGATTCTATGAATTAATCATAACTCTCCGATTTAAACATTCGAGATATACAGATTTATATATATATATATACACATACATATATATAGCTGTACTATCCAAATAGCACCTTAAAAAATAATTAATTAATAAAATTAATTGATATAACCTATCACTTTCCTATCTCACACCTCTTCCTTCTTTACAAATATGCCCTAATTAGCACTGACAGTTCACAGAGACAGTCTGAATGAGACACTGCTACGATACAGATGAAAAGTGGAGAGCAACAAACTGATGCTGAAAAATACAGCAGGTCTGAACATCAGAGGGCAAAGTGCCAAAAAGACCTATTTTCCAATAACCACATTCAATTACAGCAACAATGCACAAGTACTTTGTGATATGTGTCTACTGTGTCTTGGAGTACGTGTAAATCCATCAACAAAAGGCACAATTATTATTTTCAATCTTTCTTTAAGTGTTTCCACTCTGTGTCATCGTGTTGCACAGCAGTGTCTAGCAAGGAAGAACAACCCCTCTGACAATGCCTGGGGTACTATCTGCACCCAAAAGGCATTGAGAATAAATAAATATTTCTTGGAGCAGCAATAGTCAGCCAAGAAGAGGCCTTAACCAGACAAAAATACATTGTGAATCTGGAAGTCATACCCCGGCTTCATGTCCTGGACAGCTGAAAGAGAAACAAACCCCCAGTAAATCACCACATCCCAGCACCGATCAGAGGTTCTTGACACCAAACCCACCACAAGTCTCTGGTTTCCTATTCAGATGAATAAACCACCTCACCTGAGGCTGTGGGATTGACCTAAGCAGGAATAAAATACCGGTTTGCCCTGGTTCCCTGCTTGTGCTTAGTCACTTACAGCTCAGTACTATTTTCTGCCTACACTTTCTATTCAGATTGAGGCACTGTTACCATTTTAATGGAACAGTATTCAGATACTAGTCCAAATTCCTGGGGACAGGATGATAAACAGCTTTGCAGAGGGCCTGGAAGATGTATATTTAACAAAGTATAAATGGGAACAAAACTAATGATCCTTAAAATATCAATGCAGTCCTGAAACTGGGAATTTGATGCATCAGTGGAGGGAATTGCTGTACCTGTGAGCAAAGGCAGCTCCTCAATTCTCTTTCTGCAACCAGGGAATGAAAAACTACCCAAAAGCTTGGATGTTTTAAAGACATAGGAATCTCAATTAGTTTCTTAAGGAAGGAAAGGGAAAAGGGAAAAAGGAAAAGGGAAAAGGGAAAAGGGAAAAAGGAAGAAGGAAAAGGGAGAAGGGAAAAATGAAAAGAAAAACTGAAAAGAAAAAAAAAATCCTCTAATCTTCTTTAATTATTCCAGTCTAACTAAGTTCTAGTCCTGCATTTTCTAAAGGTCACTTTCCTCAGAAAGGACACTTTCCTCAGAAAGGACACCTTAGATGCTACAGATAATTTAATCCAGGCTGATGGGATACATGGGCTAGGGGGGGACACGTCTAGAATTGAATATATTGATCTACATTTAACATCTGCTTCTCAGTGAAATCCTGTTCAGTTTCTCTTCAGGTACTCTCAGATATTTTCTGTTCGAGACCAAACCCAAACATTCAATCTAAACAGGCAATTAAGGGTATAAAACTGAGCTTATAAAACTGAGCTTGCCATTCCATTCAGATTTGAGTATTTTGGGTGTGAGGAGAACAGCAATGCTGAAAAGCTGCAGCTCCTGCTCTGGGGTGTGGGTTTTACAGGCATCAGCTGTGCCATGCTTTTGGCAGCCTGGCACCTACAGCTGCTCCTCAATGCTGTTTTTGGTGCTGCCAGCTGGACTGAGCCATCCCAAATGGATCATGTGTGCCTAACAAGAATGAATTCTGCATATGCTTGGGGCTGCAGGGTCCTGCCTGGGCAGAGGGAGAGGTGGGCGTACACAAGTGCTCACTCCCCCCAGCCCTGTGCCTGCACTTGCTAAACACACACCTGCAAACAAAAATTGACATTTGCAAGGGCCTAAACCCTCAGATACCAGCAAGAGCTTGCTCCAAAATCCTTATCTGCACTCATGGCTTTATGATACTGATTTGCCATATCAATGACTAGTGGTAGCCCTGCTGCAGGTCGATAGCTGTTCAGGGACTATGAAGAGCTGGTGGGATCCCTTGCAAAGCCTCATCCTCAGCATTTAATCACTGATTTCCAATTTGTAAGGCCCTGTTTCGGCATGACACCTCCAGGTGGGACTGCACAGCTGTGTGGAGAGGGGTGTCTAACAGCCAGGCACAAAGATTTTTGATGCCTACATAAAAACATTAACGAGTGCTCCTGAAAATACTCAACACTTTAGTATCACAACTAATTTGGTATTGGCTTGTTCTGCCGCACAAGCTGATAGTTCATAGAATCACAGAATGGCCTGGGTTGGAAAGGACTTTAAAGACCATCTTGTTCCCACTCGCAGCCATGGACAGGACACCTTTCACTAGATCAGGTTTCCCCAAGCCCTGTCCAAGCTGACCTTGGACAGTTCCAGGGATGGAGCAGCCACAGCTTCTCTGGGCAACCCGTGCCAGGGCCTCACCACTCTCACAGGGAAAAATTTCTTTGTAATATCTACTCTAAACCTATTCTCTTTCAGTTTGAAGTCATTCCCCCTTGTCTTATCACCTGCTCTTGTAAATAGTCCCTTTCCACCTTTCTTGTAGCTCCCTTCAGGTACTGGGAGGCTCTGGTTGGGTGACCCAGAGCCTTCTCTTTTCCAGTCTTGTACACTTATCTAACAAATGCTAAAAGTTATCTAAACTTTTGAAAATTTGTGTTTCACGTGGTCATTTGCAGATATGGAAAATGCTGGGAGGCAAGCAGGCAAGATCCACCACAGCTCCAAGGAGGGCTCAGCGTCGCCTTCTCTCGGTCACGTGGTTTGTGTCTCCCTCCAGATCACAAGACATGAAATTGCTACTGCCAATTTCAAAACTCTCCTCCAAATGTTTTATGCCAAGAACCCAAGTTCATTTGAGTGGTGAGGAGGATTTAAAAATATCTGTCTTATTAATCAAAGCCTCGTCTGGGGAAGATCAGTGGGTGCAGGGTGCAGATGAGGTGATTTTGGAACAGATGATCATCTGTGATAAAAGTGTGAGAGACCTCTCTGCAGATCTGTATAGAGCACAGAGGAGAGCTGGTGACCACACAACACTTGTTCTCCTCCTCCACTCTGTTGCTAAATTACATTAAACAGAACTTAGCAATAAACTCAGCATGTCCTGAATGCTTTCTCTGTGCAACCCTTTGCTGCAGTCGCCAAAGGAACGTGATGTGATAAATATAGCACAATAAACTGGATGGCACACATCAGAAGAAGTGATGAGCAGCTTGTATATCTATTTACAAATCAACAGTGGCTGTTTCTCCCTTCCATCACCATTTGAAGCGATGTGTTAACAAAAACATGCATTTCTTGAGTAGCTTTCTTCATTTTATAATTAGTATCAGCACTGCTAAGATCACTGAAGTCCGGCTTCACCCACTGCGCAAGAGGAACAAACCAGCAGTGTGGCATGGAATCACAGAATCATTTAGGCTAGAAAAGCCCTCTAAAATCATTGAGTCCAAACATTCCCCCAGCACTGCCAAGGCCACCACTAACCCGTGTCCCCAAGTGTCACATCCACACAGCTTTTTGAACACTTTCAGGGACGGTGACTGCACCACTTCCCTGGGCAGATAATGCCCATATCTGAAACTTGTTACGAAAAAAACGAGGTGTGTAAGGAGGAGAATTTTATCATCAGTAGATCAATAGGACCCCAAAAAAGAAGGCTGTTTTTCTCTGTAACAAGATATGCCTCTTGGTGAGCTACATCAGAAAGAAGCTTGAAGATCTCCTGAGTCAACACTTTACTGTGACACAGGACAGGTGGGAGCTTTCCACCATCAGCCACAGCCTGTGCATGTCTGGGGCTGGAGTCACCACAGTGGCAGCTACCAATTCAGCCAGAGGGAACACCCATTTAAAGACATAAAAGCAAGTTTGGAAAAGGAAACATTTTCTTTCTTCCTACCAACACAGAGATATCCACAGCTTTGGCAGGAGTGACACAGAAAAGAGAGTGACATTTTGTCCCTTCCTTTGTGATTCTATGACTCCAGACCTGTGCAGAAGGATAAACAACCATGCCAGACTCACTCTTCTCAGTCGCAGACAAGATCTGAGATATGAAAAGAAAGGCATGGAAGAAGAAAGAGAGAAGTTCCTGTGAAGGGTTGATTTTGGGTGTAAGACACCCACTCTGAACCTGAGATATCTGACACATGTAAAAGCTTTAATGATGGTTTGGGTAGACAGGGTGCTGTGTGGACCCTCTTTGGATACCTACTGCACCTTAAATCCACTGATTCCACTGATTAAATATATATTATGCTCTATTGTTGGCAACTGAAATGGTTTGGGTTGGAAGGAACCTTAAACACCACCTTGTTCCACCCCTTGCCATGGGCAAGGACACCTTCCACTATCCTAGGTTGCTCCAAGCCCCAGTCAACCTTGGCTTGAACACTCAGGGATGGGGCAGCCACAGCTTCTCTGGGCAACGTGTGCCAGGGCCTCACCACCCTCACAGACAACAATTTCTCCCTTACGTCCCACCAAACCTACCCCCAAAGCTTAAAAGCCATTGCCCCTCATCATGTCACTACAGGCCCTCGGTAAAAAGTCTGTCTATATCTTTCTTTTAAGCCCCCTGTAAATATTGCAAGGGCACAATAAGGTCTCCCTGTAGCTTTCCTTACTGTACTGTAGAAGTAACTTTGCAAACACTTATTAATAAATAACTAATCTCATTAACACCAGGATCACAGGAATGGACAACAGCTGCAATTTAGTTAAAAATGCCTGCTATCTCTGCTTTAATTTTCTCGGATACACTATCACCAAGTCACTTGATATCTTTTGTTTTCCTGTCCCCAGGAGCTGGATTTGCCTTGTTCCTCAGTCATCGATTGAATGTGATGGGGGATCCCTTTTCCTGTTTGTTAATACAGTAAGATAAAGAGAACATCAGATGACACAGGCACCACTGACTCCTTGCTTATAAAACATTTATAACATCTCTCTTTTCTTTTTTACAGCAAAAGGAATCACAGCTTGTGGACTGAAATATACCTCTACTGAATATTGACCAGTACCTAAGGCAGCTGACAACCTCGAAGCTTCTGGGAGGCTTTTGCAGAGGTTACAGGATTCTCCAAGGCCAACCAACAACAGTCATTTCAATGGTCCTTTGGGAGAAAAGCAGCAGCAAGCATCCTCCAACTAAGACACACAAAAAAATCGGCTTTTTTTGACTCAAAATAGTGAGAGCAGCAGCATGATGCATGGCAAAGGGAATAGCTGAAGCTCAAGCAAGGGGATAGGGAAGTTTGCTCCAGAGCTTTTGCTTCTTGGTACCAAATGGCACGGTAGAAAGATTTCCCTTGGAGGGAAACCTCAGTGGCTCATTGATTGTGTGAGTCCTACCCAACACCCTTCTCTCCCTGGCCCTCTGTTTCTTCCCTCACATACATGTGCACTTCCTTCCATAAATATCTGAAAACTGAGGGAGTGGCACCACAGCTCCGTGAGGGCAGTTCATGACCCAAGTGGTTCACCCTGGAGACTTTTGGCCACATTTGGGGATTTCTTGGAGATCCTGGGGCAGTAAGAATAATAAGTGTTGCAGGTTTTGGATCAAAGCTTTTAGTTTCTGATAGGGAGTATTTAATTTCCCGGTGTTTCAAGCAGAAGCTGTCAGCTTCCCTGCAAAAAATTGTTCACAGCTAAGAAGAATCAGAGAATCACAGAATGGTTTGGGTTGGGAGGGACCTTAAAGATCATCCAGTCCCACTCCCTTCCATGGGCAGAGGCACCTTCCACTAGACCAGGTTGGTCCAAGCCCTGTCCAACCTGGCCTTGGACACTTCCAGGGATGGAGTAGCCACAGCTTCTCTGGGCAACCTGTGCCAGGGCCTTACCAACCTCATAGTCAAGAATTTCATCCCAATGTCTATTATCAGAAGACCATGGAGAGATTATTAGAAACACTTGTTGAAACTTCTATCTTTGAAAAGTGTAAATTATTATCCCTCAACCATAAAAAAATGTAGTGTGGATGAGACAGCCTCTCTTCCCCTTAAGAGCCATCACAAATTGTGATGTGCGTGGCCTAAATACAGCATATATATGAGGGACTCACTTCTCCTCTGCTTCAGAGTCACTGAATTTTTTTTTTTTTTCCCCAGTACAGTCCTACAGTGCCATCACACAAAACCCATGACTTGTAGTCAACTGAAAGCCACACCACAAGTGTCAAATGCTTTACACTATTCCTTAGGATTGGTTCTCCCAGTTGCCACAGATGACATGTTATTGCTCTAATTAACTGATGGGGAAACCACAATGCTGAGAGGTTAAGTGTCTTACCCCAGTCATGCCAAGGTCCAGTTGCACAGTTGCTGGTACCACCCCTCAGCGCCCACCTCTCTCACGAGGAGATAACCCTGCTGTGCCTGGGAGGATCCTGCTACCTGTCAAGGGCTTTTTCTTTTAATCATAGAACTACACCATGGTCTTCTAATGAAACTGAGTGCATCATCTAAAACCTTAAGTCATAGAATCACAGAATCATTTAGATTGGAGAAGCCCTCCAAGATCATCAAGTCCAACTATTCCCCAGTGCTGCCAAGGCCACCACTGACCCATGTCCTCAAGTGCCACATCCACACAGCTTTTAAATTCCTCCCAGGATGGGGACTCCAACACTGCTCTGGGCAGCCTGTGCCAGGTCTGCACAACCCTTTCCTTGGAGAAATATCCAGTGCAAACCTCCTCTGGTGCAACTTGAGACGCAGCTCACTACGCATTGCACCAAGTACTGTCTGTGTGTAAAACAAGTGGGCTATTTGTTCTAGGGACACAGTATTAAGGTTTAGAGGCTACTATTACTATTTTTCCCAGCCTGTTTGGTTACTTAAAGGAGTGAGAGATTCAGTGTGCTGGACCTCCTGCTTCTACATCAGTCCTATGTTCCACTGCCTGCTCATCTGGTTGCCAAAATCCCCGGCGTGCTGCTAATTGAGCAGGACTGTGCACCTTTGCTGTGGATCCTGCTTACACAGGGCAAGTCTGCTGAGTGCAGCTTCTGAACAGCCCCACAATGCAAATATTAATTAGGAGAATGTAATTATTGCAGTAACACACACATGACAACGCGACATCATAAACTGAAAAGCTCCTACAGACACCTCACACAGATAAAATTCTTGTTTAATTAGAAATATTCTTCACACAGGAATAACTAGTGCCTGCACCCCAGGAAGGATCCCAGCAAGGGCATCTGCAGTGGCCAACAGTGCCTGCTAAGGAGGGGAAATGGGGGAGGATGGAGCTGACCTTTTTTTTTGTTGTACTCATCTTCTGTCGCGTTGGAGGAGTCTGAATGATAGTCCCGAAGCTCCTGTTCATACATCTCCAAAAAGTTATCATCAACCTTTCCTTTCTTGGACTTGTCACCTTTCTTCTTCTTCTTCTTGTCTTTGCTTTTTTTGCCTTTTTTCTTCTTTTTCTTTCTGCGCTCATAGTCATCTTCATCCTCACTGCTGTACTCCCTCCGCTTTTTTTTTTTCTTTTTCTTTTTCTTCACTTCCTCATCAATCTCTGAGTCCTCAGACTTTGGTTTCTTCTTGGTTTTTTTCTCATGACTTTCATCTTCCTCATCTATCTCTGAGTTCTCAGACTTTGGTTTCTTCTTGTTTTTTTTCTCATGACTTTCATCTTCCTCATCTTCTTCAGCCACCTCTTCCACTACCTCCTCTTCCTCTTCCTCCTCCTCTTCTTCCTCTTCCATTTTGTTCTTCTCAGTCTTTTCTTTCATGTCATTGTTTTGCACCCCTACACTTCTAACAACACTCTGGGAGTGCCTTAATCTTCTGTCACCTTTCCAGTTGCCAAAGTCCTTTACTCCTTTTCTCCCTGCCTAGGGCTGGGCTGCCCTTGTTACACAATTTCCTTCTTCCCCACTGGTTCAGTGTAGATATATCCTGGATTTTCTTGTCCTTCCCAAGCCACAGGTGCCAACAAATCACCACTTTCTGCCTCTTCCTCCCTTCCTTACCTTCCTTGACTGAGGCACCTTCCTCTCTCTTCTGCCTCTCCCTGTCTTTGAGTTTTCTCCTTTTCCTTATTATTATTTATTAATTGGTCTGTGCTGAGAACTTTCTCCTTTTTTTTCAGAGCTGCCTCAGCCTCTGCTCAGGGTCAGTTGACAATCTGGGTCTACAGTATCATGATGTGCCAATCAAGGTTGTAGCTCCCTGGAAAATCAGTCAGGTGATGGCATGTGGTCAAGTTGCTTCTTGTCCTTCGCATGCCAGCCCAGGTCGGGGGAAAACAAAGACATTTCTCCTCCTCATAAAATGTAGCAGCTTCAGAAACCTCATGAAAAATTACTCAGTCCTACCCAGTCATGTGGTTATAAGACAGATGGGCAGGTGAAAAAGGAGACCCACTGAGCAACCATATCTCACTGGTCTGTATTTCCTCTCCATTATTCATGGTGTCAGGATCACCTTACTGATAGCAAAGGTCTCAACTTCACTTGTTTTTGGTTTTTTTTTTCCTTTTGACCAGCCAGGCCAGCGACCAGAAAAGACAAACACTCCCAGAACTTGTGTCTAGAGATGTTGCGGCATAAGCAATGCACTCCTGCATCCAGTTCCTCCAGCCCATTACTGGGGTCTACCTCCAGAAATCGATAATAAATAAATACAAAAGTCAGAAGAAGACACCAAGTGTGCTTTATACAAGGTACCCTGGTAACTGCCCATCTTGGCCAACCAAATAGAAATAAAACTTAGATTAATAACTAGGCACAAGCACAAATCATAGAATCATAGAATCAGCCAGGTTGGAAAGGACCTCAGAGATCATCAAGTCTTGCCCTTGATCCAACCCCACCGTGGTTACCAGACCATGGCACTGATGCCACATCCAATCTCATCTTAAAAACCTCCAGGGATGGAGAATCCACCACTTCCCTGGGCAGCCCATTCCAATGGCTGATTACCCTCTCTGTAAAGAATTTCTTCCTAATATCCAACCTAAACCTCCCCTGGCAGAGCTTAAGATCGTGCCCTCTTGTCTTACTGAGAGCTGCCTGGGAGAAGAGACCAACCCCCACCTGGCTACAACCTCCTGTCAGGGAGTTGTAGAGAGTGATGAGGTCTCCCCTGAGCCTCCTCTTCTCCAGGCTGAACAACCCCAGCTCCCTCAGCTTCTCCTACCTGACTGCTCCCAAGGGCAAATATTGAGGAGAATAAGTGGAGGATGGGAAAAATAAATGATGTAATATCATGGTTAGAAGAGCACCTCAACATAAATTGTGCCCAGCATCCCACCCTGGGACATCAGCATGGGGCTCACTTGACATCTAGGAGAGGTGTTTCAGTCCCATATCCAGAGGCATATTTTACTGGGACATAGGAAGGGACTTAGGAATCTTCCACTCTCTCTTT
Organism: Corapipo altera; assembly: GCF_003945725.1. Classification (NCBI taxonomy): domain Eukaryota; kingdom Metazoa; phylum Chordata; class Aves; order Passeriformes; family Pipridae; genus Corapipo; species Corapipo altera. The sequence continues at coordinate 5,396,834 of NW_020884918.1, forward strand.
TCACCTGAACCAACAATGCAGTGATGCTCAGCCTGGGCTGGTATGCAGAGGCTCCAACAGGCTCTCGTGTCAGATAAGGGAAGGACAAACACTATGAGATCAGATCAATCTCAGCTGCAGTCAAGAGCTGATGATTTAAATCATGACAGAATAAGAAGAGGATAGAAGAAAAATATTACTTCTTTCCTTCAAAGGTTATAGGCTTTATCACAGGAAATTAAGTTTAATTAAAAACTGTGTATAGAAAACCATACTGAATTTCTCTGGTGTAGAACAAGGATACACAAAGCAAGAAGGGCAGTCAGCCTGGCACTAAATCCCACTATTAGAAGAGCTGGATTCATGGCAGGGCTGTAGGATGGTGATAGAGAACTTCCTGCCCCACCCATTCTGTCTGTGGGATAACTCAGCCCACAGCTTCCTCAGATGATAAATTAAATGTGTTTTGCTTGATGGTTAATATATCCTGAGCACTGGTAAGTCAGAGGTTTCCCCCGTGGTAGGTCTTTAATGAACGTGATTTAAAACTCTTCCTAGATAAATCTGGGGGGTTTTCATGATCCAGCTGGAAGGAGGGGATGGCATTGGTGTTGGGTGATCAGGAACACAGGGAACAGATGTTTTGATGATAGGATGGGCAGCCCAAGGAGGATGGCAACAGTGTTGCCCTGGGAAGAAACGGATGGAGAGGACCAGGCCAGAGGCTGCAGGGTTGGCGGGGTCTGCCCCTCCCTCCTTAGCAGGTATTTGGCATTCGTTTCCAACAATTTGATGTGAATAATATTTTTAAAAGCACTGTATTTTTAATGGTCTCTGTTTGCTGAATGAAAATCTTTCTATTAAGCATTTTAAAATGGATTATTCAGGGACAGCTTCCAAGTAGGTTAAAGCACAGGTTTGGGATTAAACACCAGAATGATTTTTCCAGGCTCTTCAAATCATAAAGAAAATGAAATAAGCACTATATGTCCTTATGATACAGCTCCCACTTGCCAAAATCCTGGGACATCAGCACTGCAGGACCTGCACTGTGCCTGAAATACTCTGATTATTGCCAAATCTTTATTTTCTGGAAAGCAGTAGAAAGGCAGAGGGTGCATCTCTGCATGGCACTTTTAAGGGTGAGTATGGGACTGTTGTCTCAGTGGGCACCAAGGGCACGCTGCTCCAAAGGCACTATCCCAAGGATCTTGGGGATCCTGCAGGGATATTTGATGATGCAGCACATTTCCCCAGGCAGATACTTTGCAGCACAGTGCGTTCCTCTTACCTTTCCCCTACCTGGGTCAGCCATCAGCCCACAGCAGAAGTCACAGGCATAAATATTGCATCTTAGATTTGGGAGATGGATTTAGGTGTTAGCTGCAGGAAAGCCAGCCCTTTCCACCAAGGGGAAAAAAAAAATCCCACAGCACAGAATAAAAACATGCCTTCAGAAAAAAATAAAAATCTCGGGATCTCTCAGAAAAACAAAGCTCATATCTTTGTTATGCTTTCACAAGGTAAACAGTTCATCACACCAAGTCCCTGAGTGCTGCTGCTCTGAACAGCTCCAGCTCTATGCAGCAAAATGCTGACAGCACAGAATCACAGAAGGGTTTGGGTTGGAAGGGACCTTTAAAGTTCATCTTGTTCCAACCCCCTGCCGTGGGCAGGGACATCTTCAGTGAGATTATTACTTATTACTCCAAGCGCTGTCCAACCTGGTCTTGAATGTTCTCAGGGATGGGGTTGCCACAGCCTGTCTGGGCAACCTGTGTCAGTGTTTCACCAACCTCACTAGGCAAAAAAACCCAAAACCTGCCTTGGACAGTAGAGCTCTTGGGGTAGGAGAAGTGCCCTTTTCCCCTCCTGCACTGAGAGATTCAGTTTTAGGATGCTCAGGGCTCAATTTTAAGTCATGCTGGTGCAGCCCCAGTGAGGGCTGAGACCCAACTACATTTGCAGAAATATTGCAATTAATGTGTCATGTGTCAGGAAGAACAATCTGAGGCACCAAAAGCACCCGGGGGAGTCCAGGGTAGTTCTCCCAGGGACAACCATCCCTCTGAGGTACTTCCAGCCTTACACTTCACTTTCTCCTGGTGCAGCAGAGCAGGACCTGAAGTATAAGCAAGAAATAAATCACCTCTATCCAACGGGCTAAAATTATGGGGGAAAAGAGACATTTGCCATGTCTTATTCAAACTTTGCTCCACACGCTTCCTTCGTCTGTCATTTTATTTTAATTAAAAAGAAATGTGCCGAGAACACTCTGGCTCGCTTTTGTTCTTTTTGTGAATAACAGCTGGGAGAAGAACAATGGGGTTTATTGGTGCATAAAGAACTACTAGGAAAGCAACCAAGCTGTTGGTGAGAACCATTACTTAAAACTGTCAGCAGTATTTATATGGGTTTATACTCTTACACCTCATTCAGCAAGTGCTTTCCCCAAATACTCCAACCCAAAAAGGCTTAGGCCAAAACCCACCAGACCACCATGTTCCAGGGGGAATTCTTGAATTAGAACAGATTTGGTGGAGTACAAGAGGTCAAAACCTGGCTTTTCAAGGTCCTGACTCCCCTGATTCCTTTTTTTCCTAGAATGTTAAAGCCTGTACCATGCTTAACCTGGAATTACCCATTTTTATGTAATGATATTATTAATAATAGTAATTACTACATAAATATTAGGCAATGCAGGAACAAACTGTTTCTTTAGTTCATTCTCTTCTATGTCATTCCTATTTCGCACCTATTACCATAAAATCCAGATGTCCATACCCATTTGCCATTGTGACACAGCTGATATATCCCAAAGAAACATTTGTTCCAGTCTCCTTCCCCGGGCAGGTGCAGGGTAGCCTCCTGTTTCAGAAGTTATTTTTCAACACATGCGGCTCTGCACTTGTGGTTAGGGAAGTCTGTCATCCTCTTTGCACAGTCTGGGGCAATTTAAAGAAGAAGTTGTTGTCTGCATGCATGGTCTGTGAGTTTTGATGCACTTTCAGTGACCAAAAGAGATGAGGGCAAAGAAACTCCCTGCCAGGGGCAGACAGTGGGCACAGGTCAGATACAGACAAAGCAGTTTCCCAGCTGCTTTATGAAGCAGCTGTTTTGCTTTGCCTCCCCTATTGCTCCAGTGGGAGGTAAAGGTTGGGGTATAATGTCGAAAAAATGGGCAACTTTGATCTCCAATTACCAGAGCTTTGGATGAGTTTGAAGCACACAGTGCTCTACCTGGGGCATCTGCAGCACCAAGAGCACAGCCTCAGATTTCATATTTTTTGCTGTGTGTGTACTTGCTATTAAAGCAGGCTCTACCCCCATCTCTGGATAATTTCTTGAAAACACTCCCTGCAGCCCCAGCACGTCACATACTTACAATATATGTACACATAGTCCACCTCCTTTAGAAAATAAATTTATTTAATGCCACAGGAATAAATACCAAAGGATTGCTCTAACGGAGACATTTCATTTCTCTGCCATGCACATGAGTGATGCACAGGATTACACCAGGCTGGGCAGAGGAGGTGCTGGGGGAGCTGCTTGCCAGTGTTGCAGCACCAGTCATGACAGGTTTAATCAGACCTCACAGTGCCTACAAAGAGCTTGGCTTTTCATTCCAGCCCCAGATGGCTACTTGCTACATTTTTTTAAACATTTTTTTTTAATGTCAAATAACAAAATCTGCGTTGCAATCCCACCAGCCCAGCAGCTCAGCGAGAGGTGGTTTGGGGATTCTGGGGTACAGAGACCAATCCATCTCAGGTAGGCTGGAGAGGTTTTAATATGTCCGTGGGTTTCAGTGGGAGCTCGCTGCCTTCAAGCACATGGGCATATCGGCCTCTGCTGGTAAAACGGGGTTTAGCCAAGAGAAATATTTCCTAGCAGAACGCAGTGAGATGTTAAGTGTCCCACGGAGAGGAGCAGCAGTCCCTGGTCCCTGGGAACAGCAGGCATCCCTCAGCGGGGACATTCTTAAAGACCCTGAGGCCTCGAAACTGCAACGACTGTAGCTGTCCCAGACTCAAGATCAAGGAAACTGCTTCACTCAAGGTTGTAAGAAAAAGCCTTGAAAACAGGAATAAAGCATGAAGGCTCTCTAGCAGAATTTGCCTGGGTAAAAAATTATGTTTATCTCTATATATCTATATCTATCTCCCATTTCTTTAAAGAGAAATTGATTGAAGCTAGGATCTTAAATCCATGTTGACACAGGTGTTTGTGGGACTTTTTCCACAGTGTAGAATGAAGCCTCCCCCACTGCCTGAACAAACAGGCATCAGACCCCTCTGGCATCTCTGGAACCTTCTGGAGCAAAGCTGCACCACCCAAGATGGAGCCACACAGGCAGGAAAAAATGCCTATCCAGCATAAGGTGCCAGAGGAGTTGCAGGAGCACAGAACTCAGTGTGGGCTCAACAAACTGAAAAAAGGGTAGGTTTAGGTTAGATACTGGGAAGAAATTCTTTGCTGTGGCTGCCCCATCCCTGGAAGTGTTCAAGGCCAAGTTGGACAGGCTTGGGGTAACCTGGTCTAGTGGGAGGTGTTCCTGCCTGTGGCAGGGGGTTGAAATGAGGTGGTCTTTAAGGTCCCTCCCAACCCAAACTGTTCTATAATTTCCCAGAGGTCTTTTCTCTTTTTAGACTTTCAATAGAAATAAGGAGTGTGATGCCCTCATCTGCTTTTCCCTGGAGCTGCAGTGCCTCCAGTTTGAAGGCTCCTTCCAGAACTGTAGGATCTGCTCCAGATGCCCACAGCTGGCAAGTTATGCATGCAGTAATCTATTAAGGTTTATTCACAGCCATGAATCATTTTAGAAGCCATAAGTCTGAGAAAATGCATCTTGATGCTGTTAGTATAAAAGAATAAGTCTGGTGAAAGAGGTGCTCTTTTTTTAATCAATTTAATTCACGAGGTTTAAGCACTGCTAAGAATTGATTAACAACAATTAAAAACAGATTGAACTGTGATCATGGTTATGATTATGTGTCCTTCTAAAGTCAAGGTGAGCCTACATGTACCCAGCAAATACAAGCTCAAAAAAAATGTCTCTATGTGCAGCTTTTTGCATAAAAAGAGGGGTTCTAATGCTGCAAAGTCAAACTCTGTCATCAGAGGTGTTGTTCAACAGGGATTTGAGCAGAATGTAATCCAAACTTCCTTCAAGGGAGTTTATCAACATGAAAAAATGATAAAAGGACTTGTTACATTTTCATCTGTGACTCCAGCTGCCTTTTAGGAAAGTGATAAGAAAGTAAGACCCACAGAGATCAGGAGTTTCAAGTGTACAAGGAATAACTCCAATGCTTGAGGGACTAAACTATCAGCTAAACAGCTTAAAGGACATTATTTCTATTTAAACCAGCTGTGCAGGCAGCCCTAGCTAAGGCATTAGCTACAATTACTGGCATTGGACCTGGTTTCCTACTGAAGAGACTTTTTCCTTAAAGACTAACAGTTCAGGTCATGCTGATTTCAAGAGAATGAGAGATTCAGCCCCAAGACTGCAATTCATCTTTTCCTTTTGGTCATAATATATATTTGGACAATGAAAAGTGGGAAGAGGGATTCTGAGAACCAACCACTTCTGTACCAAATACTGAACATCCCACTGATGAGTCTCCTTCCTCACCTTGTACAGGGTTATTTTAAGTCTCCTCCAGGACAGATCAACCTACCTGCTTGCATCCTAAAACTTCCTGATATGCCCGTTCTGCCAGAAGACTAAAAAAAATCCAGTGTTTCTTAAAAAAGCTGTGACTCATATCAGCTTTAAGTATTTCAAAGGGACACTGTTCTTTCCCCACGATGAAGAGCACCACAGATCTCAATGAGGGGCAGCAGCAGAAGTGACTGAGTGGTGGTAAGGGTACGAGGAGAAAAGCAACTTTCTTCAGGCACGTCAGCAGGGGTGAAGAACCCAAAGAGTTCAGTTCTGCAAGGTATTGAGCATGGTGAGGTTTAAAACATGAATTGAAAGCCTGATGTTGCTGGAACCAACTGATGCTTGAAGCACCACATGAGTCAGAGCAGGTCTGAGCAACCCCAAGGGCTTTGCTCCTGTCCCAGGGACACTCAGCATGGCACTGCTGCTGGCATTCAGGTGGCTGCTCCTCCCTGCAGAGCCCCAGCACCACTCTGCTCACAGCCCAAGGAACCACCCACAGCACCAGGCCCTGCTTGATTTCTCCCTTGCCAAGGTGTTGGGACAGCTCAGAAGTGGGAATTTGTGCCCGTATCAAGTCATTCCATACCACCCTGTCAAACAGTGGAGGACAGGCACTCTCCCAGCCCAATATGCCCAACACCCCGAGTGTCCCCCTTCTTGCTCCAGTACCATCTTTCGCAAACACAGGTGGACACAACTATCCCAGCACCCACTGCCCCAGCCCTAATCTTTTTCCTGCCTAGCCGAGGGCATTTTTCTTCATCTGTAAGAATATTCAAAGCCATCCCTGACCTCCAAGATGTGTGGTTTTCACACCTCTCCCCAGCTTGGGTTAACAGCCCCACATCCATCCATATGCACTTCCACTGGGGAGAGGAAATTTGACGGGAAAAAGGGAGGGAAGTTGGCAGGCCCACATTTTCCTGCTAATTCCTACCAAAGGATCAGGCTGCACTTCCATCCATCTTCTCGCTGCATCATGAGCAGCACACATTTGGCTACATTGATCCACCACCTGGAGAGGTAATCATAATTTTCATTAACCTGGATGCTCCTGGGACTAGATCTTCCCCCCAAAAAAGTGCTGTAAAACAAGTTAGGAGCCAAAGGACACGTTTCGTGAGCACTCATGTGGACAAGTCTTCTGCAAATTGACCAACCTGCTCCCACCTGGGTATTCTGCTCACAGGCAGAAAAGGAAAGAGATTCTCCCTTGGATTAAGAATAAATACACCTCCCCCTTTGAAAAGCATATTAATTAATGGCATTCATTAGGGAGGTAGCCAGGAAACTAGGTAATTTAATTTCTCAGGTACACAATGTCAGGAAAGATAATGGGCCAAATGCCAGTGCTGCCAACAAGGTGAAACCTCTTTCATTTATTATCTGAGAGGTGGGGCAGTCAAGCATGAACATCAGGGTGTCACTAGAGAAACCAGATACACTAAGCAAGTACTAAATTATCCAAATGAGTTCATTATATCTATTGCTGTCATGCACCACCTGAGGGAGATAGGAAAGCTCTCCCAGCACACCAGGGATACCATGGGCCAGTGCTCTTCTGCACGTGAGAAGCTTTGCTGGCCTAGGAACCACATGAAGAGACAAAAAATTTAGAAGAGAAAAAGAAAAACCTACCAGACAGAAATTTGCTACGGCAAATCATGAGTACACCCTCACATGAAAAGTGCATCCAGCTCTGGGGTCCTCAGACATGGACCTCTTTTAGCAAACCCAGAAGAAGCCACAAAAATTCTCTGTTGTGGTGGGTACCCCATCCCTGGAAACACACAGAGCCAGGCTGGATGGGGCTCTGAGCAGCCTGGTCCAGTGGAAGGTGTGCCTGCCCTTGGCAAGGGGTGGGAACTGGATGAGCTTGAAGGTCCCTTCCAAAACAAACCATTCTAGGATCTGGACTGTGTTTGGGAAAACAATGGAAAAATCGGGCCAGGTTACTTTCTTGCCATCATCTGCATTGAAAGTGATGGAAACAATCAATCTTAGTCTGTGCATGTCTGGTTTTCTTCAAACATATCAGAGAACTTAAAGACAAATCAACTCTTACAGCAAATAGTCAAGCCCAGAAGCTTTGCCACCCTCTGAACGGGTAATTTCAGGCTTGGGGAGATAATGAATTTATTACAGCACTTGCCCATGCTTACTTAGCAAAGCAGGGGTAGCAATATGGCAAAGGAGTCCCATGTCATCCCCTTCCTTGGCACGAGCATTGACCATTTGCACCACTGGTTGATGAAGCCTTTCCTTTCTGGGGACCAGGCATGTAACCCCACAGCACCAGTGTCAGCAGAGGGAGGCACCTTGCCGAGGTAAGGAGGCTTGTTTTGACTTAGCAAGGCATGGTCTTAGCTCCAGGAGTGCTTTACAGGAAGAGATTTTTTTTTTTTTAAATTACATATTTATTTTAAAATACAAACTCAGAAACGATCAGTCTAGGACATCAAGACTCTGGAAAGAGTTGAGCTTCTGGGGAAGAAGTAAAAATCCATCCCCATTCCCAATTTTAGTAGGTCTAAGAATATTATACATGTAGCCATCTACTAGTTTCCAGCCCATCCTGAGGAATCCCAGATGATGCTCTCACAGTGCTTTCAGCAGACCTTGCTGTAGTCAGGGAAAGTGAGGCTGCTTCAAAGCAAGCAAGTACAGGGCAGTTCCCTTCCTTTTCTATCCCTAAAGGAATGTAAACGTGTTTTTTTCCCCTCCCCTTAATGATAAGCCACATCAGTACATGAATTTCTGTGACTGACATCATTACAGTGCAGCACTAAATTCTCCCAATTCATAAAAAGGACTGTACTACAGCACTATATCCAACATGGGAAATATATTCTTTCCTTTAGGAAAGGTTTGAAATTACTTTTGGATGTACCTAACCCCTTCAAAATTGGAATTTTAGCAATTTCGCTGAAACCTTGTTTGGTTTTTCTATTCAGAAACAGAATAGAAACCTTTTCCAGCACATACCTCCAAGGGAAAGCATTCCCACTATTCGAAACAGCATTAAGATTTAATACAAACAACACAGTAATTTAGCCTTTTAAAATTCAATAATGGCTCCTCTGATTTGACACATAGTAAAACTGATTGCAGAACTCCCATTAAGTTCAGTGATTTGGCTTTGAGCTTCCTGACAAATTCAAAATTACAACCAAATCATACAACATCATTTATTATGAAGTAGGCTGTTATACAGTAAATTAAAATCAAAGCTAACGAATGTTTCTACAGCTCTGTTTATTTAGAAGTTACAAAACTAAAGAACATAATTTTAATTTTTTTTGTTTAAACATATGGACAGGCTACTAAATCTAAGCACATTTAAAATTTAATGCAAGCATTGAATCATAGAGCCATTAAGGTTGGAAAAGCCTCCAAGGTCATTGAGCCCAACCATTAAACAGTATGATCCCAATGAGAATTTTTTGCTGCCAGTGAAGCCAATACCACTGCTGACACTCCATAGCAGGAATAAGTGTTTGCAGAGTTGAGATTCACAATTGATGACAGTAAATATGCAGACCCCGATACATGTCCTCCAATGCAGCTAAGCTTTCAGGGGATTTCATGGAATCACAGAATTATTTGGGTTGGAAGGGACCTTAAAGCTCATCCAGTTCCAAGTCCTGCCATGGGCAGGGAAACCTTCCACTGTCCCAGGTTGCTCCAAGCCCCGTCCCACCTGGCCTTGGACACTTCCAAGGATGGGACAGCCCCAGCTATTCTAGGCACAACTTCTCCAATTTCCACATCAGATCTACATGTCAGAGACCAGAGAAGCAGTAATGATTAAAGCCTGTAGTACTCAGCTTGTTGTTAAATTTTGGGACATTTGCAGTAAATGTGCAAATTCTCTTAACTACCTTTGCTCTGTTTGCTAAAAGAGAAGAATCTAATTCAGTAACCCCAGAAGGACCCAGACACACAGCTCTTCAGATGCTGCCAAATTACCTCTGAAACAGCCATTGAATTCCTCTCCCACATGCCCACAGCCCTTCCTCAAATCCTGCCAAAGCATCACTCAGCCTTCCTGGGCTGCCTCTGAACCTCCTGTCCTGGGGGATAGAGAAGCTGCCTGGCCCAGCTGCACCCCTGCACATCCTCAGGCAGAAATTTCCTAGCAGCAATGCCCAGACACACCTGTGTTCTGCACCTGAAGTACTTTCTGTGCCTACAGATGTTGTTTTAGCTTTCAAGATAGTCGTTAGCAGTGTATCCAGTACGGGAGAAGCCTTTGCACACTCTGTTCCCAGATAATAGGGAGAAAATTGTCTTCATTTGTAATTCCATAGTTGCTCCACAGTGACATTAGTGTTTCCAGCTGAGACTGAGTCTCTGCTGTGCTGAATGCTGCAGAAACCACATGGAGAGGGAAAGTCCTCGCTACAAAGGATCTGTGTAGACAAGAGAGACACAGAGCTCTCAAGGGCAGGAGCCTGGCCATGAGCACCAGGCAGGTCACCACAGCCAAGGTGGGGACAGCTCCTGGCTCCTTGAGCTGTCCTGCTAATCCTAAACCCTCATCAATGAGTCACCAGCAACAACACGTACCAAACCCCAAAAGTTTTGGGTGTTGAGCAAAATGCACCAGCCATTGATTGACCACAGCTGAAAATACTGTGGATTAGAAATCAGAGAGGAGGGAGAGCTAAGAACAGGTGCAAAACTGATGGAATTTTATTTCCTTTTAAAATAAAATTAAAAAAAAAAGAAAAATCAAAGCTTTGTTTTTGCAATCCTGTCCAAACATTGTGTTCTCTTCATCTTTTCACCCTTTCAAACACTAATCAACCCCAGAAAGCTTACAACACAGGCAAAGGCAGAATTTCCAGGACCTGATGTTAAGAAGGAACCAAAGAAAACCTTCTGCAGTTCTTTTACAGACTGGAAATATTATCAGTCCTACAAGCCCCATCCAAACTCTGACATGGGATTTGGAGTGGTACCTGTGAGTCTGTGTAAACACATGTGGGCTGAATGGGTTTATTTCTCTCTTTATTCACATCAAATCTCTGAGTCACCCTGGTAGCAGTCTACCTCTTATAAATATCACCCTCGTCCTCCCAGAGCTCCTTATCTTGAAAAAGTATTAAGGCTTTGCAGCACACATACATAAAGGAGTACTGAAAATCAACTTCTGGCCAAAAACTTTCTTCTTTCAGGTATTTTTTTTACCTCCATTCTTGTATCAGCAATAAAATTATCACCACCAAATTTTATTTTTTTTTTTCTAAGAGAATTAGTTGAGAAGACTTCTGCCAAAGAGGATTAGAGACGTTGTTACAAGCTGCCAAGAAACAAGAGTGCAAGCGTATATACGTGTGTCTGGGCAAGGATAAAAGTAAAGTAATTGCAGCTGAACTTGCCTAGATAACAGCAAACAAATACAAAACTTTCTATTAAGCTGACATAAAAAAATGAATAGAAAAGCTGTCAGAGTTAACAAGGATGCAGACCTAACCCAAGAAATAGCAATACTCTTATCTGTCTGTGCCATGGATTTACTCTCACACTGTCAGACTTGATCTAGTTATTTCCAACAGGACTCACTGCTTCCTACTCCTTATCTGAATACAGCTGTAAGTAGCTGTACACATGCAAATAAGTTTCCTCAAAATGCACCACGACAGCTCCTTCCCCAGGTATCCTCAATTCCCTTCCCCAGCATACTTGGTGTTATTTGTCCATAGGTGACTCCATCACAGCTGCACAGGGACTCTCCCTCCTGCAAGTGGGCAAGAAGAAAATGCTCAGGTCATAGAATCACAGAACAGTTTGGGTTGGAAGGGACCTTAAGGATTATATTATTCCAAGCCCCTGCCATGGTCAGGGACACCTTCCACTAGACCAAGTTGCTCCAAGCCCTATCCAACCTGTCCTTGAACACTTCCAGGGATGGGGCAGCCACAGCTTCTCTGGGCAGCCTGTGCCAGGTGTTTCAGCACTTCCAGACAAAACCTGCTTTGGCTACCTGCTGCTGGCAAAATGACCAACAAATTCTGTTACAGCACAGCCAAAGAGCAAACCAAGTTTAACACTTTTTTTTGCACTAGCACTTCCCATGGTAAACAGCTGGATTTTGGTCTGGTGATTCCAGGTCCTACTGCTCACACTGAGGCTGGTCAGACTGGATTTATACCCATAGTTGAATGTTGGGTCTTCAAAAAAGCAAAGCTTTCAGGATTGGAAAATTCAGCATAGTTACAATAAAAGTTTGCCATCTCCCCCGGAAATTATCTCTCATGTCTGAATTCAGGTTCCACCAATGTCTTTTGTATTGACACCTTCCATGTTGAAGCAAGACTGACTTTGGGTGCCCAGGTAGGCACTGGCACACAAGTTCCATGCTGAGGTAAACTAAGGTGCTAGACTTTTCCATTTTCAGGCCAATTTCCAAGCTTGTCACTATTCTTGTTTGAACTCTATTTCCACATGGACACTGCAGTAGGAGTTCATGGTTAACTCTCTTTCACACTTGTGGACTTGTTTCACGTCACTGTGTGTACTGATAGATCATCAGAGAGATTTTTTTCATTTTGTAATATGAAGATTAAGAGCCAAAATCACCTAATAGAGTATGACTCAAACCTCAGCACACTCAAAAAGTTTTCAGTCCTGAGAAGGTTTTGCGCCAGCCCTGGAATACTTTGCACACAGAATCATTTTGTCTGGAAAAGCCCACTGAGACCATCAAGTCCAGCCATTCCTCAGCACTGCCAAGGCCACCAGTAACCCAGAGCCCCCAGTGCCACATCCACACGGCTTTGAAATCCCTCCAGGGATGGGTACTCCAACACTGCCCTGGGCAGCCTCTGCCAGGACCTGATAGCCCTTTCAGTGAAGAAATTTTTCCTAATATCCATTCTAAATCTCCTCTGGTGCAACTTAAGGCCATTTCCTCTTGTCCTCTCAGTTGTCACCTGGAAGAAGGGACTGACCCCCACTTGACTACAACCTCCTTTCCTCCAGACTAAACATGTCCCCTCTGCTCTGTGTTATAGCAGCAGATACTCAGACGCCAAGAAGCAAACAGGTGATGATTTTTTTCATGCTGTTAGTTTTGAAATTAGGTTTCTGAAATTCACTGTTTCAAAGTGAACCCTCAATATCCACATAAATGATCATTAATAAGCACTGTGATTCTAAACAGCTGAACTCCAAAGCAAAGAGGAGAATGGCAGTCGCCTTCCCATGTGCTAAGAGAAAAGGACGACATGACAGGAGCAGAGAGAGCTGGGATAATGTGCATATAGATATATATGCACACACACAGAGCAAACAAGCAGCTGAAGCCCTGGCACAAATAGAAAGGAGGTACTAACCCAGCCCAGCCAGCACTGCCTTTGCAATGGGCTGCAGCACATGAAGGACATGAAATATCAAAGCAGATGCACAATATCAAACAGATGAAATAACCTGCCACAAAATACATATACATATATATTCACAAAAAAAAAGACACCTTTACAAGAGGAGGTGAAGAGGGAAATGTCATTACTGCGTGTCTGTGATCTGGGAGTCATAAGTGCTTAAAAGCCAAGTCACAAATTCCATTCAGATCTCTGCAGAGAAAGCATTTGTGAAATTTCTTTTATTCCCTTAATAAAGAAATTGCACAAGGCCAAAATTTCCAAATCTCGTTACGCTACAACAAGACGTATTTTGTGCTGTTTTCACCAGGCCTAGATAAGTGCAGCTCCCATCCTTTCATCCTGCCATCAGCAGGTCTGGTTCCCAGCTTTAGCTTCTCAGGGGTGGCTTTCTGTGACTTGGCTTGAGACTTATTCTCATCAACCCATGAAAGTAATTACCTCTTTCACTGTAACCCTGTCAGCAGTCTCCCTGGAGCCAGCACATGCCAAACTAACCAGCCCTTTAAGTGTTAGAGCAGATAAAGTTCACTGCTGCCTCTTGTGTGGGGAGGGTGATTCTCTTTGCAGCACATAATGGTGTTGGATATAGAACCATGCGATAGTTTGGGTTGGAAGGGACCTTTAATGGTCATCTAATCCAAATCTCCTGGAATGAGCAGGGACATCTTCAACAGGTATGAAATGCTACATCTAGATAATGATATATAACTAGATATGCAGCCAGTTAATGCATTCAGGTGCTTAACCCTGTTTAATTCCCTGCCCCCCTCTCCCCCCCTTTGTGGAAATTCTTTATGTCAGAAGGTTTTCTGGGAAACTTCCTCACACATTCCTTGACTGATGTTTTGTTTGGACAGAGGCCACCAGTGCCTACTGGTGTCACTGGAAGTGACAGCCTGTGCAGTCCTGAGGGGCTCTTGGCAGAGCTAAGAACACACCTCCCTCTCATTATCCCTTATCACAACAGGGAACCCACCAGAAGATCCCTGCCCTGGAGGTCAGTGATTAGGACCATGCATCACTGGGCCTCCTCCATCCCCTGCCTGGGCTCGGTCCAGCAACACACCCAAAACGGGCTTAAGATTAAGCCTCCAGGCCCAAACCAGGGATTTCTGTGGTGATGTTAAAGCTGTCCAAAGAACAGGGCACTGCTCCAAAATTCAACTGTACATTTTCTCCAACACACAAATCAAGAGCGTCAAGAGGACAAATCATGAGCGTGTTTGAAAGACACACATTTTCTCTGCATGGCCCTGCAAAGCAGATAATTAAAATACCTAGTTAATAAAGAGCCTGCGAAAGTATAATTCTTTTTGGGCTTTCAACAAGTTTTACTAGCACACCATTTTGTATGAAAATGAAAAGAAATAAGGCAGAGAAAGCACAAATATTTCCTCACCCTCTACCATTTTGCCGTAAAGATTTTCAACACAGCTCAACCCTCATCGCCAGGGTCAGAGCAGAGAATGGTTTGGTTTGGAAAAGACCTTTAAGGATCATCTGGTCAAATCCCCCCAGATCTTCAAGTCTGCATCAGTCTGCGTTACTTCATTTAAAATATTAATAAACCTCCTGTCTCATACTGCAGCAGTCTAACCTATGCACCTCCCCAGTCATATGGATTTGGAGAAGCTTATTATAATCATAAGCTACCAAGTCATCATTTAAGTTTTTAGTTCCTCATTATTAACTTATGTAAATTCAGCTCCTTTGAGGGTGAAGCTGTGGCAGAGAGTGAACAGGGCACTCCATTACTCTTAACCCCAATTTATACATATTCTTACAGGCATCTTCCACCTGTGCTAAAGAGCAGCACTAATTTTTGATGTCACCTGTCTTCACCTGCAGATGATAATGTGAAAAGACTTAAAAAAAAAAAATAGTGCTAGTTTAGTTTTTTTACCTGTCTGCAAAACAGTAGTATCAGGCTCAAAGTAAACAGAAGCTGCTCAAAACCTTTTATCTGCATTTTTTAACTACTTTCTCCTTACAGAGATAAAAGATTCTTAAGGTAATTATTTTTTTTCTCTCTAACTACAGCAGGGGAAAAAAAAAAAAGTCACATTATAACTTTTGGTTGTAACTCAACATTGTTGGGCTCACTTTCCGCATACAGATTTTGAGGTATAAAAGACAGAAAAGTGAAAACCATTACCCAAGCACACCCACCAGCAGACTGGAGTCTCTTCCCCAGTCCCATGATGCCTGTTCCTGTTCTGGAAGCACTCAGCCTGTTCCCTCCTTCAGCTCCCAGCTGCAGATTGCTAAATGAAGCCACCTAAGGGGAAAAAGGTTCTTCCCGAGGTCTTGGGTGCCCTCAGCAGAGGAACTCAGCCAGGTGGGGAGTCGGGGTATTTACGTGCCAAAGGGAGTCAACTGAGAGCCCTGACAGAGTTAATGAGGGCTTTAAAAAAATATGAAGCCAGTAAGGACCTATCAGCCTCTGAGAGATGGTGGGGAGGTTATAAGAAAGTGATAACAAAATAATAATAATTTATGAAAATAACTAATTGCCCACTAATCAGATTTTCTTCCATTGTGGGTGCACCTCTAATTTCCTTTCTCCCATTTAACTAACTTCGTCTTTCTTTGTATGCTACAGACTAGATCCATTTTATCTTTTCTACAGAGCAGGAAAAAGCTTGCAGTTTCTGACTTTCAACATCAAAGAAGAGTAAAATCCTCTTCTCAAGGCACAGACCAGGTTTGTTTGATGAAGTATATCCTATACAATTGAGAATATTCAGTCCTGAGGATAAATAGTCCTTACGATATTTTTGTGCTTTTCAGCATTCAGACCTGAGCACAGATTCCCTCCCTCTTTGCCAAGCACTTTCTTCTTGGAAAAAGGAACAAAGGGTGACTGGGGAGAGCTGTACACGAGGTCCAGCTTGACCTGCACTTGACCAAAGGACAGGTGCTTTGCAATGGGAACAAAATCAGGTCAGTGCAGGAGTCTTAGGAAATTGTGATGCAGAAACCCTGCGCTGAGGACACCATCTGCTGTTCTTCCTCAGGTCACAACTCAGCAGATGCACTTTCTTTTGCAGAACAAATAGTTTTCACTGTAATTATAATGCAACATAATTGCAGAGCCAGTTTAATCTGGATCCATCCGCCAGCAAAGTGATATTTCACAAAGCGATATTTCACAAAGCCTGTTTGAAAGAGCAACATTTAAGGCTTAGTACTGAACTTTGAAGGTATTAAACATATCAGCCCTGTCACAGGGTGCTACAGGGGTGTTAGGGGGGGTCTCAGGGTGCTCAAGCCCTATCTGGGATGTCACTGCCAACCCAAAACACAGAATGGACCAGCAGGTCCCAGCCCGGCACGTCCACCCTGCAGCACATCATTCCTCAGAGAAGTAACTGAATTTACACCTTGTTTCAGTTTACATGCCCCAGTTTTCTGTGCCTGTGTGTATGTGAGCACATCCAATGAAGCATATTGCTTTATTGGCTTTTGAAAAGTCAAAAAGGCAGACCTTGAAACAAATAATGGAGCCAGTTAGTGAACTCAACCGCTTCAAAGAGCTGAAGGAACAAAGTACTGGAAACTTTTTGTGTCAGAGGTTCAAAGCCTATTGTTTCAAATATGAGTAATAATTTAAGGGGGTGATGGGAGGCATACTGCGAGAGTCAGTCTGAGTCAGACTTTGGAGTTTAATAAATAATAAGATATATTGCAACATGGATTTTCTAAACAGAGAGAACAAAAATAAATTCTTTCTCTGATTAATGACTTTTTTAAGAAATGAAAATGTGCCAGTTCTCTTATATTTGCAGGTTAGTCTGTCATAAAGTGGAAAATAACTTAATTCTGCTTCTGAAGGTGTGGACTGATTCAAGTGTTGGGCAGGGAAGAAGAGACAGAGGGGTTTGCTCAAAGGAGAATAAATGAGCCAGAGCGTATTAAATGGAAAGCCAGCTTGTGTGTGTGTGAATAAAAATGTGGACTTAATTAAAAAAACCACCAACAACAACAACAACAGGAATAATCAATATGAAGAAAAAGGTCTTTTCATTCCTTCAGGTGCAAATACGCTCCAAGCACATGAGACCAGCTCCCAGTGCCAGCCTGCCCACCTCATCCATCTGATCCTGGATTTCCTATCTGGCAGCTGACCAGTGGTTTGGGTTGTGCTGTTTTTCTTTTTTAAGTGTTTTTCATATAATTCTCATTGACTGTGATACGAGAGGAAAAACATGCAACTTGTGTGCTGCATTAACATCCTCGTTGAATAATAAAGTTATTCAATGCTTGTGAAATTTTTAGATTTTTTTAAATGTGGTGCATTTGGCATCCCTTTGATCTGGCAACACTCACCCCTCCTGGGTATATATGCACCCCCAAAAGACAGAAAAGCAGAAAAACAGGCAGACTGCCCTTGTTCAAACCACGCAGAGGCATTGGTGGGGTGAACATGATGTTTCATCACACAAGCAGTGAGGCTGAACCTGAGCTGTTGAGTTCAGCAAGGAGCAGAACAACCACCACCCTCATTTACACAGAGCTCCCCTAAACCCAGTGCAGACAACCGGCTTGGGGATAATGTCTGAGATCTTTTGGCATTAAAGACGGACTTTCTGCGTAGTTGTGTGAGGGAATGAGCACAGGGAGGCAAGTGTCTGCCTGCACAGCCGGGATGGGTGTCCCAGCACCACACTGATGGGCACACAAGTGCTGTGAGAGGGTTCTGACATCCCAAACTGCCTCACATGCAGCCAGAATTGTGCTTTTTTGAGCAGTCTCCATCCGACATGAGCATCAGTGGACCCAAGCCATAATCAAACACTGAAATGGTGATGGGGTGATGACCCTTTGGGTGCCTTGGGGCTCCTGATTAGCACAGATGGAGATATGGAATGGTGAAGGATGTGCCCTTGTGAAGATAAAGGCAGGGACAACAAGCTTAGAGAAAGGAAAACAATGCATAGGTTGTGAGCAGGGACACCATGACCTCAGACTTGCACAGGGCAATTTATAAACAATGTCTGGGAATGTCTCTGCTTGGCACTCCACTGCTTTCCTTCCCTGGGCTGTTCTTTGCTGAGGCGGACTCTATTGATATTTTGAGTTAGATTTTAAGCCAACAAAGCTCTCACACTTCCCTCAGCCCATTCTAGTTTGTAATTTTGCTTTGAAGAAAATCAGAGTAATCTGAAATCACACACTAACAGTTTATTTTTATGTATATGATTTCTGGACTGTGGTTTGCAAAGGTATTAACCAGCTCTAGTGAGAGTCTGAAGACTTATGTTGTCCTAGTCACTGTTGCTCCAAACATCTGTGGTGTGCATGTCTTGCTCTGTTTTCCCTCCAACCCCTTCTCCTGAAGAAACACCATGGAAACCCTTACGACATATTTCTGTGTAATAAATAAAGCAGCAACATTAATAGTTAATAGTTAAGTACTTATTAACCACCTATCAAGATATGGCAATAAAGTAAATTAATACTCCAGGGTCCTGATTTGAATCTCACTTACATTGGTGTTCCAGCACTAAAACTATTGGTTTCAGTTGGGTCATTTACAGACAAATAATGGAGGTCAGCCTGACCTTGTGTTGCACTAACAAATACCTTACAGCAACAACAGATCTGGAGTCAGAAGGAGTTTGCAACAGTAGCATGGTATAAATAATACATGGATATTAGAAAAGCAATTAGGTCCCAATATCAGAGCCCATATCATGGGCACAAACTGCTCTGCAACACAAGCTGGCTCTGTGGGGATGAGTACCCTTCCTAAATTACAGCTTTACAGATCAACTGGATATTCACTGGTTTTGGAATTATGCAAATCAGCAGACAGCTCCAAGCTTAAGGGCCAGTGGGGTTTATATTTTATTTTTTTTAAACAGGTCTCTTTAATACACAAGTTCATCTTTCAGGGGAAACAAAGCCTAACTTTAGCCTTGGACAGGTGCAGGATGATGTCTCTGCTCAGCTCTGGTAGCTCCTGGCTGATGCAGAGCAGGGAGAAGAAAAGGCAGGATGAGGCACTCAGGAGAACTGCAAACAGTCTGATGCCATTTGGGGAGCACAAAACCAATACCTGGTTTAAACTGGTAAATTTGTGGGGTGTTTCTAAACACAGGGCCTTGGCAAGAAGCTCACATGTAGGGTCCATACTGGACCCGTCTCAAATTAGGAGAGATTAATGTCATGCTAAGTATTGTTCCTTTGAATCTGCAGGACGTACAGACTCAACTTTTCCCTGTCTCTACTTTTCCATCTATAAATTGAGAGTCTGAACAATATACAGCTGAGTTCATTAATGCTCCTCAGGCTGTTGGAAATCAATGGCCAAAGAGACAAGTTCTCACCTCTGCGTTTGTCAGGGTCTTACTACCTTGGGATTGTGTTTCAAATGTCCAACAAGGAAGATCTCGACCTCAGCTTTAGAAAAACCCAGGCTGAGCTCTCTACTCATCAGAAAGCTCATTTTTCACTCAAAAATGATGGAATTTAACACTCTGAGATGAGCCACATTCAGTTTTCTTGCACAAAGAGTATGATTGGACTTAAAAAGAGACAGTCAAGGCTAACAACTCAACCAGACCCATCTGAGTCTATGTGATTTGTGGATGGATTACTGGGAGCCTTCAACAAATAGCTGTCCTTCACAGCAAGCTCCTTTAAATAGCCACAAACATGGTATAAAAAGATACAATACAGAAAACAATAGTTTTTAATCAAAATAATCTTGCTTAGGATAAGGGGGTGGGGCCAAACTATTTTAATATCTTCTTTGATTGCTCAGTGAATGCATCATATTTGCTTTTCCTGCTGGTTGTGAGTATAGAGTTAAAAGTCAAAGGGCTAATAGATGAAAAAGTTGTTAAGGCAGAGATTAATTACTCTGCAGAAATGAAATCTTTTGCTCTTGCTGCTAGAAAGTTTGCTAATCATAAAAACACATTTTTTGAGCAACAGCTTAGCAGTACTTACCAAAGATTTGCACTATGGGTGGTCAGAAATACTCAGCGCAGGATCTGGAAATGAGCTGTGCCACAAGGATACACAGTTGGTGAGAGTTCAGTGCATTAAAGACTCTGCTGAGGACAGTCAGCATCTGGTGATCTAGTCAAAAACTGGCCCAAAAACTTTAATTATAAGAGCTTACAGAGATGAAAATACATGTTACTTTTCCAGAAGAATCACAGAGTTACATTGGTATGTGCCTTATCAGCCTCCTCCCTGTCACAAAGTTTAGCATCAGCCTGGCAAAGTGCCTGCATGTCCACTGGGATAATAAAATGTTAATAGAGCAGCTATTGGGCTTAGGATTTGGAGTAAATACTGCCTTTTGACATGATTTCTTATAGAACAGACTGTGTAAGTGCCCAGTCAGTGTCTGTCAGTCTCTCCTTTCTGCCTCCCGACTCCTGTGCTGAGTTTCAGTCCAGGCAGAGAGCGAGTCTTAAACTAATAGAGGGCAGGGTTAGATGGGATATTGGGAAGGAATTCTTGGCTATGAGTGTGGTGAGGCCCTGGCATAAGTTTCCCAGAGAAGCTGTGGCTGCCCCTGGACCCCTGGAAGTGTCCCAGGCCAGGCTGGACAGGGCTTGAAGGAACTTGGTCTAGCAGAAGGTGTCCCTGCCCATGGCAAGGGATGAAATGAAATGGTCTTTAGGATCCCTTCCAACACAAGCCATCTGTGATTCTGTGATATTTACAAATCAATATGTTACTGTCTTAAGTACTGCTGCCACAGCTAATCTTGAAGCAATGGAAGTGCATTTGGGCTTCTCTGTTCCCAGGAGCATGGAAAATCTGGGGGTACCCATCTAATCCCAACATCTACATTGCTACCTACAACTCATTGTATGTGGGTGCAACGCAGGAGATGCTCAAGAGCCATAAAACTGTGAGTGTTAAGGAGAAAAAGAAATGCATTTAAAAAATGCATCCTTGTTAGAAAAGAAGGTGACTCAAGAAAGACCAGGAACCTCCTGGGGCAGTTTACAAAGGTGCCAAGAAAAATTGTCTTTTAAGTCTTCTCAGTGGCAGGCAGCAAGGAAGGAGGTCAGACCAAGCCTGGCTCTGGGGCTGGTCTGAGATGGTGCAGGGTGATGTGCAGAGGCTCTGTCAAATCCTCCTGTCTCCCTTCTACTCCTGGAAAAAAAAGAAGCAAAAAGATCCCCCAGAACATGAAGACTGCTGCACTCGAAAGTTTTTCTGGAGTTATGTGCTCTGGCAGAGCCACATTCATATCACCTTGTAGAGAAATCAAAAAAGATTCCCATAAAGAGGCAGGAGGAACAGTGAAACTCATCCTACTTCAACAAGGGAAGGGAGCTGGTGGACATAGCAGCTTGTACCACACTACAATATTTAGATATTTAGATTAGATATTAGGAAAAAATCTTTTCATGGAAAGGGTTGTAAAGCATCGGAACAGTTGGTCCAGGGAAGTGGTGGAGTCAGGATGCCTGGAAGTGTTCAAAAAACACGTGGATACATGGCACTTGAGGACATGGTTCAGTGGTGAGCGTGGTGTTGGTGCTGTGTTGATGGTTGGAATTGGTGATCTTAAAGGTCCTTTCCAACCTTGATGATTCTTTGATTCTATATTCCCTTCGAGGGGTTTTGGCTGCAAAACTCACCCACCCTAAATCTCAGCAGGAGAGAGGGCACAGACATCTCGAGTCACCTGGTTATGGGGGGCTCCACACACATGAGGTGCACAGGGGAAAAAGCCACCATCCCCTGGGGAATCTCATCCTGTGAGTGGCAAATCTGGGTCCCACCACCCATGGGACCTACAGTGGGGGCAAGATGGTCATAAAAGGGGCATGAGAGAGGTGAACAGAGGATATTCAGCCAAATTCCCTCCCAGAGACATGGCTATCCTTTCTCCAAAATATTTTGTCTTTGACCAGTTTTAAGTACAGGATACTTGGACTATCAGAGCTGGAAAGGGAAAAGGAGAACATCTCTGGTTGCAAGGACAGGATGCCTTAGTTCTGCACAGGGAACTGATCCTCCACGAAGGAGGAAGAGAAATATCTAATGGTGGTTAATTCTCATTCTCACCACCACTCAAAGAGCCTATTCAATCCATTTCCACATAGGGAGATACTGAATTCCATCGCTATTGCAAACCTTTCCCAAGTGTTGCCACTTGAAGTTTCTGAGATGTCACTGAGGTAACAAATCTGAAACAAAAAAAAACATTCCAAGTAGACAGTACTTCATGAAACCTATGCAGGAAGTCAAAAATGTCATTAATCTTTTCAGGTGAAAGCGGCATATATTCCTTATTTATCATCCTGTGCCACATGCTCGGTGGAAACATCCAAAGAGCAGGGCATTAGGGACTTCTGTTTTATCACCTGATAGCTTCTGGATTGAGCAGCAAAGATGGCAAATTATTTGCAAAATTATCAATGCCTCAGCACTTCTCAAGGGAAACAGCATGCTTAGAAACACGGCTGTAGCCAAGATTGACTTCCACTGCATGAAAGGCGTTTGCCTGCCTGACCTGACTGCAGCCCACTGTTTCATCAAGTGCTGCTGAGCAAACAGAGAGTGAGACGAAAACGCTGAAGCTCCAGGCATCAGCTCAGATACCTCAGCAGCATTTCATTCACCTCGTCTGGGGCAAGGATGAACTTCACTTTGCAAAATTTGACTCTAAGCCCAGCAAGGCAGAAAGGCTGTTAAAACCGACAGTGTGATGGTCCTGGCTGTTAGCACAGCTGACAACATCTATTCCTTCCAGAAATAAACAAAAGGCACCCCGTAAAAGGAAAAAGAGTGGATTTCAGCCCTTATTATTTCTAAAGATGCAATAAAACTGACAGAAAAGTCAATTTTGTTGATGAATTTTGTCGATGAATTTTGCCATGCTTTATCAGACCAGTTAACCCTGGCCTGGCAGCACACCTTGCATCTGGAAGATCCTTAATATATCAGCATGTCTGTAGGTCTCAAAAGGCAGCACCAAATTCCTGGAAGTCAGTGGGATTCCAAGAGTCCCTTGTCCTTCCCCTGTAGGACCAGATATCACAACAGTAAGGACTCTAGTATGACCCAGAGGTTGTGTTGTTGTCCCTGAGGTCTACAGGGACACCAACCTTGTACATCCCACCTTTACCAAAATACTCATGCTCCCTAAACTTGCTGTCTCAATAGTTTTCAGGTGTAGAAAAAAAGAGTGGTGTCTGAGCGTCTACACATAGGAAGCTTTGGCATCGACATCCTTGTAAACAGAGTGTCTTCTCCACCTAAAAGTGTACCTGTGGCAGCAGTTATACACACCTAGTGCAACATTTTCCTTCTCTGTGATGGACAGTCATTTCTTTATGGATTTAAATGGTTAGTTCCTCTAGCCAGACCCACCAGGATGACTAAAAGATGACTGAAGCCACAGAGCAAGAAAACAACTAGGTGATAAAATTACCTGACTGCTAACACTTCACCACACAGGAGAAGATTTGGGTTAGCAGTGCTAGAGGGGGGAGGGGGGGGGGGGGGGGGAAGGAAAACAGAAGATAGAGATACGTAAAGCTTTCATTCTGAGACAGGCTGCCTGTGATGCCTGTGCTGGGGGAAAGGTGGTCAGTATCTGCCCTGGCTCCATCTGACAGATACCACAATCCAAACCCACCTTTCTGTGTGCCTTTGGGAGCTCACAAAAGCAAAAGGAATCAATTCATCGTGAACACAGAGCTAGAATCTGACACTCAGTACCACATAGCATTGCCAAGGCCAAAAATACAAGCTGGCAATACTGTTTTGAGGGAATACCAGCAGAAGGGCCATTTATTATTTCCCCTGTTTCTTCTGCTCTTTCCCTAAGTGCCCACTTCTGGGCACTGTCAGACTGTGGTGAAGCATCTCTGTAATTCACTACAGCTTTTTATTGAGACTTTCTCAGAGCCAAGGCTGCAAATGCCACTAAGGAAAATGATGGATGCTGCAGGCTTTAGGAAATGAACCATTCTCTGATTGCTTGCTTAGCCGAGCAATTTGCGATGTGATAGACAGAAATTATATCATCCAGTGTCAATTTGTCTATTCATTTTTCCCTCTCCACATGTTTCCTTTCCTTGATTGAATAATCACTAACAATAATCACAAGCAGCTGGGGGAAGGAAGTACATCCATCAGTTTTAATGTCAGCAGGAATGAGAACTGATTCCTCCAGCATTCACCACAGCTCTGCATCTTCAAAGTCATTTACATTTTCCTTATACCAGCACTAATATCCAGATTGTATTATCTCTATTACCTACTCCTATTTCAGCTTATAATCTAGGAACAATAGAATGCCAATTGGGAAAATACCCAATTGCAAAAAAATAGATGGTTGTTTCATCTGCTATTCTGTATTGCCGCAAATATTTTTATATTTATGTTTTAATTCTCTTAGAATATTGATGGAAATGTAAGTTAGTAAGGCTGAGCCTGAATAAGACAGAGCAGATCCAAGAAATATGATTTTATATGAAGGATGAGGACTGTAAAGGACAGAGCTGTTAGGAAGGCATAAATAGGCAAATCCCTGGGACTGCAGAAGCTTTTCAAAGGTTGTCTCTGCACAGATTGCTACTGTCAGTAAAAAATTACCTTACTGTGCCCAGATATTCTATAGGCAACAATCCAGAATATGCACTGAATGTTCAGTGATCAAAATACAAAATTTTCAATTTGTTTCACTTTATAACACTCAAAATACTTTTACATATTTCTAAATGATGCTATATCACCATCATAATTCCACAGTGGTATTATCTAGTTTTATGAACCCATTTCTATCAGCTGAACTTCCAAGTCCCTCCCTATTCAGAGACAGGGAACAGCAGAAAATACAAAATTAGACTGAAGGCATGACAAGTGGCCCAAAGATTTCCTTTCGCAGGAAACTGTTAAAGTGGTTTGTTTATTCAATAGAATTAAATCATCTTTCAAACACAGTGACACAGACCAAAAAACAAAAATACCCTGATTACTGTTCTAGTTATGGCTTACAGCAATTGATAGGCTTTCTATTACAACCATAGTACAGCCACAGAAACAATAATAAGCAAAAGTTACAGGGTGTAGGCTTGACAACAGAAAGGTGAGTCCATGGATTAACATCAGCATGAAACCAACATGACTCTGCCTGGATTTCTCCATCCTCACTGTCATCACCTTATAGAAATAAGAAGGATGAAACAGCTTTATTTTTGTCACAACCCAAGCTCCCCCAGCGTGAAGACACAAAGTTTTACTCCAGTATTCCCAAACTAATGATTTGTTTTCCACCAGGTGAAAACCAGGGGCGTATTCAACAGGCAGCAGCTGTTCAGTATGATTTACATGGGCCAAATGCAGAGGTTTGATCAGGGACCTCGTGGATGACAACAAGGAGGGCCAAGAAATGGAGCGAAAATCATCACGTCCTGTCCCAGACAGAGCAGGGACGGTCAGTTTTCCTTGTCTTTAAGGGAACAGGCTCTAATGCACACATAAGTGTGTATCACTTGGCCAACACAAGGTTAACAAATAGGGATTAACTCAATTCTGCTTGTTTCACAATGCTAAAACAGGGAATAACCAGAGTCTTCACAAGCCACTTGGAGCACTGGAGATACTTCAGTGTCTTGGTCCATCAGGCAGTTTCAGGTAGAACAGACAACCAGCCAACACAGTATCTGACTTTTCTGGCTTAATTTGTCACTGCTTTACATGCTAACACATTTTACAGTGATTAGTACAGTTAAAAACATACATCAACTTACCCAAAGATCAAACACTGAGAACATTTATGGCTTCTAAATAGAAAGTCAGGCATATTTACATCTTTCAATCCTTGAAGTGCTGAGGCAGATTTGTCTTTAAGCTTCCCACTGTGTCCAAATCCCTCATTTCTCATGTTTGTTGTATGCTCAGGGCTTTGGGGAGCATTGGAGGTGCTGACACCCTGGGATCCAGGCTCCCTCACCCTAACCCCTGGCATACATTTGGATTTCCCTTAAGTTTGCTTAAAAAAAAAAGCACGTTAGTAAAGTTTTCAGTTGAATACAATTTTTTTTTGTTGTTTTGAATACCATGCGGACAACACAGGGATGCCCAGCAGCCTCACCCACATTAGACAGGATGATAATAAGACATAAATTGGTAATAATCTCTGAGGGTTTTTGGGGAGAAGCAGGTTATTGGCTTGACCTACAAACACTGATTTCTGTTTCCACTGAAGCCAAATGCAAATGTTGTGCTGGCTTCAAAGGAAACAGGCTGCATCCTGCCTTGAACACATTCATATCGCTGATGAATTCCATGCTGGTATTTTAAAGCAAGCAGAAAAAAACCCTGTTTTCTTGAGGCCTGTGATTCTCATACATACAGTCGGGTACAGAGGGCCCATGTGTGATTTCATACAGCAATTTACACTACCACGATGAAGTGCTTTGCATAGATGAGCTTGAAAAGATGACTTGATAAAATCTGGAAGGGAGAGTGACAGTCACAACGCTTCTGCCTCCAGATGAGCTTGTTCTTTATGCACATTAAAAACATGGTATTGCTACTGCACCATATCTAAAGTATGTTTTAAAAAAATGTATCTGAAGTCAAGTGAGTAAGAAACAAGAGGCTGCTCTTCCTGCCCGTGATTAGGGCCTGTTTCTGGAGCACACCAAAATTTCCACACATTTCTCTGGATTTCAGAAAAGGCCTTACATATAAATACTGACCTCTTTATTCCTAAAAACCTCAGCTCACTTCAGAATTTCCCAGGGAGCTTGGCCCTTCAGGGATTGCAGAATTTTACTCTTTATTTCTTCACATGCTCGTGAAAGCACACTCAAATGCCCATTTCAGAGCTCTCCACATTCACCACCCAAGTGGACAAGTGGACAATCCTCAGAGGATAAAGAAGGACAGATTCCCTACCGTGCCACGTCTCAGTGTTTATCCACCTCAGTTTCCCTCACACACAAAACCAGAGATTGTTCCTTGCTGCCAGGGAGAGCTGAGCATGGGCAGTCCACCCACACAGCTGCGTCACTACCAGTGTTTTTGCCTTCAAGGTCTGAGCAACATTTCTACTGATTCACCAAGCCCCCACAGAGTGGACTATTCTTAGAGCTGATTTCCTTCCATTTCCTACATCTGACCATCTTGAGTGAACATCACCTTTAATTTATCATCAGCCAAGCCTGCATGGGGGCAGATTTTTTGGGGGGACTGGAGAAGCTACCCCTGATTGCTGCAAGCTGTGAAGCTTCATCTATCATCTCTGCCATGGTATTCCACATTCCATGTTATTCAGAGCACTAAAGGCTCTGGACCAGAGTTGTGCTTGCAATCTCCTATATTCCCTTCACATTGCTTTTTCTGCTGATCATGGACCTACTCCCCATGGTGTCTCTCCTCCCCAAGATCCCAGCAGGAGGAGCTGCCATGGCGTGGCTCTCCCTTTGCAATTCATGAGCTGGCTTTGACAACCCTGTTGCAATCACAGAAAATATGCTAAAATATTATAATGGCCCTATCACCATTGAATCCATTCTGTCCAACAGCAAAGCTGGATTTCGTAAATCAGAAGCAATCAGCTAAACTGTTCTGACTAAATACTTCCTTCCCTTTGATGAAAGCACTGGCAGATTCATAAGCTTCCTCTGTTGACCTGACAATAAAGTCAAAGCAATCCTAGCTATGTTTTTCCAACTGGATTTGTATTGCCAGTGTGTGCAAATCTCAGGAACTTCTTATGAGATTCTTCTAAATAATATGAGGAACTGGGGATTAAACTGTCATATTTCCTCCCTCCCTGTCTCAGATTTCACACCCTCGTCAACAGAGCTGGGATTACAGCTTGAGCTCAGGATATGGTAGCAGACAGCTGACAGACTTTCTTCCTGGACAGATCAGACTTTTGTATGGGGGATTCCTCTGGGGCCTGAAGCCTTTTCTGTGGGAAAGCATAACATGCTGTGCATGTCCTTCACTTGCAGCAGACACACCTGACAGTCACTTCTTATCACTCAGCTATCCCCTTGTCCAAAGGTTAACAGTGGACATTTGGAGCTTTGACCACATGGGAGAAGGGAAAACAAAATATCCTCAAACTCAGACAAATCATTGATGTCAAAGAGTATTTTCTTATGCTCAGCACACAAAAGAATGATGGCAGAAAACAAGGAAGGTCCTTCTTTCTGCAAAAGCCCTTCTGCATATGGCATTTCTGACAAATGCCATAGTTTTGCAATCACATTTTTTAGCAACACCTGAAAAATTAATCAGAAAGTGAACATGTTGCAACATGCATTTCATCTCAAGGACAATTTATATATATTTCTTTAATTATCTTACTGGCTTGCCAATCACTCCTTATATCTAACTATACACCTATGTACACCTTCACAGACATGTCCGGGCCTGCTTCTGCAGTCCCTACACAAATAAAATACCCACTCATTTGAGTGGGAGCTCTTTTCAGATAAATGTGGCAAGATTGGGCCTTTGGTGCATACGTGCGAGTATCCTGCACACACTTTTTAAAATCATTAAAAAAATATAGTAGCTCTAGATTTATAAGCAATCAAAATCTAAACACAGTAAAACTGCACTTACTACAGTGAATTTACATTGCTCATTTGTACGAAGCAAACAAAGGAAAGGAAATGTCTGTGACCCTGAAATTACAGATGAACTGTAAATACAAGTTTTGCTTATCCTTTTGTCTGTCCAAAAGGATTTATGCAACCAAAAAGAGGGATTTGCACCATTTCTGTCAACACATGGGTGCTTCTCAAGTGCTCTCCCATCTTTTTTGAAGTATCTTTTGCAATGTATCAGACTCCTTTCCGTTGATTTTGTTCACTTCGATCACCACAGTAAAGAAAAAATCCCTTACTACAGAAGGTAACCTTAGCAGAGCAGCGGCAGCAAAGCAATCCTGAAGTCACTACCAGTCCCAAACTCAGGCAGGATAGGGAGTAAGGGCTCTAGGTGCCAGCTTCAGTGTCATTACTGTTGTCGTAAAGCTTTAATGCACAGCAAGACGGCCAACCCGCAGGGTGTCATTGCTCTCTAAATAGCACTTTCATTACAGCACTTCATTGTCAAAGCCCTTTGCACACAAATTCACAAAACACAGCGAAGACAACGATCTCTTTTGCATATGAAACCCAGGAAACCGTTTCACCCACAGGTTCATTAGTGCGCTGCCTACTTCACAGGTAGACCATACAGGGGATGTTCACTAACACACAGTGTTACTCGAAGATCGAAACCACAACAACACAAACATATAAAGCTTAAGCGCTGGTCCTTCACTTGTTTCTCAAGTGGTGTTTCTCAGGTGAGTTCTGACACCTTTTTCAAGGATATGCGTTACTTTTAAGGTAATCAGACTTCTGGAGTGCAGTGTAAAGTTTAAGTAAATACACCCTCACGTACCATGCAGGTCACTGCTGACCAGTAGGGACTTTTGAAGTGGTGACCATCAGCTTTCACTTCCTTTGTGATCATTTTATCTGTAACATGAGTAAGTTTCACAACTCTAAGCATGGCACAGGTGCTTTTAAAAGAAGCTTTGTGCATTCATACATTACAATATCCAAGTCCAGATTTGGATTTAAACCCTCTCCCCCACACCAAAACAACCACAAAAAAATTAAAGTATCCCTCATATAGAACTTTAAACTTCAAATCCTTGATCAAATATCTTGTAATCTATGTCAGACAAGACAAGGCACTGGACAACAGCCCAAGTGCTTCAGACTAAGAACTAAGACAGGCAAACTCTGTTCATTTAACTATGCCAACACATCTGAAGCAGCAAACCTCACCTTCCTCTGTGTGCAGTCACACCAGCAGTAAAGGGCAAAAACCAGCAGCCTGCTACAGCAAAATAAACTTCAGCAACCTGTAGCACCTTTTCTGCATCAGGATTTTGCCACTTCAACTGCAGCAGAAAAACCAAGCTTGGCACAAGTGACAGAGTTACACTGATAACATTTAAAGAATATACCAGCCCTTTTACTATCCTAGTAACATTCTCAACATACATAAATGCCATGTTAAGACATTTGACATCTTGAGATGCATAATTTTAAAATAAGCATCATAATCTAAGCCACAAAATATCTTCTCTGTGTTTTAACTTCATTTCCTGACATTACTTATTACAGATACCTGAAAATGTTAACTCGACCTGCCCAGTGACTCAACATTCAGATACTCTTACAAAGTCTTTAATAAAAATCATTGAGGAAATGTGGTTTTTTCTATCATATGCTGTGATACTTTAACCCAAAAAATCAACTTGTAAAATAGAAGTATGTAATTTCCTTGCTATTCAGCCTGAGAAAACCTTGCAGGAGTGTGAAGGAGCACGTTTCCTCAACAAGGACTCCAATCTAAAGCTGAGATGGTCTCTACAGGAGGAAGTACACACATTGCCCATGGGATAGCTAGAAGGAAAGCATCATAGACAAGGAGAAAGAAAACACGATCAAGCATAGGAGAACAGAAATATATGACACAAGAAGGAAGAAGAAAGAAACTCTAAAGCAGTATCACAACATGATTCACACAATTACCTGTTGCTGTGAATGGGAGTTTAACATTCTGTTCTATCCTGGTTGAAAAAATTCATGAAGTGATTTTATTTATGCCTAATACACCTATTTGCTATTTTTGAACAACACTTTTTGACAATACATAACAAAGATCTTAAGTTATATATCCCCATTAAGCTATACTGCTAAAGAGTATTTTCAAAAACCTAAATGCCAGAGAGCAGTGCTCTCAATAAAACCTGGCAATGCCCCAAGGTACTCGATTCAGAAACCTATGTAAAGTCGTACAGTCTACTCTGAAATTCTCCACCACTGATTTTCCTCAAAAGTTTGGTGCTTTTCTTGATAGTGAAATGATAAATATATTAATGTGCTCTGTTTATCTCTAAATCTATTGGAAATGTGCTTCTTATCTGACTTGCTTTCCAGGGCAGTGTGTACCCTGGGGCACAGGAGTTTTTCTCCTCCTACACTATTACGGGCCCAACTCTGCTTGCAGGAAAGATGCTGGTATCCTAGATCCTATGGGATGCAATGCCTTGAGGAAATTTATATCAAACAATTATTGCATAATCTCCATGTGTAATAAAACCTCCTACACCTTACACAGGCATCGAGTTCCCATTACACCTTCCCAGTGTCCCTGTCAACTGCAGGTCCCTGTGTGAACCCGCAGGATCCCCTTGCTGTGCATGTGGAGGAAATTGAATATTTCTGAGGGCATGGCGTGAAAGCCGGGTCGGGGCTTCACGTTGTCGTAGTAGTGGTGAGTTATAAAAATCCCTGAGGGGTTCATGGGGAAGGCCCAGAAGCCGAAGAGGTGGACCTCTTCGCAGAGCTCCAGGGCAGCAGTCACCAGGATCAGCCCGGTGCTGATCCGCTTGGCCCGCACCCCTTGGCCGAGCCAGTAGCGCGAGACATTGATGAGATACTGGGGGTGGAAGTAATAAACAGCCTGCTGGGACTCGAAGTCGTCCAGGACGTATTTGACCCGGATGGACACGTCCGTGTTGCGGGTGTTGTAGAAAGCCGGCAGCAGCACGGACGCGTTCTCGTACACCTGCAGCACGTCGTAGAAGGGCTTCCTCCACTTCTCCAGCTTGTGGAATCTAGAGGGGGGAGAGGGTGTGAGGGATGGTCAGACAGCACCCAGCACAAAACCAAACCTCCAGTGGGCTTTCGCCGCCGTGTTTCTGATGCAGAGGTAATCGAAGTGATGTTTCGATTGCCAAGGGGAATTTGTTTAGATCTGTAGCTGCGGCATCAGTGTGAAATGCAGGGCAAAAATTCAGGGGATGAAAAAATTCATCCTGTGCTCTCTTTTGTCTATAAATTCATTAAACAGCAGGAAAACCTTGTAGACATTTCTGATCATGTCTCACGTCTCATTTTATTGTTAGACATATGTCATTCTTCCGAGGTGTGGAGTAGCTGGATGGTGCACTATGCAGTGCAGAGCTGTATAGAAACACCAAAGCCAGCAAACACCAAAGCTAGCAAATGTCTAAGATGTCTAACTTTAACATTTAAAAGAAATCCAAAATCAAACAACTGATTTTTTGTTGCTTGTGAAAAGAAACACATTGCCCCATAAGAAAGGAAAGCAATAATTAGCCCCATGGCCCCAAACCTGTCGGCAAGGTGGCAATAGGTTATTAACAAATTTTAAATTGAAATCACCCAGCCAATCCTGGCCACAAAGTTTAGCTGGCATTTCTTTAAAATGTATGACAATGTCTGTTACTTTATTTACTTGATGATCTTTAAAGTCTTTTCCAGCCTTAACAACGCTGATTCTATAATTTAAGTTGCTAAATTTAATTTAAGATTCTATAATCTAGTTGCTTCCACCCTGAATGTTTCTAAGATGTTTGCCTGTGGCTTGCAAGCATGGCATAAGACTTCCAGGGAAGGGATGCCTCTATTGTTTTAGTTTTAGCTCATGACCTTTACTTTTCTATCATCAAAGTGCAGGTTTAAGTGTTTAACACGTTTCTACAAGTTGTTACTTATTCCATATACTGAATAAATTACATGCAGAATTTAATGTATGATTCATAGCGCCAGTTTAAAGTAATATTTGGGGAAAAAATTCTCCATAACAGTTAAAAGAGATGAAAATACAAAAAGCAGAAACAACCTCTCAGTGATTATACTGGGATTGACAGTCACGACATCCGTCTTTACCCCAACATCCATGAAGTATTTCTCAGATATAGGAGGCAAATTGCATCTATAAAGGAAAGAAATCAGTAAGACAGTTAAAAAAATTCCTTGAACCTTTTCAGGACTAGAAAATAGAATTGATTTGAGCATTTCTGCCAAGTAGCAAATCTAGAGGCAGATTGAGAATTTAAAATTGTATCAGAACCTGTTGATGCCCAAACTGTGCAGTGCAGTAACAAGTTCTTGAGGGCTGTATGAAGACTCTTCTGCCAGCCTGTGAAAGATGATCCCTTTTTGCAGATGTAGCCAATGCTCATTTTGCTTCCTTAATAGCAGTTTACCTATTTACTCTGGCATTATAGGATGAGAAATGGCTTGAAGCTTCAAGGCCAATCAGCCAGTAAAATCAAAGGCTTGCTCAGCAATAGCTGTTTTCAATAATTAATAAACTGTATCTATAACATCGCCTTTAACATGCTTTGGTTTATACCTAAGAGGATTTAGGGGAAATATTCCACAAGAGACAAATCAATCCAGTCCTAATTAACCCAAAAGTATCTGCTTCCCTTCCTTTTCCATTTATAAGCATCTCCCAGCAAAGTGCAATAGCAGGAATTCTGAGTGTACAGGTTCATCACGGGACATCAAACCTATTAGGGGCAAACTTGTGAAGATTTGCAAACCTTGATTTTGCCCAGCCTCCTTTCACCTTGGCCTTGTCCTGCATACATCATCTCACAAAATTTAGAGCATCCCTCAAGAGATGCTGAAGTTGCCGAAACACACACACATGAACTATCACACAGGCTTGACTTCCACAGGAAACACAGCTGAAAAAAAAAGCTTCAGAGACAAAACATGTGGCCTGGTAAGTAGTTTTACACCCAGTTTAAGCTAGTGTAAGGTACTGACATTTTGAAAATTTTAGAAGTGAGCTACAGGCCTCAATAAAAGCCATCCCTACATCTCAAAAATGGTGCTTGATTCACAAAGTTCCCCATATTTCTGAAGATCATGGCTGAACAGGAGAAAATTGTGAAGGTATTTAGGGTAAGAGATACTTAGTGTTTTCACATTACCACAGTTCAGCTGTCAGGATGATTTCTCAGTCAAAGGGAGAGGGCAAGCACAAAAATCCTTCAAAATCCTTCTGAGACTCAAGAGGTTCACATCTGCCTTCCAGAGAGTCCCTCTTTATCAGGTCAGAGAATTTTTTTTTAGCTATCTTTCTCAGAGGTAGTGTTATTTCCAGCACTCTTCTCTGCTAGGTCATGCAACATTCTTCTGAAGTGCTCCAGCATCCTCAGTTCCACCTAGCACTGGGCACTGTGACCATTTGAAAAAGGGTTTTCAAATAATCAGCCTCAATACTTTTAAACAGTAAACTTCCACTAGGACTAAGAATGACTGAATTTTTTGGAAGTGGTAATTCCTTATAAAAACGATAAAGTCTGCATAAACAGTATTTTTTTGATAACACTCCAAAAATTCACCCCAACAAAGACAGCATCTCTAAGCGCACCCAGTGCTTCCCCACAGAGCTCTGCTCTGGCCAGTAGATGGAGACAGACAATAACTACTAGTAACTGCAATTCTTGTGCATATTGTATATATTCTATTGTGCTACAACTAATTGCTTTCAGAATTCATTTCACAGAACAATCTGGGTTGCACCCTGCTGGCCACAGTCTTCCTGACAAGAAAAGATTCCCCCAGGTGTCCTGAAGGTGTTGCTGGGTGTTAGTCATGCTCTTTGTGAAATATTTTAAAAAATTATTTCATTGGTGATCAAGATGATGATTCCTGATAGTTTGGTGGACTGATGCCTGGAAAGCAGGTGTGTCCAGACCCAACCCTTTACTTTAAAACTGAAGTCAGCAGACCTTGAGTTTTAAAACACTGTCACATCTTTGTGCATAATCCACATATTTTGGAGATAGATAGTGAACCAGGGGTTTCTTTTGCACTAGTAGTGATGTATTATTCATATTTCAGTTCTACCTAGACCTCTACTTAATTAATTACTATTAACAAATACAGCCCAATTTCTAAGTTCTGTAATCATCTGCTCTTTTTTTTTTTTTAATCGGTTTCGGTACAGTTCAAGGAACAGTAACAGTGGTAAAAAAGGGACTTGCACTAGAAGTCCTTAAATGTAAATTATGAGATTTTTTTGATGTCCATTTTTCTGCTTCAGCTTAAAACCTGTCATCTCCATGTGTAACATGCACTGCTCCTTTCTGATATACTGATAGCTGTGATGCAACACAATATCTACAATAACTATTTAAAGTGTATAGGGTACACCAGGCTTTTAAGAAGCAAATTATGTGAAGCTTGAACTGTTCCACAGACTTTTTTTTTCATCAAAAACTAAGACAATAATTTTCTATAAATTTGGAATGAGGCAAACACAAGGGTCTGAAAACAATGAATACTGAAAGTAGGACCTGAAAAATTTTGTAACTAATATGATGTAAAATTAAATTAAGACTGCAATGAGCCAAAATCTGACCTAATTTTTGGTGGTATGAAGTCAGAGAAATTAATTGTTTTGTTCACAGTTATTCCAAACTGACAACAACACACCCAAGATCAGAAAATAGGCCAACAGAAATAAAGAGATTGTTCTTCTCTCCAGAACAGGTCGTGAATCTGTGAGCTAACGGTCATATGCCATGACCCAGCCAAAGAGCTTAACAGGATTTAGAGAGGGATTAGTCATGCATATGAATAATAATAATAAAAAATAATAAAATCTTTCTCATATATATTAAGGATTATAAAATTGCTGCTAGGTTCCGTTATCCAGGACCAGCAGTTGTGGGACATCCCAGTTCATGCAAAACCTGGATGACACCACATATAGAGGGGAACAATGTAGGAAGACACTCAATCTTTGAAGTTATTCCAGTGTCTCTGCACATCCTGGATTGATTATTGATTACTGTTATTGATAACCCATGTTATCCAGCACCTGAGCTCTGCACCAGTTCGGAAACACAATTCTGAGGCACGTGAGCTGGTAGCTATTAACATCTGGCCACTCAGTAGAGGCTGTGCCTGTTTCAGATCTGCCCCAGTAAATCATGGCCAGGTTCACAGGACACTGTTCATAGGCTAATGTCCATGGAAAGATAAATCCATGGCCTGAGTGACAGGGGCCATCCTGAAAGAGGACATCAGACTTTGTCAGCAAGTCAATGATTAACCCCATGGAGTTAGGGAGAAATAATTCCCTAAAGCATAATTTTTAAATAAATACAGTGAGCTGTTTTGTTGGGGTGTTTTTTTGAAACATGGCCTTTTGTGCCAGAAGCAGGCTTGATACAGCCAATTCAGCAAATCCCCTGTTTCCAAGTGAGAAAGAATAGCTTTGGATTGCTTTATTTGTCATTAGAACAGGCAAGAAAAGAAAATTGAAAAACGGACAATTAGTGGTTACCGAAACACGAAGTCTGCGCTGTCAATCTCCCGGCCACATCTGCTGTTCTTCAGAATTCCTCCATTCCCAACCACTGCACACCTCTTAAACTGGGAGCGGTGGTACGGCATGTCCTGCAACAGCACAACAAGGAAACAGTTAAAAAGCCAAAAACCACGGAGGCAACAAGTCTCTTTTCTCCTTTTTCCTTTTTTTTTTTGGTGCACCTTGCTGCAGGTGCATTGATCGTAGGATGCTGACACTGGTTCTGGGGTGCAATATTCGTGTGCTGTACGTGAAAGGACGGGATTGTTTGCTGTGTGATTCAAGACAGCATGGGCCACTAATCCAGATGAAAAAAAGAAAAAAAAAAAGAAAGAAACAATAGCTTGCTTTCTTCCTAAATTGAATAATGGAAGGAGTACTTTTAGGCACTTGCTTTCCCTTTTTGGTTTCCACATGAGGGCATGAACCATGAATTAGTGAACCCCAGGCATTGTTTTCTGAGCTGCCTGCAAACTTTTTGCTCCTCAGGCTCTATCTCCTGCTTTTGAGAAGTCTACACACAGAGTTCCACAGCAGCCAGGAAAACACAAGAATTCTGACAGCACACTACAGCCATTTGTCAGAAAACAGCCCAAATTTCAGTGCTTACTACCACAAATTGTACTAATAGTATTAATGGTTATGAATTAACATTTGTATTACCAGCACTAGAGCCTTTGGTCAGACACTTCTTTGGACTTGTTGTAGGAGCATCCCTCATCTTTCTGTAATCTTTGGGCAAAATTCTGCCCTCACACACAGACATGCAGCTGCTGCTGGAGCCAGAGAGAGTGAAAAATCACATCCTGGGAACAAACTGGGCTGTTAGGGTGAGAGGGCTGTGATGCAGAGCCTCGCCTCGCTACACCTTATGAATATGTAGAGATGTGCTTATATAAGCATGAGAGTGCTCGTTTTGGTACATACATATTTTATCAATAATTTCATTACCGCGAACTACAGAGGGATGCAGTGGTGGCTTGACATTTCTAGGTGATTATTCCCAGGATCTTTCCACGGCATTCATAAGCCATGAGGCAAAAGGGCATGCAATTACACCTGCCTGAGAAAAGCAGCAGCTGTCTGGCAGAGAGGAAATATAGAGCTGTCTGCGCTTTGTGCAGCAATCTCTTAACACAAAATGCCTCAGCAGCTCTGAAAGGGAAATCAGAAGCCAGGTGTCTGTGCTCAGCACAAGGCTCCTGCCTTCCCAGTACTGCTTCTGTGTTTTCAGCCCTTTACCATCAACATTTGCCATGCTGCAGCTCTGCTCTAATGCAGTGGGGTGGCTTTGGCCACATAGGTGCTGCCCTGTGAATCCCAAAGGCATTTTGGTATGTAATAAAGCCTCCAAAGCATCCTAAATCCTACCTGGATAAACACAACAGCAGCTATAGCACACTCCTAGCAAAAATGTAGGCGTTTAGTCTTTCATACAATCATCTGCATAATCAGGCAGGGTTTTGAAGATAATACTCCTGGACTTAGATGTGCCTGTTTTTTGCATGTCTCCAGATGCCAAAGTGCTTTCCTGGATCCAAGCCTTTCCCCTGCTTCAGCCCCACTCCCCCATGTGCACATTTAGGTAACGGCACTACCCTACCTCTTAGCAGTGCTCAGAAAGCAAATGGATTAAAAGTGGTTAGACCCTGAAGGGCAAGTTCAGTGGTACAAATCTAAGTACTTAACCTGAATGTTTGTCTGATTTCATTTATCCCCTCCAAATACCCCACTGTAAATTGATGAGGTGTGCCCATGATAAATTGGCAGCCACATAAGCCCATTCCTGTGCATCAGTCACTAGGTGCAGTGGGAATTGCCCACTGTTTATAACCTTGAATGGCCCTGAGGTCAAGGATTACTTGCTAAAAATGTTTTGGTTAATCCTTTTACATTTTATAATTTATTATTTGTATTTTTAAACAATATATTTAAAAATTGTGCAGCCTGTTCACGGATAATCTGCAGATGAAAATAGGTTTAAAAATAGTCAATCTTTTTGAATATGAATTATAAAACAATCATGCCAAAAAGAAATGTGGGTCTACTCCAAATGGTGGATTTATTATGCATGAAAATTGTACTCTGAAAAGTTCTAACCAGTCAGTGTCTCTTTATTCAGCTTTCTTAAGTCACTTCATTAGCTACTTTGCTCCTAGGTCAGCAACACTCTGCAGGAAATTGTATATATTGCAGATGACCACTAAAAAAATAGGATGGTTGGCTAAAATATTGTATGAGAAAGAAACATTTTCAAAGTATAAGCAATGAATTTTGTAGAAATGTCAGTCAACTGCTAAATGCTTGGCTACAGGATAGTGTCTAATGCAGCAAGTATAGTGAAATTGATTCTGCAAGTGGGCAGAGGCACCTTTGGAAACATTTTGAAGATTTCTTGGTTGATATGGAAGATTCCACTAGTGTCCACTTCATATTTCAGTTTAGTTCCCAGGGGAGTGTTTTTCTGGGTGGTGAACAGAAAGGCAGGGGCATTGCAACACCTTGACAGAGTAGACCTGTGAAATGAAAAAGAGAGAAATAAGATTAAGGAGCTGAAGGCATGATAGAGGATTTGCAATTGCTGTTACTCCTAAAGAGGGATTTTTCAGCAAAAAGAAACGTTTTAGCTGTAGGAGGGGTAAGATGGTGCTTTGCTGGATTTTCCTTCAGCAAATTTTGGATTTCGTGAAATTTTCCTTGACTGAGAAAATTACGGGGGGTGAAAAAAGAGAATAAATGAGATGTGCATCTGTCTTTCCTAGGCTGTGGGAAATACATGTGGAAATTCTGCCCTGCTCCAGTACCTAAAGCTGAGCTTCTGCCCCCAATATACTGGGGACACCACCTTAAAGAATTAGGCCTTTCTGCTTTAGAGATCTTCCACACTTTGCAAATTATGTTCTCATCACTGGGCAGGAAATGCAGGGGCTAAAGAGTTCATCTGGGGATGTGGATGTTTGGCAGGGCAGGTACTTAAACAGAGAAGTACCTAAAGGCACTGCCCCACTTACCAGACTACTGTGGGGCACAGCAAACTTTGAGTGCAAAAAAAGCTTTTAAAGGTCTTAGTTTTGCCTTTGGTCCAGCATATGTGCACCAGGAAGATGATGTGGCTCTGACAGGTTGGGAGGTGCCAGGCAAATTGGTCATGGCTGTGACTCCAAAATCTCAGACAAATGGCCAAAATTTTCTGTGTCTCTGGGACAAAATCGCAGTTATTCTGATGCAAACAAGAACCGCATGAAATCCCAAAAATGGGAATTGTGACATGAGAGAAAAAACATTCAGCTCTGAGCCCTTTACCATGTTTCTTATGAAACTTAAATAGGAAAAGCACCTTTCCAAGTAGGGTTCCATTTCTTAGC
This sequence comes from Corapipo altera, assembly GCF_003945725.1. NCBI lineage: Eukaryota > Metazoa > Chordata > Aves > Passeriformes > Pipridae > Corapipo > Corapipo altera. Next base: position 5,436,409 of record NW_020884918.1, read on the forward strand.
TCCCATCTTTCCCTGAATGCTTTTCTTCTATTACTGGTGGAACTGAAAGCCCTGACTTCAGGTCCCTCTTATTCCAGAGACAGTTTATTTCCCAGTCAATGCATTTTGTGCTTTTAATGAAAAATACATGTCATAGCAAATGCACAAACATGAAGACAAAGCCAAATGGCTCTCAAATAACCTAGATTAAATACCTTGCCTCTAGGGTGTGTGGCCTCATTATGAGTTGAAAAAAAACCCCAGTCTTCTTTATGGGCTTTATTACAAGCACCAGAAAGCAAATACAGAATTATGCAAACATTTCAGTGATGTCCAATTACTATTATGTACTTGACTCATGTGGAATGATACAATATGATGATCAGATCAAGGCAGCAAATGAGACTGCATAAGTCAGTGAATAATCTCTAACAGCAAAATTACCAAATAATTACAAGCAAGTATTGAAATTAAGTTTTGATATTTGGGAAAACTCTTTATTGGTTCTGCATTAAGGAATGGAAAGACATGTTGTTCCATGATGACCAATTGGTTTTCCAGAGTCACATTCCTTAATGCAAATGTCTGACATCTGATGGAGGAAGAGACTCAATGAAATTGATTTCCCTAATCTTCAGATACAAACACTAGTGTGATTTTTGTGCTTCCTCCCTCCCTGCTGCTTAAGCAGCTACCATTTAACTTCTGTTGGATTCTTCCCATCTCACCAGATGGATCAGAACTGGCAAAGTTCAAAATACCACAGCTCAGAGCTGTTATACCTTTCAGCCTCCTACTAGTCAACCTCCAAACTCAGAGACTTTGGTCTGGATTTGAGAGGCTGCAGTTCCCCCACACACTCACACACCGAAGTCTCTGTCTCATTGCACAAAAACGAAACAGACTTTGAACACTTCTTTTGTTTTGTTTTGTTCTCATGACTACCATGATTGGTGTTCCTGGAACCAGCTCACAAGGGCTAGGTTACATCTAGGTGCCAGTGGGGGTTTCTGATGTGGCGATACATCAATCTCTCCTCTTCTTCTCTTCTCAAAATCAATTCTCTTTTTTCTCTCAGTGCACAGGGAGGAGAGGAGTTCTTTGTTTAATGTGCTGGTGTTGGTGGCCTCAGACAGACTGATGCTCCTCCTGTCCTGATGGTCTTTATATAGTCCCTTGCCATTGCTCCCACCTCTGCACTGGTCCCATACCTCTTCACACCTCAGTGTGCTCCTTGAATTCTGGGAACAATCATTACTTCTCTTACTCCAAGCTGTCTTTAAGATAATGAGCTGTAATCTTGAATAGCTCCTCTCTTCAAAACAGGCTCTGATAATTGCCCACACCAAGTAATTTCCAGAAAAAAATATAGTAAAATATCCGTAAAAAATTTATGAGCACAGATCACATTGGAAAACCTCCTGTGTGCCTGGGACTAACAATGTTATTTTTAAAGATGTCAGTGACTAACTCAGCACATGCATTCTCACATTCTCTCATTAACTCCTGACAGCTATTTCCTGGAATCATGCAAAAGAATTTGGGATAGAGCTGGTGGCTTTATTCTAAACAACAGCTCTGAATTGTACCAGCGGCTTATAGACTTAACCAGTCTCTGCAATACTTACTCTGAAATAACGTGTTTTGTCTAAACCTACGCAAATATGGCACTTGAACATATCAATATACAGCATTCAAAAATTGTTTTGGCTCCTTTCTACTATTTCCCTCACAAAACCAGTTTCAAAAGCTGTGTCTTGAGAGGATCATGGGGGACCTTCAGCAAAGACAAACTCATGGGAAGGAACACAGAGTTCCTCTGAAACAAACTGAGAGGTCTTGGGAGACAGAAAAAAATATGTAGGTAGCCTGTGAATAATAGCTGAGAAGCCAATTAAAAAAACAAAAGGAAGTCATAAATAAGGTCTGACAATACCTGAAACACCACAGAAGATGTCCAATTATAACATTTTGTCGGCCAAATTTGCAGTGTCAATAATTCTAGCCTTCCAGATCACCACAGAGTTAGGTTGATGTATTAAGTGTAGCCATTAAGGCTTGTCTCTGTTCTCACTTCTGCCTGAATCATACCTGTAAGTCTTTCCCCTACCAAATTCCTTGCCTTTCCTTGAAGAATCTTCCACATGACAGAAAAGCATACTTTTATCTTGCTGTTGACATTTTAAAAGTAGGAAAAAAGTCCATATTTATTCAAAAGGATGGTACCCCAAGAGCAAGTGTTATAATAGTTACTCTTGTTATCCATATGAAGGTTTGATCTCTCTACAGGAAGCTAAACTCAAACTAAAGTATATTTTACACAGTGTCACTAATGTGGACCATTCTTACTTGAATAAGTTGGCTTCTGTGACATTCATCTCCCATTTGCACATCTGTAGGTTCTTCCATCTGTCGAACAATTCAGTTTGTTTCACCCTAAAAGATAAAATGAAAAGAAAAATAAAAATTCAGTTTATTAGAAGGGCTTCATTTCCTAAAACAGCCGCAGGCAGGGTACCATGCTGTTGGCTTTTGACCAGTCAGCCTAGCTGGTACAAAATGTGTCATTTTTATTTGTTTTTCTGCTCAGACATAGCCACTCTAAAGTCATGTGTGCACAGGTACTGATGTTTGGAAGTGACTTCTGTTCCCTGGTATTCTTTCTCAATTTCTTCAGGATGAAAAATGCAAAATTGAGCAAGAAGAATCTACTCTACCAAAACCTACTGGGAAGCCAGTGAGGGTCTGGCAACCGTGCTGGGATGGGGGGGGAAATTGCACCTCTCAGAAGGGCCCAGGAGGGGGTATTGGGAAAGAGGATACATTAGGCCAACTATGGCTGAGTATCAGAGAGTTTAACTTAATGCTACAGCATGGCACTCTAGGTAAACTTATTTTCTGAACTGCAAGAGCACATACGTGGGGATAAGCATCTGTGATGGTAAGAGGACATGAAAAGCTCTTTACGTAAGGAACTCTCCCTCTTCTTCTCTTAATCAATGTACCTGCAGTCACGTTAGAAAATGAGACTCCTATTTCTCCTAGGCTGATACAAGACAGCATATTTTTTGGTGATATCGCCAATTCCAGCCACTCCTGCCTTAAAGCTCATACATAGCCTTCCGTATTTGGACAACAGAGATAAAGAAGGCCTTGCAAATATCTAGAGGGAGGGAACAACTGCATAATCTTGCTAAGAAGTTTGGAAGTCTGTGATTTCTTCTAGATTGGTAAGTCTTAATTAGTTCTCTTCAGGCTTGAGGGCTTCAAATATTTGAGTAAAGCAAAGAGTTTTAAGATAATTATATATTTAGAGTGAGTAGAACTTAGGATTTCCCAGGCTGTTGAAGTTACAGGAAGGAATTAGGTCATACTGTACTTTCTGTAGCCCACCAGAGCACATTAACTTGGAAATCTTCCATTACCATAAGGTCTGACTCTGGAAATGTAGCACGTTAGAAGCAAGAACGTCAGTAGAGCCCGGCATAGTAAGAGAGCTTAGTGTCAAATGGCATCTACTGTAGAGGTAAGGATAAATCCATCTGAGCAGGAGCCCACTACCTTCCCTGGGCCATCAGAGAAGATGAAGAAAAATGAGCAATTCCCTGTGCCCTCTGATCAGTATGCAAAAAAAAAAAAAAAAAAAAGCAATTCATCAAAACTTCCCATCTTCAGCAGAGCATTGGCAGAGGTGTGACATTCTCACCCCTTCCATTTATTTTTAAGCACTGCAAGTCAGCAGTGCGAAGTGTGTTACTCGTATATCCTTCATCCAGTACCAAACACAGAAGGCAAGGACATAACCTACATTTTTCTGTGCACAAAGTCAGTGAGGGAGACATGTCCAAAATTGTGCAGACCTGGAGCAACAAACTGTATTTTCTGAAGCCTTGACTGCTGAATGTTGTGTCCAATAAGTTCCATTGGCAAACTCACTTTTTTTTTTCCCTCCCAGTTCCATTGCTATGGCTTCACAGACACATTTCATTCAACTAATTTGTTTCCTGATCTACTTATAGGACCACAAAGCACAAATTATAGGGTTTTTACTGTTGCTTGAGTAACATTTTCCTTTCCACTGAGGTTTATGCAGTTGTGAAACTCTCTGCAGCTTGAGGAGGTGAAAAATACAAATGGTCTCAGAAAATATCTAAGTAAATTAATAGAGGAGTCTATTTTCCACTCTGATTACTGAAGTCTGGACTCCATCTGCCACTCCACAAGTCTCCATGCCAGTATTTATTATCAGGAAGGGCTGATCTTTTTGCTTTCTTTCTTAGCCTTTACTGCTGGCCACTGTCAGTGATAGACCCTTGAGCTAGAGGGACACTTGCTGTGAGTCAGTCTGGCTGTTCTTACTCTTCAATGACTTGAAATATGGTACTATAAACACTGTATTTAACTCCAAATAATAACACTGAGTCTGTTCAAAATGTCTCAATGTGTGGGAAAAGCCTCCATTTTTTTTCAAATGGACCTCAGGTCAAATTCAAATACTGCTTGCATATGTAAGAGAATCTCAGGAGTCCCTGCTGAGATCCCTGTTGATGGGATCTCCTGAGCCTTGCATCTTTCAACAACATCATTATAAGTTATCATTTATCATATCCTGCCTGAAAAGTAATCTTTTTAGCAAGCTTTGGTTCATACTTACATTGACAAAACCTTCACCTCAATGATGTCCTGCCGTAATTCCAGGCATTTGGTAGAGTTGTATTCCAAAGGCCCCTCATAAAACTCAAAATACCTGAAGAAGAACAAGGAAAGATACCATAAATAAGGCTTAGACTGGAATACTTGTCTTGCACATCAATAAAACTTTGCTGAATATTGTCATTTATGATTTTTGCCTAACTTGAGACTACACTTCCTGGCTCATGGGCAGGTTATTCCTTCACAGGAGAGCACACATGTCATTGCTGATTGTAGAACAGTCACCCATGTCCAGTTCGTCCATCCCTACAGGAGTTCATCTGTCCTGTGGTTCCTGCGATCACCAAGAAGGACCAGTTACCTTTTCCAGTAGTCACCACTTGGCAGCTGGAACTGATCACTTATGGAACGCTGTTTCCATCTTTTGGGTGCCCAAATGTACTAAGAGTTGAAAAAAACAGTACCATAAGTGTTGTTCTTGGGTGGAAAGCAAAGTGCTAATGGTGTATCCTGTCTATGGAGACTATTCCATGGCAATTGAGCCTTTCATTAGGATTTAGTCTTTTGCTACATTTGGAAGGGAAAGGAGCCAGGGATTTTCTTCCAAAAAAAAATTTTGAGAACGAAAGGATTTGAATGGTCAGGCACAGTACAAACAACAGTGTTATTCTTAATTAAAATATGAGCATAAATCTTTACTTTTTTTGGTTAATTTTTCTGCCTTAGACATTGGCCTGGAGTGAAGGGGAAACAAAACACAATGGTAATTACTCATGTTTAGGGGCAAGAGAAAGCTTGGGCTGTCCAGGGAATTCAATGAGTCTGTATTGAAAGAGCAGACAAGATTTAGGGTTTAAACCGAGCTCTGTGTCAGTTTCACCACTTATCATTAGACATCTGGATTAAAACCTAATTCCTAAAGCCTACACATTCCCATGCAGCAGTTAAGGGGACAATTAAGAAACAAGAGAAGATGACCAGGAGAAAAAGGTATTATGAAGAAGGCTAGAGCAAGTTCTTTTGATGGATCCTTGAAAATCTTGGAATTCATGAGTCCCTAAGTCCCTAAGTCCAAACTATCTTTTGAATTTTCAATAGGAAATAAAAACACAATGTTCTTGGAAGACCATTCTTTAATCCACAATTGGAAATGCAATATTTTTTGTCATTGTAAAATAACAGCAAAATCTGTGTTTGACCCAAACATATGTGCTCAGTTCTGCATCCCTGAGTAGGAAAGCCTTGTTAGTTTCCTCAGTAGTTCACCTTTACAGTTAATATTAGAATTTTCGGGGATCCAAAATCAATCTGTTCTGGAGAAGTGCTAAGCACTCACATCTCCATGGGGAACTGTAAAAAGAAAGACTGCCCAGGCATCTCCAACAGGGCCTCCAAAGGCCAGAGGCATCTAAAATCAAACAGCTTCTGAATTTTGCTTTTTCAATTGATCCAGAAATCAATGTGATAAAGCAAGGAAAAAAGAAAACCCACAGAAAGGAGAAAGGGACTATAGTGTGTGACTGGAAAAAGTCCAAGAGCCTCCCAAAGCAATCTGCTGGTAACTGGGAACATTTCTATCCTGTGAAATGCTGCTTTAGGAAATGTCTCCTTCACCTCTCCCTGAGGTTTTCACTACCTCAACTTTGCTAAATCCCCAACCAACCAATTCTGTGATCCAGTGAGGGGCAAAAACCTTGAAAATAAAAAGGGAAAGCCCATATTTAAAAGGTAGCAGGAGGAGAAAAATGAATTCCTAATAAAGAAGTAAATTGATTACTGTCAGAAAAAAAAAAAACCAAACACAAAAGCTCATCAATCTTTAAAAAATGTGGCTACTTGGAAATGTATTTTCCTAGTCTTCAAGGCAGAAAAAAAAATTTATTATTTTTTTAGAGGAAATTATGTATTTAAAGTGTTCCATAATCCATGAGAACTCTGTGAAAAGACTTCCTCAGCCTCCCTAAGGGAGAACTAACACGAATCTTCACCTGGGCTCTCACCAAAAGGCTTGGGCTCTCCTTCCAGCTCAATCATTCACCTGGGCATGGAGCATTTACTACAGAGCAGCTGAAATCCACTGCACTGGCACAGCTCCTGTAGTGCTTGTCTTGTTGGGATGGAGCTGAGAAACTTGTGTGTTTTGAAAGCTTCTTCGACTGAATTTGGATTAAGAGCTCACCTGCCTGCACCAGGCCAAAGCCCTGTGTGCATGTACTCTGGGTAACTTTCCCAAACTAAACTGAAGTCTTTCTCTTTAGACAGCATCACAGGACTTCGTACTTGTCATAGAGTTTTCCAGGGTTTAAGGAGTCCTCTTTGGCTGCCAGTACAGGCAATCTTTTCATCCTTCTGAAATGCTCTTTTTTTTTTTTTTTTTTACTGTCTTTTGCGTTATCAATTCTTTAGTTTGGTTCTTTGAGTCAGACAAGGCTGGGACCCTAAATGTGCATGTTCTACACAATAGCTAGAGGCAGGATACACCCCCACACAACACTCAGTACGTTACACACCACTGCTGCTTCTTAAGATGTAGGGGGGATAGCAATGTCTATCAGTCTCACCCTTGCCTGTCACCTAACACTGGGTTTCAGTACCTTGATTGTGCCTCAGGACGGATAAGAACAGCAAAAATCTAGATTAGCATATATTTTTATCTCTCCTGTGCACTTCTGGCTCTGCTGCTAAGTTGGAGAACGGCAGCTCAGATGTCAAGCAGCACATGCTGTCACGTGGGAACACCACAGCAGGGGAAAGCTGGCTTCAGCCTGTGGCACTGGAGTCAAAGACGTCGTTTTATGAAATGGAGATGAAATTTCCTGTGTCCCAGCCATTCCCTTTGATCGTTCCCTGTTTACGCGATCCACAAACCAAAAATAGAAATGGGAAAGGATGTGTTACCAAAGTGGCGGAAGGTTAAGGAGGAAAGGACTGGGTAAAAAATAAACCACTTCTGGATCCGAAGGGAAATCAATCCGTGAGGCAGCACTGCATTTGTAGTAGAGGTATTCCATCAGCCCACAGCTTCGGAGAGCACAGGACTGTCCTGCAAGTCTCTAACTCTCACCACAGCTACAGATTCCCCAGCAGAGCCACTGGGAGTATTGAATTCACCCTTTGGCACCTCGTGGAAGTGCAGAGGGAGGATATGTGGAAGAAGCTGGATGACACACTGCAGATGGGACACCTCCCTCCTGAGGAAAAGGCAGGGGACACCGACGGCCATGAATTCTGTGCTGAGAGGGGAGAAGATGCTGCTGGCCATGGGGTGAGTTCGACTGAAACTAACCCAGTGTGCCTAATCCACTGAAAAATCATCATCTGGGCTGTCCTTCATAAGCCCTGAACCACACTGAAGCAGGCAGCCAGTCACTGAAGCCTCCTTAGTCTTAGTGCTGCTGATGCTGCAGCAGTGAGGTTGTAATCATTAATGATGCTGCAACATCATTAAGGATCTTTCAAGGCAGTATCTGATCAATAAACTAAGAAAAAAAAAAAAGAAGATTCCTTTCCTTCTCCCAGGAGGAATGCTCTCCTTCTCATGCTATTCATTTGCTTCACAGCAATTCCCCTCCTGCTACAGACACGAAGGCAAATTAGCAGAGGCAGTTCCCTGGAGCACCAGCCAACCTCTTCCCACAGAAGTGCTTCATGTTGTACTTCCCTGGAATACAGCTTTTGCACAACACTAGGCTCTAGCACAAGGAACATGGGTTCCCTCAACCACCAGAAATGACCTTTAAACCCAACTCCTCCTCTTGCCAGGGTCTGGTCCTGCTGGGAGTGTTTGGAGACCAGGCCCCCGTGCTTTCCCACAGGAAGCATCACTCTCACCCACTCCCTGGGCTCTGAGAGCTCCTTCTGCCTATTAACTCCCACTCTAAAACATGTAGTTCCCTGTGAAGGAAGATGCATTTGCCTGTCAGAAAGCTTAATTAGCCCAAATGGAAACTGTCCTCCCCATCATCCTCCTTGGTCTGATCTCCCGCTAAGAAGCAACGGTGTAGTTCAGTTTATTTTGATTTATGCTCTTGATTAGTGACAAATGACAAACCTGACTACACTACTTACTCCTTTTGCTACAGGAAAGGTCTATGTTTCAGCTTTACACAAATGACAGTCAAGTTTTATGATCCATAAAACAGAGCTGATGTCACCACCAGAATATCCTCTCTCTTCATTGGCTTTGCTTCCCCTGCTGAAATATAAATAACTTTTATCCCTCAAAGGTCACAAGTCTACAGGAAAACCAATGCAAGAATTCATGGTTCTTTGCAGTAGAGAGCCCAACTACAAATGAATCACACCAACCAGCACAGTTGGATTGTCCTTTCTCAGGGCACTAGTGTGTAGTGGACACCACACACCACTCACTGCTCTGTGTGCACTCACCTCAATTGTATCTTTCAAATCTACAACACTTTTCCAGGATCAAATCCTGGAAACACCACACAACACGAACACCAAGCAAGCTGCAAGTGCTCAGAGGGGATGGGTGTTTTAGGGCTCTCAGAATTGAGTGCCTGGAAATGAGATGCTATTCACTCTGTAATTTTCCATTTTTGACTGAGACTTTCTTCTTTTCTAACCTTCATGTCCCCCATTGCAACCTCACTTCCAGCTGAGCAGCCTGCTGAGCTCGCTGGTGAGAGACACATTTGGTTTCTCTGCACACCAGCTAACTCTTAGGTCTTTGATCATCTGCAGTTGGGCTGCAGCTGCTTTGATCAGAAGTAAGCTTTTCTTGATCACACTACATGAATAGAAAAGCCCAAGACTTCAATCCTGCCTTCAAGTGACGCTTGGGTTGAGACACTGATTAGTCTGATATGCTGAACAAAGGTTTTAAAATATAATTGAGTGTAATGGTCAGGCATCTTTCAAACAAGCTTTAACATCTTTTCCCCCACAGAAGCTGCCTTCCCATTCATTTTTCTCGCTCCTGCAGTGCCAGTTCTCAACACTGTTTGCGGTGAGGCTGCAGAGCATCGCAGGAAGGATTCCACCTACCCTGTAGGAAAAACAAAGATCTTTCCAAAAATATACATTATCCAGTGACTAAGAAATGAGAATAAATGAACCAAGCCCTGCAGGCTTCCACTAAATACTTATTAAGAGTGCTGTCCAATTATCAGTGCCTGCTCTCATCAGTATGGGCAGATCCACAGCCAACCTCGAGTCTAGATTCATCTTCCCTATTCAGGAACCTTGCAAGTGGGCCAGAGCACATCCCCCAAAGCACATGGGGACTCACATCTGGCAAGGTCAGCGTGGGAACTTCAGGCTCCCCACATGGAGCATATCATGGCTGTACAGGCTCTGGAAAACTCACCCAGAGTAAAACATAGGTGTTGACTTCACCAGAGGCCGCTGTGAGGGAATGACCAAATCCCTCTGGCCTTTGCTTCTGTTAATATTTCTACGTGGCAACATCAGAAACTACAAGATTTGGTCAAAAGGTTTAAGGGCTTGACATCAATGCAGTGATTTTTCTCCCTCAAAGAGTGCTTCCTATCACTTCACATGGCCTGTTCTCCCAAGATTACTTCGGGAAGGCATGATCCCCATCTGGCAGGTAAAGAAGCTGATGTAGATGTTGACAGGATAGTCCATGGCAGGTGGGAACAGAGAACCTGGACTCTCTTTTTGTAGACCCTACTTAAACCATAATTACCACCGAGAAGAGGAACAGTCTGATGGAAATCATAATGACCTTTCATACCACACCTTGCAAAAGAAAATGCCGATGGATGTACCAATGTTAAACAAGATCCCTCTGCTCTGAGAATTGGTAAGTGAAGCAGAACTAATTAAAACTTCACTAAGGCTGTGGCACAAAAAATCACGTTGCTGCTTGTGTTGTTTCTGCTGTTTGAGAGCCTGAGTTGACTTGCCCCCAGCAGGATGGTGCTTGAAAAGCTGAGCTGAGAGAGAAGGAGCTGTGGGCTCAGGGGAGGAGACTGGAAGAGCAGTGGTTTTCTCTTATGCAGGTTGATGAAAACATATGACTGTCTCGTCCTCTGAGACAACAAATATCAAAAGAGATGTTTCACATTCCTCCTGGCTACCACCTGCTGATGACAATGTCACTGGCAATAACTGGTTTAAATCCTTTACCATCTTCATCTCTAGTGCTAGTAGATGCATTAGATGTCTAACTGATCACGAACCTTCAGTATGTGTATGTAGGTAGGAACAAAATGTGTCACTATAAACTGAGTCAGGTAAAAAAATTAAAATGTAAGCAAGAGAAAATGGCCATACACCTTCCTATACATTGTGTGGTAACAGCTCTTCTGAACTACTGCACCCAGTTCTGAAATTTCATCTTCGAGGGTTCAAGATGCTGGCAAGAGTTACAAAAGGACCTGTGGAAATTATATAGATTCTAAAAAATTATGAGAGGCGTATGACGCCTGATCTAAACATATGGTGACTGAGTAAGGAGATACTGCACCAGGAAGCAATTACTAGTGGTAGGAAAGTTTTCAATACAGTATAGCAAGGGAGCCTGGAGGCTAAAGATAGAAATGGCATCTTTAGTTCAGGTTTTCTTTCTAGAAGAACCAGAGTCATTAAAATTCAGGAGCTGGAATTCCTGTACAGGGACTCACTCTTCCCTGGAGATTCATATAGCTGAGGTTAAAAGCTATTGATTCATGAACCTCCTGATCATCCACTTAGGATATTTTGAAATATCCTTAACAAGGTCATAAGTTTTTCTGGGTTTTGATAATGGCAACAGGAATGTCGATCCACCAAGGCAAGAGTGTTTTACCAAGATACTCTGCCTCTTTTCCAAATTAAAAGATTTTTACTTTCAGAAAACCAAAAGTGCTCCCACTGACCAGCCCTAAATTCCTAAGTTTGATCTGCACAGAGGAGGAGTGGCTTTAACGTTTCCATCCTTTAAAGCAGTCCACTGGTGGCTCATTGAACCTCCTACATCATCTTAAAAAAAGTGCACCCATCCACCCAACTGTCATGCCTCAGAGGTGCTCCTTTTGTGCATTCATTATTTAACCTGGTCCCCTGACTTCATAAACATTTTACACACCTGTGCAGTTAAGATGATAGCTGTCATACCCTGTGGAGGTGTTTTTCATCACAGCCACGAAGGTTCTGGCAAACTGGCACTGGCTGCTCTCTGCCACTCTATGATCTCCTGTCTTCATGTCTCCACACACAGATCACCTGGGATTGCTTGGCTCTGCTGCCCAGTGCCACATTAGAAGTGTGAACTGACCAAACATCCACTCCTGGCAATGCCACGTTGTTCCCTTCCAATCAGTCCACTTATTTGAGACACAATTTCAGCCTAACACACCACCCAGTACAGCTCCACTGCAACAGCCGTGGGTGTAACAGCAGGAGCTCCAGCAAAACAAGCCCTAAATGGCACAGCAAAGACCAGGCTGCCTCCTGCTTATCACCTGAGATAAGCCCACCTTGCAGTCCATGCTTTGGAGTCAACACTACTCCCTGTGCTTCCTGGGTCTTCTCTCACACAGACTGCCACCCCTCTTCATTCAGAGGTTTCCCCACTGTGCAATGTGTGAATGATGTACTGCAGAGAACATTGAACTGTAGTTTTAGGGACACTTTGGTGCTTCTTTTCTTTCACCATATCAAAACAACACTGCCTGGTGACAAGCAGCAGTGGAGTATGCTGCAGGAAGCCCTATTTTACCAATGTCACTTCAAAACCCTCCAATTTTTAATAAACTGCTCTGTAGCTGTTTTAATCAAGCCCATTCCCATCACTCTGACTGAAATAAGCTGCTGATGTTGTTATCCATATGAGCACCTAGAAGGCATAACAAAACTCATGACAACACTTATACATCAATAACATCTCAAAAGCCACATTTTGGCTTATTGTTGCAAGCAACTGCTTCTTTTTTTTTTTTTCTTATGGATCTTCAGATTTTAATATCTTTTTATGAGAAACTCAGCAGTGTGACTTAAGGAACATCCTCAGCTGAGGATGAGTCAAAGGCTCAAGCCCTTACATTCATTCTTGTTATATGTGTATTTGATGAATCCAGTTGATTTTACTTTCTATTTTGGGGATAAAGCCTCAGATTTGTCATACTAGAGAACTGACAGGCCCAAAAGTATAAAGATCACATCTCCTCTCACCCATCAAAGGTTTCTGTGGTCTCACCACTGGAGTCCTACATTAAATCTTATCTTCAGCTCCAATAGACTGAAGAGAACAACATAAACCAACTAATATGACAGATAAATCATCGTATCATTAAGGCAGCTTCTTAGCAATGAAAAATCCTTTAGGCATGACAACTCACAATCCCAGAAAGTTGCAAAACGTTTTATAAGGAGAACAGAGGAATCAGGGCTCTAGGAAGTGGTTGTATATATCACTTCTCATAAATTTCTCATCATCAGATAGAACCCTTTATCTGATTCTCCACAAGGATGCTGCAAGATTTATAACACTTAGCACAAAATAAAATGCAAAAGATAGAAATATGAGTAATGGTTGATACATAAGAATCAAAAATAAGCTGGTTTTCAACAACTGGTTGACATTGCATCTGAGTGGGTGTTTCAAAGTGCTGCAGCCCATCTAGTCCTCCTTCATTTGAAATCCCTGTGGCTTTGGGGAGTTCCTGTGTGTTTCACTTTTACTTCACTTTTACTTCTTGCAAGAATTCACAATTTTTTGCCACCTGGAAGACTCAGCAATCAGGGTGGTGAGGCCCTGGCACAGGTTGCCCAGAGAAGCTGTGGTTGCCCCATCTCTGGAAGTGTCCAAGGCCAGGTTGGATGGGGCTTGGAGCAACCTGGGATAGTGGAAGGTGTCCCTGCCCATGGCAGGGGGGTGGAATAAGATGAGCTTTAGGGTCCTTTCCAACCCAAACCATTCTGTGATTCTATCCTAGTTAAGGAGTGAATCAATTTCTACTGAAATCAGCTTCTACTGAAATCAGATAACATACTAATCTTCATTTCTGTCTTTCTTGATCATTTTCTTGTAACATTTAATCTTCACTGTTCATTGGTTTTGATATGGCCACTATTCTCATGAAGTCTGGCTGTCTTTCAATTCTAATGCACTTATTCTTTCAGTGTGCCTTTGCTTTGGAAGTCCTTCATTTTCATCTAACAAATCACTCCTACAGAATGAGTTGTCAGTGTCTCTACATCCTGTATTAAGTTATGTAATTAAAAGATAAAGAGTAGTTCTAGTATATGTATGGGTTGATACCACTATGCATGAATAAACATATGTCTCTATATATATATAAAAGATATGAGCTGATGGAAAGCATATTAATATATATTTCAATCAATAACTTTAACCACTAAACCTTTTACAAGGAGGTGTTAGCACACAGTAACCTGCAGAGCCATGCAGTGAGAGGTATTTACTGTGCTTATGCTGACATATAATTAATTTTGTGCACTTCAGACATCTCTCTGGAGTCCTGTAAATATACACAAGTAAAATCAGTTCAGCAAAATGTAGTCTGCAAGTTTTCCATTCAGTGGAAAGAATTATTCATTAGAGTAAGGCTTGTTTTCAATTTATATCAACAGCCTGAAGTTGGGTGTCAGATTAAGACTCTCAGGAGATGTCTAGTGACAACACAGTAAGCAAGGTGATCGAAGATAAATAGTAAACAACTTTTGACATGTAGGAGTCACCACACAGTCTTATCTCCGCATTTATGAGGTATGTTTTTATTTTCCTGTATTCTCAGCTTTCATACAGTAGACAAAAGCATAAATAACATCTATAACACACTTATGTATGAAAAAATGTTGCATCCAGAGTTACCCCTAACTCAATACCCCCAACTTTCAGCTCCACTGTCATTAACACTGAATCACGGAATGTTCTGAGTTGGAAGAGACCCACAAGGATCATCAAAGTCCAACTGCACAGGACACCCCAAGAATCCCACCCTGTCCCTGAGAGTGTTGGCCAAACACTCCTTGAGCTCTGGCAACCCTGAGTCCGTGACCACTACCCTGGGGAGCCTGTTCCAGTGAAGACAGAGACGTGTGTTGTATCAGATGACACAGAATGTGACATATGCATTTTTACTGATATTATAAACTTTTATTGATGTGATAACCTTTTAAGTTTATATCTAGTTTCTGCAGTTCGAGCCTGCAGTTTGAGTTTTTTGTGTAAGAAGCACTTGTATCCTGAACCTCTTTGTCTTTGAAGAGGTTGAAGAGACTGAGAATAGTCCTGTGGTTCAGAACCTCACAAGGATGTATTTTGCATTCAAGGGTTTTGGTTCCCTGTCCTGCAGTCAGTGATGGTTCAATTGCCTCTGTCAAAGGTGTCTTGAGTGGGAAATCTATATTAATTTATTTTCTCATGCCTTTAAGAAGATATGTGTCTTTGTGTCACATTTTCTTTTATATGCCAAGTGCCTAAATTGAAGACTTTGTATATACAGGCTATGTGTGCATACACTAAAAGTGCAAAAAAAATAGAAGATAAATACATACATACATACATACATGAACCTTTTTTTTCCCTTGCTCTGAGTGAAAAACTTCAGCCTAATTTGGTTCTTTTCATAAGGAGTCTTAACTAAATAAATTAGCAGAGCAGCAGACAACACTTGTACAGGATCACATTACAGCAAGAGCCTTAACAAGAACTGCAGCATTGCTGGAGTTCAGTGACAGGATGATTTTTGGCAGGTTAGACTCCATAATGTCTGCTTGCCTTTGAAATGCTATCAGCTGCACAGCTGTAGTTGTGCACGGTTACAAAATGATAATATTTTGAATAAATAAGCAATTTACTCAGAGTTTTACTTATTCATGATATTAAAGGTAAGGTCCTTTGAATTATTGGTGGGTTTTTTTCTCTCTCTTACAGTCTTTCTAAGATTTCCCTGCTACTTATTGAAATTGATACTACACATGACTCAGGATTTCTAACCTCTACAACTGACAATGTTCCAGGTAGATAGCCCAAATACTCACCCTACACCTGTGCCTGAGTTTATGCAGATGGCCTGTGATAGCTGTGGAGCTCTTTAAGCACAACTGCTGCCAGTTTCCTGACTATGCACGTGACCCTTCAGACACCTGATCCCACGTCAAATTGCTAAGTACAAAAAGTGTAACAGCACATCAGTGCTTCTCATGTTTTCAAATGCTGTAAATAGAGGAAACACTCCAGCCTTATCTTGACAGAACAGTTTTGCTCTGCTAGGCCCTGGAAATAATGCAAGTTAAGCTATGTTTTCTTAGAATACATGTTCTATTATGAAGACCAGATTCTCCAGTGTGCTCTGTGTGCATCAGTACTGACATGTTGTGATATTCTCCGTCCAGTGTTGGGACATTCTCCCACTGCCACATCTTGACACACAGCACTGGTAGGGGAATGGAGACAGGGGAGACCAGGACACAGAAGTCACTCTCCTGCATGAATGCTTATGGTATATTCCAAAACATCCCTGAGGCCTTGAAGGGGGAAACCAGCACGGCAGCACTTGGGCACCCCTGAAATCTTCTGTGCCATGAGCAGCAGTGCCAAACAGCCAAAGCACACTGCAAATCCCATTTTTCATACAGCCTGTGCTCACATTTATGGTTCATACAAGGAGAGAAATATCTCTGTAGTAATTCCCTCGGGTGTTGGTACCTGGTGCCTGTGTCACTGCCACTCTTCACTGCTCCGTCATCCGTGAAATTAAAGGTGCCGGTCCAATTTGCCAATTCCTCTCCATTCTGCCAGCTAAACTGCAGCCCTCTAGCAAGAAAACGAGGCAGTTGATATTTGATATCATTCATTAGGTCAAGTCTATCAGCATGACTTCTCATGTCCTATTTCTTAACACAGAAATGTGACTATGACACATTTACCAAAACCAATGAAAAGATACCAAGAAACACAAGATGTCACTTTACTAGTGGTAACAATTAATTTTCACTTCCCATAGACACTAAAAGTCCTTGGCTGAAAAGAAAATCAGGCTCCCCATCCAAATTTGAAGGCTCACTATTCATCTGTGGTCAGAAACAACATACATATGCGTGGAGTGGAGCAAGGTAGAAATTTCATTCCAAAAGACACAAGGGCAAAGAGCTGGAGATGTGGAAAACTGCAGCTCCAAACTTCAATTTTACATCTACAGTAGTTGTTAAATGTAATGGACACTGGGTCCTTCCTCTAATTTGTTGGCCATGCTAGTAAAGGATTTGTCACAATATATTGCTTCTTTTCCCTGTTTGGACAGAAGACATTTTTTTAAGCCATTGCACAACATAATCATCACAGCTCCCTGTTTTCCAAACTTCCACAAATTCATTCCAAGCTCCATAATACCTGCAGTCTTCTGGAAACTACACCTACAGTTGGGTAGAAATCTAAAAATGCTAAAGAAATATTGGACAACAGTCAGATTCTTCCCCTAGCTCAGAAGTCAACAAAAAAGAACATTTCAGATTGTTATTTTTAGACTTCTCCATTTTAACCCAATTTCATTATTTCAGGAGCCTGGCAGCAGAGTTGTGAACATTTGGTGCTGCCAATACTGAAAGTGAACTTTCAGCTGGATTGTGTGGAGATGGCCAGGGAATAATCTCCCAGCATGCTTTGTCCAAAAGAAAGGGCATCCAGGACCCCTGTAGTTTTTCTGGTCAACAGGCTTATTACAGGGACTGGAGAGTCTCTCAGACCACATCCACCCTCTGGTCTAATTGGCAGTGGTATAAGCACAGGAAATCAGGAACAACATGGGGTGTTAAAATATGCCCGTGGGACTCTCATGAGGTTTAACAAGACCAAGTGCTGGTGCTGCACCTGGGTTGGGGCAGCCCCTGGGATCAATCCAGGCTGGTGATGAACAGATGGAGCAGCCCTGGGGAGAGGGTCCTGGGGGCTGGTGGGGGAGAGGCTGGACATGAACCAGCCCAGAAACCCCCATGCCCTGGGCTGATCCCACAGCGTGGGCAGCAGGGGAGGGGGGGATTCTGCCCCTCTGCCCCCTCAGGTGAGACCCCCCTGCAGAGCTGCCTCCAGCCCTGGGAACAACAGCACAGGGATGTGGAGCTGCTGGAGCAATTCCAGAGGAGGCCACGAAGATGCTCCAAGGGCTGGAGCCCCTCTGCTCTGGAGCCAGGTTGGGAGAGCTGGGGGGGGTTCACCTGGAGAGGATAAGGCTGCAGGGAGACCTGAGAGCCTCTTCCAGTGCCTAAAGGGGCTTCAAGAGAGCTGGAGACAAGGGATGGCTTCCCACTGTCAGAGGGCGGGGTTAGATGGAAGGCTTATTGGGAAGAAATTCTTCCCCAGGAGGGTGGTGAGGCCCTGGCACAGGTTGCCCAGAGAAGCTGTGGCTGCCCCATCCCTGGAAGTGTCCAAGGCCAGGTTGGATGGGGCTTGGAGCCTCTGGGTCTAGTGAAAGGTGTCCCTGCCCATGGCAAGGGTTGGAATAAGATGAGCTTCAAGATGATCTTTTAATTCCCTCTCAACTCAAACCAATCTTGGATTCTGGGATTCTATGAATCATATCCAAGTGTGTATACATTATGCTACAATGGCTGCAGGGTAATTAAGTGCTCTGGATAATCAGGGAGCCCCATACCTTGTATGTTGCTCTGGCAGTTTTTAATCAGCTGACACTGCTCAAGGTACAATTTCTGAGTATAATACTGGTGTGAAGAAAACAGGAGAAAATGACTAAAACACCTTCACTCTGAGGCTTGTTGAAATACACACTAGGGATTATCTCCCATGCACCACAGTCTAACACATTTTTTGTCGCACTGTAACTGGTATAGAAACATGCATCCTTTGAATATATATCTTTGTATAAGACATCTAAATATATGGCCTTAAAAATATCTTATAATTGCTAAGGGCAGCTCTAAGTGATATATGGGGAGAGAAAACAGAAGTGTGGGAAAACCAAGTTGGAATCATACTTTTTAGTTTGATTTAATTTACATATTTGAGGCTCAGATATCTGCTTGCAAACTGAAATAGAGGGCATTAATTCAGATAATTAGCTGGTGTTTGTGTGTCCTCCAGAGGTGAACTCTCCTAAAAGTATAGCCAGTATTCAAGCAGATTAAATGAAGAATTAAAACATGCAATAAAGTCCTTCCCTTTTCTATGTCTTTACTCTACATGTAACAGCTGCAAGGAAATCTAAGCAAATGCCCAAAGGTGGAGGGGGGTGAATCTGTCCATAAAGCAAAACAAACAGTAAATTACTCTTGAATGCCCTCCTCTCATCAAGCAGTTTTTTGGGAACAATGTGCACTGCAGCAGGGGCACCAAGTTTGAAGGAGGACATTCACATTTTGGGTAAGATCCAAGAGGAGGTGGGAAGACTAACACTGAGGAATGGCAGATATGTCTTATGATGACCAGCTTAAAATACTTGGCTTTGAAATGGCAGGAAGGGGGATCTAATTAAGGTACAAAAATATCTACCGAGGGCAAGTAAGGGTCTGGGTATGACACCTTCTGTGGTGAGGGCAAAGTACAGAGCTGTGAGCTGAGCTTATAGAGCCAGGAGAAATCCAAGTGTGCAGCGCCTAACCAGGCAGATCACACAGGGCTCTGCTTCCAGGAGGCACTCCAGAGATTAACAACACACAGGCTTATAGATACACAAAACACACCACCAAAGAAATGCTGCACAGCTTCTAGGACTATGTGTCTCACTGTGAGTCTGTAAGGCTGAGACCAAGCTGCTGCTCTGCATTTTCTGCAGTGGTGGTACAATAAACCTCCTCCTCATGGTAAGAACAACTTCCATGAACAATGGTTTGTAGTATTGCAGTATTGAGACTGAGTAGAAACCAAGGACGAGACATTTAAAAACACCGACCTGAATTAATTCTGTTTCTAACAAGATTACTGAGAGCTTTACCATTGATTTTGATCAGCCTTGAGTTGGGAGAATTCAATTTTTAAAACATAAAATGTTCTAATCCTCTCAGTTGTGAGTTCTAAGTGTCCATAAAAGCTGCCTGGACAAATTTGCAAACAGTCTGAGAAAATAGAAAAGAGACTTGAACTGCTCCATCAGTATATTTCTTTGGCATATTACTGTAGTTAAATTCTACCACATTCATTCTCAGCACTAACTACATTTAAACTGGTAAACAGAGAAGAGGCAAATTAATCTTCTGTGAATCAGAATTGCGGCACAAAAGCACATGCAGGAAGGAAACACAGAAAAGGAAGAGAAAAAGCAGCAGAGCATAAAAAAGAAGGTAAAGAAAGATTAAAAGAATGGGAGGAAAGTTGAGGAAGTGACTCAGACATAGAGGTCTACTATACGATTGAGATAGTTGATGTAAAACAGTTTAAAAAAAGAAAAGAAAAGCTAATTTTACACCTGGAATCATTACCAATGATTACCAATAGTGGAACTTTGCCATTTGCTCAATTTGCAAATTGTGATAACTTCTAAAATTACTATGTTTTCCCAACATGTGATGCTGATGACGACTTTATAAAAGATGTAATAACCAGAAACACTCTCAGTACAGAGATGCTATGTTTTGCCCATTCACTGCAAGGAAATTGCTCATCAAGTACGATGGACGTCATTTATGGACATCATTAATCACAGAAATTATCCCTAACAAATAGGAGCATGAATAATGTTGTGCCTTGCGTTGGAGAAGCTCAGTGAAGTTGGATGTCTTAGCAACAAAGACCTGAGTTCCAGGTAAATGTCAAAGCAATATTTTGATCCTAATTGGTAACTGTAAATGTTGAATCAGTGTGTGGCCAAATAAACAGTGGCGTAATGTAAGAATAGCGGGAGGGGGTGAAAAACCAGAAAATTAACAAAGCAGCAGTAATTCTGAAGGGCTTGTCAAAACCGGCTGTCAGGAAACAGCAGGATGCAAATACTAAAAGCCTGTTGCTGCAAACCAAACAAAAAACAACTCCCACACAAGCAGAGGTTTTAGTAGCCGAGGATGTCAGGTAATTATGAGGTTTTTGAACTACGAGGCAGGAACGAACGTGTGGATGGGTTGCAGCAAGAAGCTTTGTATCCATCCTGCTCTCACACTGAGATCCCACCTCAGGGGGGTCTCATTGTCTTTCTGAAGAGGAAAGGAAAGGTGAAAATTCAGTTTAGACCAGAAGGCAAAGCTTTAAAAGGGGGCCATTCTACAGCTAATAGATGAAGAAGACCTAAAGGGCTTTAAGCACAGCTGGAGATCCTGTCTGGGCTCTGTCCAGAGAGCAGTCCATGACCATGCATGCAGCAGAATTTATTCAGGGAAGATCCACACGCTTTCAGGGCATAAGAGCAGTTTGGTGCAAGTGGCTGAGTAGCACGGTGATCAGCACCTCTGGGTGACAAGGACAGAGTGGCAACGGGGGCACCACAAAGGTGGTACAAGGAGAGAGCACCTGCCACTCCAGTGACAACCCATTCCCCAAATACCACCAGCCCATCCCATTTAATCCCAGCCAGTAGGCTATTTCCACTCATCTTTCAAGGTGACAGCTACCACTATCCTCTTCCAGTATCCACCAGAGGCAAATTAAACCCAAAAAACAGGCAAAACCAGATAGAAAGTGATGTTGTCTTATGTCAGTGATGCTAAGCCAAGACCTGACTCAGCCTGCTTGCCTACACAAGTGGTCAAGCAAGGGGAAACAGAGAAGTCTATAGCCTCCTTTTTAGAAGGAGGAAGGAAGATATGAATGTCTCCAGGAGCAAGGCAAAATACTTTGTTTTCTTTCTGAGTTCCCTCTATTTCTTGTCTTCGCTTTTGCTGCTCTTGCTTTCTAGCAGCTCTCATATTCCTGCTCTGCATGCATTCTCCCTAGCAAAGAGGCCACTAGGAGGTGACAGCAAATTCAGGTTTTGTGACTACGCCTTTTGATTAAGTTATAAGCTAATGGTATATACATTCATTCCACATATATCATTAGTAATTTTATAATCTTACTTCTACAGGCCTGGTCATGGTGCTGCACTTCACTGTCACACATTACTCAAACACATATCCAGTCACTGCCCTGACAACCAGGCAGTCCAGGCCATGTAAAGGCTTCCTAAAGTCACTGGAAAATCACTTGCACTGTACCTCAGTTTCCCTCTTTCATAATTCTTGTGCCCTTGAGGAGGAGGAGCTGAAGACTTTAGTGTTAAATGACCGTGCTACTCTCTTTGAAAACAGAAAGTGATGCCCCCAGCCTATTAACAGGGATGTCACAGAGGTGTTGGAAAGTCAGATGGTTAATCCTGCCAGAGATCCAATTCCTTCTTTCTGCAAAACAGGGAAACTATGACTCACTGTTGTCCACAGGGTGTACGGAAAATAAAACGAAAACAGTGGTATGCATGAGTGACCTGCAGATGAAAGTGATTGAAAACACTCACTAAAATGGATCAGAGAGTAAAAGGAGGTTGGGTAAGAGGAACATCAGGAATCTCCAGGGTGACAGACTGCTGCACAAGTGAAGACAAGCATAGCAGCCAGCAGAGATAACAGTAAGAGGAGATTTGGATTAAAAACAAGGGTCTCTTTTTATTTTGCACAGGCCAGAAACAGCAAGTTTATTTACACTGCACTTGAAAAGACCTCAGAGGTGCTCAAAAGGAGTAAAGTTACAATGAGGTAACAGTGAGACACTGAGATCAAAGCCAGCCCAGCAGAGTCCGGTCAGATTAGCCTCTGTGTCCAAAACCTCTTTCCTGAAAAAAGGGCCAGGCTCAGTCCCTGAAGACAATGAAGTCAGATGACAAGGACAAGGCAAATGCTAACCTGAACGATTTAATATCATTTCAAACACCCCAATCAATTTTGAAATAAATATTCAAGGCACAGCTGTCTAGAAAGACACAGCACAGATGAAAGAAAGAAACATAAATCTGCCTGTAGCAGTCCAGGTCCAATTCACCTGTGCTATATAATGCCAGAAAAATACCATGTGTCCATTGGCTTCTTTCAGTTGGGAATCCATGGGCACAACCCTACTGGGCAGGGCACAAATAAGTAAAACATTTCTGGGGCCAACTCATGTCCTGAGCAGGATGCTGTCCTTTTTATGTGAGCCCGTATGGAAACTCACATTTGCATCCCATGGAAGCAGCATTGAATCTGACCAGTCTGGTCTAGAAAAATAGTTATTTCTCCAGTAAAATTAGCAAAATGCAAGTGTTAGTCTGGATACATGCATCCTTCTAGTTGCTCCCCTAACAGTTTGTCTCGGGGACCTACAGCTTTGCAAGTTGACTGACAGTGGGTAATTACTGAGCTGATCACTTGCCATCTTACTGGGACAAGATTATTAAAAGGTTTGGAAAATGTTTGAAAACACATGGAAGAGCAGGAATGGTATATTCACAACAGAAGGAAGAAATGAAATAAAATAAGTCCCATGAAAAACAAAATACAGATCGAGGATGTGGGAAATGAGCACATCTGGTTACACCACACACTTGGCCTTACATTATTATGCCAGGGACAAGTTTGGCTCTATGTGTTAGAGGGAAATAATAGTATTAAAGTGGTGGAGGAGTATATTTTGACTAGTGCAAAAAGTAAAACTGAAAACATAGGTGGGAAGCTTCTGGATTATAACCATTATTAGGCAGAAAGAGGTTTTGTTTCATGTATCACATTTCTCATTTGGGTTAAGCCTTGCTTTAGATATTCACATGCAGTGTCTGAAAAGCTCGGTCCAAAATCACTTCCCAAGAAGAATAAAACAGACTCAACACCACATTCAACTAGTGGGCTTACAGGGGATGAAATGTTGACTAGGACACCAAGAACATCAAAGGATGCCTTTCAAAGCAATGCAATCTTACCTTTTCTCATCTGTGGCTGGAAGACAAACGTCTAAGGAGTAATACATAATCTTTATAAATTCTATTTGTAATAAAATATTAAATGATTAAAATATTATTGTTTGTAATACTTAGGGGCAGCACAAAACCCACAACAGAATGAATTGATGGTGAGGTGCATTGTTTTCCAGAAAAAAACCCCAACAAACTATCAAGCCCCAAGCACAGAGACTAACAAATGTTTTCAGATACCAGCAAATTTTGACATTTGAGATGGTATCTCACTGCAAAGATGCCTGATGCAGGCTGAGTACCACAAGCAATCTCACCGTAGCACTAGAGATCTGACTAAACTAATTGCTTTGTATCTCAAGTACTAATATACTTAGCATCAGGTCAAGTGTCCCTATCCTGCCCTGAGGATTCATGCTGAAAACAATGAAGAAAATGCCATTTAGAGTCAATGACTGTGTACCCAGTACCAGGCACAGGAATAGGCAATGCTCCCTCTCTCCATGCACTGAAGTGGATGGCACAATCTCCTCCTACCACTTAGCAAGCCCTCAAAACTATTGATGATCTAAGATGTTCAGCTAGGACTGTGAAAAGCCTAGCTTTGGCTTATTTGTTCTGATGGAAAATGCCATGCCAGTGACAGAGGCTGCTTTTAAGGTTTTCCTCAAGAGAACTAAAGCATAAAACCAACTAAATAAAAAGGACATGGAAGGACAGTGACTATCTGCAGGGCTGATGAAAAAGCAAAATGTATGCAAGCAACAGAGGGCAAAGATGCCTCAAAGAAATAAGAGGTTAAGTCCACAGTTTGCCTGAGGGAGGCATGGACTGCTGAGCAATGAATGCACTTGAATTAAAAATTGAGAAATGAAATGAAAAAGCAATCAAGGGTAAGAATGAGGCACAGCGAAAAGTAAGAAAATACAAAGCCTTGCACAGTGATTATGTCTGAACCAAATCCAGCAAGTGTAAGAACCATCAGGAATCTCCAAACAGGTCAAAAATAGAAGACCAAATTACCAGGTCAGCAACACTGGTCGGTGGCCAAGGATGTTATCCCTCTCAGCTGGGGCTGTGGGGGACTTGGGTGTAGCACAACCCAAAATAGGAGCACTGGGCTCTGGGTTTGGTTTCCTACAGAGGGAGGCAAGACTGAATCTTGTACCTGCTCACACACATAGAGGCCAAGAAGGTGATTCTCTTCAAAACAACATAAAACAAGTTGATGGCAGGTTATAACGGAGATGTTTTTAACAGAAATGTCAGAGGGGTTAAAACCGCTTTGGATGAGAGGGTGCTGAATGCTGGGCATTGGTAAAACTGAACCATTACTTTGTCATAAAGAGTGGTTTTGCCATCTTAAAAGCAGACCTGAAACATAACAGTGCAAGAAGTATGGCAAGTCTAGAAGGAGCAGGGACACAAACCCTGTTTGTTTGCTGCATCAGGGCCACAGGGAGCACTGCCAGGGAGCACAAGAGAGGAAATAACATACCCTCACACTCTGGTACTCACACTCTGGTACTCACACTCTGTACTCTGGTATATCACTTGATGCCTTCCTTTAAAAGCAGATTAAAACTCTGGGTCAAAAACTCCCCCTTCTAAGTAGCAGAAGGAAAGACTGTTTTCAGGAGCATTGCCTAAAGAAACCAACAGCAGCAATGAGAATAGGAATGGGATGACCAGTGGGAGGGTGACTGCATCCAGCTCTGGGGTCTCAGCACAGGAAGGACATGGATCTGCTGCAGCAAGTCCAGAGGAGGCACCAAAACGATCAGAGGGATGGAGCAGCTCTGCTGTGAGGAGAGACTGAGAGAACTGGGTTTGTTCAGCCTGAAGAAGAGAAGGCTTCAGAGTGACCTAATTGTGACTCCCTTCCAGTACCTGAAAGGAGCTGGCAAAAAAGAGAGAGAAACATTATTACGAGAGCGTGGAGTGACAGGACAAGGTGAAATGGCTTAACACAGACAGAGAGCAGGGTTAGATTAGATATTAGGAAAAAACTCTTTGCTGTGAGGGTGGTGAGGCACTGGAACAGATTGCCTGGAGAAGTTGTAGATGCCACACTCTTGGAAGTATTTAAAGCCAAGTTGGATGGGGCTCTGAACAACGTGTCCTTGCAAGGTGCAAGGTGTCCTTGTCTATGGCAGGGAGCTGGAATGAGGTGGTCTCTAAGGTCCCTTCCAATCCAAATCTTTCAGTGATTCTATCATTCTATGACTTCTCAGGCAGCTGAGTTCATCTGCTCCCTGCTGGTTCTGCCCCTTCCATCCCATTGCCATCTCTCCCCTGATCCTGTGATCCCCAGTACAGGCTCCAGAGCTCCTCTGACGTCTTGGGGAGGTGATTCAGCTCCTTGTCTTTGCCAGGTTAGTTAGGCACAACAGGACCCTGTACCCCAGTCCTCATTGCCTTGAAATGCCCTTGGGAATACCTTGTAGAAAGATCAGCATGGCTGGACTCTCAGCTTCTCCTGCTATGCCAGATTAGACACAGTCACTTTAAGGTGATGCCCATATTCCATAAATACAGATTTTTTTTTTTGTATTATGTGTAGTTTCAAGACTTTGCTTTGTCCTGAAGTTTGCAGTGCTCTTCTCTGAAAAAAATCACCCAAAATCAAGACCTGCTCTGCAACTTTGTGAGGGACTCATCAAGGTGACTCACAGGATACATGTCATTTCTCTGGCATAACGTTTCCCTCTGGTTAGAATTGGAGGCACAGAGCTACATGACCACAGAGATGACTCACTAGGTGACCTTCAGCTTACGTCTCCTGGGGGAAACATTTCAATGAAAAGAGACTTTTTACACTGGGATAGATGGTCTCAGGTTATAGTTAACACCTCCACAGGGTGTTACGAACAGTCCAGAGGAGCACAGGGCAGGAATGGGGCAGGAGCTCTCAGCTGACCTGAGTTGGCTGTAGTTCCTCAAACAACCAGTTTAGGACAAAATACAACTCAGGGCACATGCAGCCTCTGTAACTCCTGTTCTTGCTGATATAAGTACAACATGATCCTGTGGTACAGGACAAATGATGTCTCGAGGTGTAGTCCAGGTTTATTTTCTGTAGGTTTATTCTGTGTGTTTATTCCTTATTTGCAAAAAATTATCACAAGCTATCTTTTTTAAGTGGTAAGAAAAGTGGTAAGAATATCTAGGAATTGATTTGCAACTGTTGAATAAAAACTGCTTCAGATGTACAAAAATGGTGGTATTACCTGAAGTCATGAGTTTCTGATATTAATTAGGGCATACACAGATGTAAGAGTGATGTTTTATTCTCATTTAAAAGATGTAAAGCTTTCAAACAATGCAGGCTGCCTGCATGGGAAGGTTTTCTGCCTCTTGCTGTGTGATTGTTAGAGATATTGTATGTACCCCCTCTGGCAGGCCCCAGGGTAATCTTTGTTTAGAGTCTTTAAAAGTTTTGAAAGTGTGTTCTCCTTGCTTGGCTGAAAAAAAAAAAGTAGTTTTAAATGTGTAGTTTCCCTTCTTCAGCTAACACTCTAACACACACCCTTTAGAGAAATCAGGCTGGTAAAACACTCAGAATTTAGTGAATTTCCTGCCAGTAGAGTACTGGCATATAGGAAAGTATTTCTCTGATATTTTTCCCTCGCCAAAGGGAAGGACTGTTCTATTGATGTCTCCCATGCTACAGGTTGGGAGATGAAGACAGATTTCAACATTTTTTTACTGTAGTGGCAGTTTCCTGATGTAATCCAGGATTATTCCCTGCTGCCCAAACAAGAGCTGACAAAAAAAGGCCAGCCCTCAGCTGAGCATCTAATTCAAAAGAAAATTCAGCTGAAAGGCAAGCACTGGAAAGAAGAGTCAATACCAAAGCAAGAGGCAGCTCTGGATTTAAGCAGAAGTCCACAGCATTTAACCCACTTTAGCAGATCAATGCAGTGGATTTTTAATCATCACATTAATCCTAAAATAAAAATAATTACCCCAGAGATCCGTATTAAAGTCCCTTAATTATATCTCATTTCATCATCCTTTTTTACTTGGGATCAGAAGCTACAGGGACCAGAGCTCCCCAATGTCATTCTCCAGCTTGCAGTTTTTCTCTCTTTTGTTGGGACTTCAACTGCCACTACAGGGATGAGGCACTGGCCCTGATAAAAACACCCACATCCATCCCACTTTGGGGAAAACTGAAAAAGGGCCAAAAAAAGTGGGCAGGATTCTGCTTTCCAGTGACCCCTTTATAAAACAGCAAAGGAAGGAATAGAGAACATTACACGGTGGGTGGAAAAGGTGTGAATGCCTAGAAATTCAATCTCTGCATCCTCCCCTTCTTCCAGCAATGCCAGGAGCTCATCAGTATCTCATAAGGAGAAAGAGAGGACTTGACCAGAGGCTAGGCCCCTTATCAAATTTCACTGAGCAGAGTTTATTTCCTCTCCTGTCCGCAGTCCTGCCACCCCCACAGATGCTTTGGGAACATGGCATGGGCAAACATAGATCATGACCCTCCACAGAACCTCTATGGATCTTCTCAGGTGAGATTTTGTAGCAATCAAACCAGCCCATTCCCTGCTTTTAAGGGCATCTGGCATGGCACAGCTTACAGCCAGCTTTCCCATCTTTCCCCCAGAAAAGGATGCCTTTCTTCACTCTGCTTCCTGGGACCAGTCCTGAGCTTATGCTGTCCCCTGCACTGAGCCCAAGCTGCTTGCTTTAGGTCAGATGCCCCCTGCCTTGCTACCCTTTGCCCATTTCCACCGTCTTCTTGCAGAGAAAAGAGCTACCCCGTTGTTGTACCTAGATTTAAAAAGCATTGTACACTTACTGGAGTAGCAGTTTTCAGGTTTCTCTAAACACACTGGGGAATTTCTTCCCTCTGCCTTGGGAAGAGGCCTGGGGGCCTGTTGCTGTTGCTGGTGTTGGGATGCAGGTAAAGGCCATCACCAAACAAGCAGCACGTGGAATCCCAGCAAGTAAATGGCTGCAGGTTTAGGCAGCGTCCCCAAGCTCCAGCTTGGCAAGTGGCACCAGAGATATAAATATCCCACTTCAGCTCTGCAAGGATCCTCTCCAGAACCACCAGCTCCACCGTGGTCCCTGAGGGTGGTCCCTGAGGGACCAGTTATAACCTGTCCAAGGAACCTCACAGCCAGCATTGGCCTCTAGGACGGGACTTAACACCAGAGGTTTGTGAAATAAAAGAGTAATCAGAGGTTACAGCTACCCCTGCATGGAGCAGGCTGGAGTCAGACTGCCTGGGAATGGTCATCAGAAGGTACTTCAGGGCATCAAGACTGAGAGAGGGAAATGAAAACTGAAAAAAGTAACTTCATGGTAACCTTATGGCAACAACACAGGCTGCTACATAAATCACCTTTCTGTTGTCAATAACTGGCAGCCTGAGACTGCCATGTCCTGCATTCTGATTTCCATGAAAGATGGGAGCTGCCATTTCCCAGCTGAAAGGAGCTGAAGTGCTCTTTCCCTGCTCGGAATGAGGGGAGGGGGGAAGCCCTCTTTGAGACTCTTTCACAAGATTAATAAAAAAAAAAAGTAGAAAAAAAGGAAAAGAAAAAAATAATTACAAGGTGGAATTATAAATAAATAAGCAATAAAATAAATAAATAAATAAAGAGTGTTTTCCAGTCCAAGTGACAAAATGCATGCACATGTCCCTGCTTGAGCCCCTTTGACGGCAGAGGGCTCAGAACCAGACTTTCTCCTTTCAGTCCTGGGAATTGGACATCAGTCTTTTTTCATTCCCTGATGATGACAGCAGAGGCTCCCAGGGCACGAGGCAGGACAGAGACAGGCCACAGAGATCACTCACTGGAAGAGTTTTGGTTGCATCTTCTCATCATTTTACCTTTACTCTGCCATTTTTCATTTCAGTTTGTGTTTGGGATTTATTTCTCGTTGCTCTGATCCTGTTGCAGTCACTTGACTTAGAAAAACAAGGACTGGAAGGGCTGCCAGACCTCCAGCACAGATGTGAAAAACTGAGAAAATAATGCAAGATGAGACCTCAACCGGCCATAAAGTCACACCCTCAACACTAAGGCAGCTTGGTACTACCTCTGTCTACCTACCAGGTTCCTGAAGCCCCCAAACATGGAGATTTTATACCTCCTTGGATAACCTTTTTCTTTAAAAGTTATCCATCTGGTTAAATTCAAATCTTCCCTGCTACAGCCTACGCCTATGACTTCTTATCATGTCATCAGTCTTTACAGACATGTATTTATTACCTTCCTCTTGTCAGAAATAGTTTGGGTATTTCAAGGCAGTTATCATATCTCCCCTCCTTTTTCTCCAAGCCAAACAAACATGTTTTCTACACATCTGCTCATTCTTGCTCCTTCCAAATGAGAAAGTCACATCTTTCTGGAACTGAGGTGCCCAAAAATCAGACAGAGTCCCCAGTCAGGGGAGCTGTGCAAGGCACACAAGTTTCTCTGTGGATAAACAACACTCCTGTCTATACGTATTAATATCATGCTTGTTTTTCCCTCCCAGAGAGAAACGTTTGCTGATTTGCCAGCATTTTGCTTGCTCTTGGCACAAGGCAAACAACTACACGGGTTGCAAACAAGGCAAGAACCAAACCATTGATCTCTTCTGGCAGAATGCAGCTTAATTCCAGTAAAAAATTCCACAGCAGCTGCCTATAATACTGAAACCCATTTACCTCAAAGCATGAAAGATACACATTCCTCTTCATAAAATCGTACAAGATGTAACTCCTCAAACTAGATTTAAGTAAAACAAACTCTGCATGGGTCAAGGTTAAACACTTAGAGATCCCCACTGGTGTTTGCTGTAAAAAGAGCAGTACCATTTTCAGATGAAGGACTGATGTGCTCTACAGCAGGGCAGTCTCAGCAGCAGTTCATAGGAATAAAACAGTGAGAAAATAAAGTGCTCCCTCAGTTATTTGCAAGAGTAATATTGCCACTTTGACTTTAGGAATTGCATCTGCATGTTTGTTTCTAAAGACATTAAAATCTAAGCAATGAGTATGCTACCTTACCTCAACCCCCCCCTCCCCCGAGGTATTTCAGCCAGAACTTACACAGAGTGGGAATCCTGTAAGGCAGGATCTGATCAGGAGGAAACACTCAGGTGGTGCAAGTCACTTTAAGGTAAATGCAACCTATATTTTTGCGACAGCTGAGGATTAAAATATAACCTAAGAAACTCACAAAACGTTGTATTCTGCCTGACATTCTCCAGCATTCATAATCTAAGACATTACAGATGCCAGATGCACCTTCCTAGATAAGGTGCTAATGTTGTCAGCACAACGCCAAGAAGTGGTTTGTACTGTTATAGTGGTTTGGCTGGAGCTCTGTAGCTCCCACCAGTCCCATCAGACAACTTTCCTGTTCTCCAGAATCCCCCCTTACCTTTTGAGATAGTTTCCCCCGTAGAGGATCTGCTGCAGCAAGGTGACCACAGCAAATGCGCAGATGAATATGAAGAACAAAGTTCTGTTTCCCAGCAAATCCCGGCTTGATGAAGGGTCAGTGTATCCCATCCTTCCTAAAAGCCACTGAAGCTCCACTGGGTAAAATTCAGTTCATTGCCGCCTTCATGCCCTTCTTGCTGGGAAGCGGAGGGGAAAGCTCGCTGGCTTTTCTGTGAGCAATTCAAGGACAAGGTATCCCATTGTTTGGCCCTGCTGCCCCTTCCTTGCCCCTTTTGGATGTTAGCTCCAGGACTGTGCGTAATGGCTTGCTTCCATGGTAAAGTTTCCAGGAGATTCAGACGTGGGTAACATCTAAAATCATCTCTCAGAGCTCTTCCAGCGCAGGCAGCTTATGCTGTGAGAGAGGCATTCTGTTCCCTCTAAGCCTCTCTTGAAAACCCGCTGCTAGCAATTATCTACTTCAATCCCATTTTCATATTCCAGATGGGGGAAGCTGCAAATAAACCAGAAAACTGCAGCCAATGGCAAGCACGGGGTTCCGGCAACCTGCGTTGGAAACACATAGTCGTCAGCTCTTCTCCGCTTCTGCTCAGTGATTCCGGTGAAATGTGCTTGCAAGGAGACGTGACTGGGGCGTGCTATTATTGAACAAGCATGTAACAATCATGAGGGTTTCATTCAGTCCTCTGCAAAAAAAAAAAAAAAAAAAAAAAGGGAAAAAAAAAAGCAGAAAGAAAGGAAAGGAAAAGGCAGCAGCAGCAGCAATCTGGTCAGGCTATCAGGAATGTCAGGAAAGCTGCATTCTGTGCAGCAGCGTGCCGTCCCTGCTGTAGCATTTGCATGCGGCATGCAGTGCCTTCAGTCATACACCACTCACTATTTGGGCTCTTCTCTTTCCCCTGGTTATTCCTCTAGAGTAAGCACAAGCAAGGTCACTGTGCATCCCTTCAAGGACAGAGCTCTCAGCTCCTGCATGCTGATTTATTGGAGGCTCTGAGTAGCCTCACAGCCGCAGAGAGGGAGCCTGCCTCTCAGTGCGGGCTCTGAGAACCATTCATTTAAAGAGACAAATATTCTGATTGTTCCTCCACCAGGAACAGTTCTCTTTTGAGAGGGCAAAGCAACAAGACCTTGTCCACGGCCATCGTAACTCCTCTAAAAATCTCCCCATTGTCAGGAGAGGCTCCATTCAGCTCACGGGGAAATCAATGGGAGTTTTGTTGTTCATTTCACCAGGAGCAAAATCTGCCCCCGACCCTTGGCTTCTTAAAACAAGTCCCAGAGAAAAGATTTATCCATGAATGAAAATTCCAGACTAGGAGGTTGTTTTGCCCCAATAACAGATGGGAAAAGGGTTTTGACAACAAAATGTGGGGGTAAAAAAACCCTTTGAGTAAAAGAATAGGAAGATTTTTGTGTGAATAAATTTTCCAACAGTTAAATCAGCGTATGCAAAGTGCTGTAGTGTGCCAGTAGCCCAGCTGTGTGAAACAGCAAACAGAGATTGTCCATGGACTTTTGTTTCAGCTGTAACTGGTGCTGCATGGGAAGGAGGGCCAAAGGTAACTGTGCAACCCTTTCAACACAGATCCTGAAGCCAGGGCTACAGCAACATAGGTGAGACAATCAGTGGCTAAAGCAGCCACTTACCTAATTTTAAGCAACGAAAATAACACCAGTGCTTAAGGTAGGAACCTGGTCACCCTGAAGTCCTGCAGGCAGGAGACCAGTCCTTTAGACATCCCTGACTTTGCAGAGAATTTGTAGGGATCCAGCCCCTGAGATGTCCTTCTTCAGTCCCTCTCACAGCTCCCACACCTCTCTTTCTGAACCCTGCTAAATGCTTCAATTATCACCTGTGCATATCAAAAGAGTGATGATCCCGGGTCAGATCAGAGTTTATCCAGCCCAGAGCCTTGTTCCTGGCAGTGGCCAGTGATGGATACAAAAGTAAAAGCAGAAGTAGAGGGCAAGGACACACCGATACCTTCTTGGAAACACTCTCCTACCATTTTATGATTCAGAGTTTCGCAGAACCAAGGGAAGAAAACCAGTATTTAGGTTAGAAAAATAACTGAGTTGGATGTACTCATTTGTATTGTACTAGGAATAATACACATACCAGGGGACTGCAAATTAAACAGCAAAACCAGTTTGATTCCCTATTGTCAAAGTCATCATCTCTAGGGCCAAATATATCTCTTTTAATGATCAGTTTATGTAAGCCCATATAATATGAGATTGTTTCCATACAGGAACTGTACCATTTAGATGGATCTAACCATATACACTTCTAAGAAACAGAAAATCAGAAACAGCCATCAGAATCTCAGTCTGAGACTCCACAAGACTCTATACAGGCAGATTTGTATGGAGAAGCTGAGAGACAAGGCCAATAAGGTCAGATGTGAAGGAAAAGGAATTTAATGCTTTGAATTGTTTGAATTTTACTTGTAGGTTTGAAAGCCCTCACAGAGAAATTTTCCTCAGTTGCTCCAGGAGTTATTTTACAATAAGAGCAAAGTATCAGAGAGTAGAATTTGGCTTTTTATGACCTCCTGTGGGTGTAATGCCTGTCTTGCAGATTCTTATATCACCTAGGTCTTGGTGAAAACACTCTGAGCCTTTCCTCCTTTATTCCCCTCTATCCAAAGGGATTTTTTTCTTGACATCTCTGCTGTAGTGCACCAAATTCCTGAGTCGAGCAGCCACTCTTTCTCGTGGACTGACAGTCAGCCTGGGCTGCAGCAAACAGCCCATGTACTCTGTCAGTCTTTGATTCTCTGCGTCCTCTCATCGTTCTCTGCTGTATCACAGTTGGCAAGAAGACACAGCACCTGAGAGGCCTGTGAGCAGGAGAGCTGCAGATCTAAAGCAAAAAGCAAAGTAAGAAGATATCTATTATAAGTGTGAAGGCTTTTCTGTGCCAGATCTCGCACAGACATCGTTCCTGATGCCACATGGAAAAGAAATCTGTTTGCTGCCTTCAGCCCAGTACGACAACAGCACTGCAGAACTGGAAGCAGAGCAGCTCTGTGCCAGCATAAAAGAATAGGATGCCTATTGACAATTTTTCAAACGGTGCTCAAGGTTGCCTGCAATATTTGTTGTGAGTGAAACAGTCATATGGTTCATGCAGAAGGGCTGAATGAGCAACATCAGCACCCATTCCCAGGGCCCTTGGAGAGTTTGACTTGTCAGCTACAGGTCTCCTTGAAAGCATCAGACCTCTGAAGAGAAAAAATTAATTTTTTAAAAGGATTTTACACCCTGCACCTAAGCAATCAACAGGCAACAAAAGACCTACCCCCTCCAGATTTTGAGAAGGGTTGGAAAACACCTCCAAAAGCATCAAATCCAACAATTCCCCGATCACTGCCAGGTGCACCAACAACCTGTGTCCTCAAGTGCCACATCTACACGATTTCTCAACACTTCTGGAATGATAGACACAAGCTCAGAAAGGGTATTCCCATATTGGTTGATGGAGCACAGACTTCAGAGGCTAAAGCAAATGTGGCAAAGTGGAACCGCTTATAGCCTCGCTTAATATGAAGCTGCCAGAAGCAGTCAGTTTTACACATGTCTGGCCTTTATTTGTTGCATGTGAGCTGCTTGCTAAATATCATCAGAGATAATCTGTCACAAGAAACTCCTCCAGCCTGAGCAGGGAGACTCTGAGTAGTCCTCTAACACAAACACAAACGTGCTCCTTACAGTGACACCTCCCATGGGAGTCCATAATTTTCTCTTCAGTCCTAATGAAGCAGGTCACAGCTTTTCTTTTGAAAAGAACTTAATATTAAATCTTAAAGACAAAGAAAACAAGGCCATGTCACCGAAGCTCTACACAAGGAAAGATGAATTGGCCAAATGGCAAAACCTGGTGAGAGTCAGACTCTACTTCTCCTGGGTGGGGAATAAGTACATGTCATCTCTATCTCTATCTCTCTGCTGAAAGGACAATGCACAGCCCTTACAACCAAGATGTAGTTTGTTTTTTAATGCAAATGAATCAGAAAAATTCATTTCTGATAGGCAGGTCTGATTGGGAATTTTTTTAAGTACCTTTCACTGAACCTGTCATTTGAATTAGTGTTTGACTGATCATGCATTCCAATTTCAGCTGAAAGCAAGGGGACTTAGTGCTTGGGATATCAGGATCTGTCTCTTGGTGGTTGAAATCACAGAATACATAACTGGACAGGTTAAACTCACAGAATTGTACAGGTGCAGAGTAAAACAAAACATGCTTCACATTCCCCATCAGGGTTTTTTCTCTCCCTGCGTGCTCAGCCACTCTCCTTGTCATCACTGACTAAAGAACTTCACACTCAGTATAGCAGAGTACTACGGGCTGTAAATGGTTCGAGTAGAACATTTTTCACATCTCATTTTCCCCCCTAAATTAAAATTAAATCATGTCTATTTACAGTTTCTACAATGTTTGTGTAAACTGCTAGATCCCTGACTTTGCAAAGAGCTGGCACATAGGTATATGACTAGAAGGTTCTGCTGAATATGAAACTCATAAACATATGCTTATCAATATTAATTCTTTTGCAGATATAAACCATGAATTTATTAACATAATCTAGTGCTTAACACAACGTCTAGTCCCCCATCACTGCCACAAATCCATATGTCTTAAACTGAGATATTGAAGGCAGATGAAAGGATTCAGCTAAGATGTAAATATTTATTTCCTTCTGAGCTGGGTTAAGCCACAAGGAGATGACAACAGCTAATTTGGCACCAGGTTGCTTGCTACCTGTGGAGGTGCCTGAATTAGAGGAAGTGTCCTGAAGATAACATATGGTCTGTACATTGGATATACATTGCATCACCTATTGAATCACGGCCAGTTTCTTTCCAATTATGGGTCATAGAGGGGAAAAATGTCCCCGTGCATAAAATATCCCTTTTATACACTGCTGACACCATCCCTGTGTGGAAAAGGAATGAAGTCTTCCACAAAGGAATGTCATCTTCCCCTCACTGGTATGGAGCTCTGATTCAGAGGCTTCCATGGCTGTAGTGCTGCACATTTACTATTGACAGTTCCTTTGCTAAAATGTATAGCCAGGTGCAAAACCAAGCTGGGCTCAATGCTAGGGAGAGCTTTGCTTTCCCAGGGCCATTTCCAGATTCCTAGAAAATACAGAAGTTTAGTGTGGTTGTTACGATCCTGTTCAGGCTCCCAACGACAACCCTGCAAACAGTGGAGAACAGTGGAAGCTCATGTGCTCTGCAGGGAAAAAGACACAGGATGAAATTTCGTTTACAGGAATCATCTGCTGAAAGCATTACTTTGATTTTGGAGCACTGAATGAGAGCCTCAGATTTAGCACCAAATCAAAAGGACTGAGATGTTGGTAGAACCACAGTGGAGTCCAAGGGTTTCCATGACCAACAGTTGCTCTCGGAGCAGGAACATGATCCTACCTCTATCCCAAGCAAGTCATAACTCCCACCTAGTTCATCAACACCGTGTTTAAAACCTTCCATTGAAAGCCTGGAAAGTGCTGGAATCCGTGGCAGCCACTTTACTAGTTTAATGGCAGTTGAAAGTTTGATATATTTCTTTTTGATGAAAACATTCCAGCATTAACACCACAATGAACAAATATCTCCCATGACCAGAACAAGGATCATACATTACCTAATGCCGAAAACCACAATTAATAATTATTTCACTATTTTAACAATGCATTTTACAGCAAAAATAAAAATGTTAGTCTGAAATATTTTAAAAAAATCTCTAGTGTGGCATATGAAGTCATTTGCAGAGACAAAGGTTAATTTTCAGAGACAATGTAGCAGATTTTGTAATAAGTTTTGCTTTTTCAGTGAGTAGCACTAATTAGAATGGGGGTAAATACGAAAAAGAAACTATCCCTCTGATTAATCAGCTAATTAAATACTTCAAAAATTTTACACCACACTTATAATCAAGATTTAGAAGAGACCTATTATGGAAAATTATTTAGGAAAAGTTACCTTTGCCTTTTTATCTCAGTTTTGCATTGATTTTGTATTCGAAGGAATTAATTATATTCCTCTTGAATTAACCATCAGCTTCAGTTCACGTGACCTTTCAAGCAGCTCAGACATTCAGTTTTTGAACCCTTCCTCATGATGTCCTCCTACAGCACTGATAACATTCCTAACTACACACTGTAGCAACCAGTGTTGTCTTGGATAGTCTACCTGTTCAGCTGAGTTATTCCTCTACCCAAAGCACATATTCAGACACATCATGATATTTCAAATAATCCATGCTAGCCCATGCTTTGTTCAGTCCATGACAAAAATTATAAATTAAAAAAAAAAAAAATCTGGCTTCTGTGATCTTCAAAAACCCTCATTCTTCATGAAACATATTATTTTGCTCTTCTGTCACTGTGGAAATGCTCACTGGAATCTGGACAACCAACCCAAAGAACAGAAACCTCTATCCCTGCAGCAGTGTGACCAGGCACATCTTTCTTCCCGTCCTGTGACAGTGTGGATTGAACTTTTAAGCCCTGCACAGTGTCTGGTCTGACCTGCATGTGGCTACAGAGATGTCTGTTAACAAAACTGGCCACCCTTTCAAATTCCTTCCTTTGGATCTTTGATCTGCCGTGAATCCCTGGGTCTTGATTATCTGTATTAGGGTAACAAACAAAGACCATTCCTGGAACAGCTGGACACTGCTGCTGGGCATTAGCAGAGCCACTTCTTGCCACCAGCATTCATAATTTAAGCAGGCAAGAAGGGAAGGTGAGAGAGGGATTTACTAGCCCCCTTGGCAGAGAGCAGGAATTGCAATTTAAGAAGTCGTGTTTGACAGCATGCAACTTGCTCAGCTTGCAAACCTGTGCTGGGATGCAAAACCAAGGCAACCATAGTCCATTTGGGTGACAAACAAGCCTGGGAGTCTAAGGGGAGAGACGGACAGGCAGGTGGAGAAACTCATCCATGGACTGGGCCTGGATCACCCATAACCTCGACCAGCAGCTTGAGGTTTGCTGGCTCTAAACATAAACAGGACTACCACAGGCAGTGCTGACATGGGCAGAGAGATGGAGGGCCACAGACAAACAGGTATTTAAGCATCTCCCTCCTCTTGAAATTTTGGGAGTTAGATGAAAATCCCTGTTCAGCTTTTGGCTGCGAGTGAGTTGTCTAGGCCTGTAGTTCAAATGAGGACTTACAATGAGATCTTAGACGAAGCTTGGGTCAAGCCTGGGGATTGCCTGACCTGAACATGGCAGAGCATTTGGGGAAGTTGCAGCTACCCAAGAGCCCCAGTATGAGCCTAAAAACGCTTCCCAGGTTGAAGGCAGAGGTCTGCGCTTTCCCTGCTCACGCAATCAGAGATGCCACGACCACAGCTGACACACTTTTGAGAGCACCACTAGTTACCACTAATGAATGACTGTCCACTCTCATATCCTTCACAAGAAAATGCCAAGAAGAAATCTTGTAGCTGAAGCTTTTTACAAGGGCCTGGAGAGACGGGAAAAAGAGGAATGGCTTCACATGGACAGTGGGCAGGGTTAGATGGGATATTGGGAAGAAATTCTTGACTGTGAGGGTGGTGAGGCCCTGGTACAGGTTGCCCAGAGAAAATGGGTCTGCCTCATCGCTGGAAGTGTCCAAGGCCAGCTTGGATGGGGCTTGGAGCAACCTGGTCCAGTGGAAAGTGTCCCTGTCCATGGCAGGCGGTGGGACTGGATGAGCTTTGAAGTCCCTTTCAACCCAAACCATCCTGAGATTCTATGATTTTATGATTCTGTGATTTTGTGATTTTATGATTTTGTGATTTTATGATATAATATTTGCTATATTCCAACCACTTCTCTCTAGCACTAGTACACTAGGACCACTAGTACAGCCTCCTATCCATCAGACAGAAAGTATTTCACATTTATCCACAGTCTTCCGTAGTCAGGTTGACCTTTTGCTGGAGAGCCTGCAACAGGTTATTCATTGAAATAGCTGACTACAGTCAGTTGCTTGTGGTTTTTCATTAAGAACCTAAAGTGGGGAAGACAGAATGGTAGTTTATCCACAGCCAATATCAACCTCCGACACAGGGAGTTGCAACAGCATCTGGCCTACAGGATCCAGTGCTCTACCAGCAGATATTAAGGAAATGTCTCTGTCAGGAAGAGAGATACCCAGGAGAGCTCTCCTCTGAGGAGAGGGAAGCACAGCATGGCATTTAGCTAGATTAGGTTTTGGGGTGGTTTTTTTTTCAGAACGTTCACATCACCATCACCTTTATTTAAACTTCACTTTCAATCCGCTTTTTTATTTTCTTCCAGGTGTATCCAGCCGCTCCTCTGGAGCTAAGAAATTTGTGCGTGGGTTTTCTTGCACGCACTGTGGGCAGGAAGGTATGTGGGAACTATAATTCAGTCACTTTAAATCACATGTAGCTGAAGCTTGAAAGGAAAATAATAATAAATGGTTCAGATTGTCAGCCTCGGTGCAATTCTCAATCAATTAAAGCTTATTTTAGCATCAGGGCAGTTTATTTTTATAATGTTCTCCTGGTATTTTGATGCTTTCATGTTACTGTGTAGCTAAAAGGTCTTGCTGGGAACATATTACTCTTAGTAAAGCATTTTCTGAAGTGCAATTTTAGTTTCTGTCATATGACAATAAATAATATGTACATGAGCAAGCAGCAGCAAGAAAATAGCTAGTGGCAGTCAGAGAGCAAGGCTTTGGACCTGGGTAACAGAGGAAGATAAATCTGGGACTCAAACACAGCAAAACCATGGTTGTTTGAGTTCAGAGACTACCAAACTATTCTTCATTGCATATGACTTTCAAATGTGATTCAGTGTGTTGAGACATTCAACAGTGAAAACTCACCAATGAAGATATTACTACATCAACTTGTTGCCTTTTTCATCCTCTGTTTATAACTAAATATTGCATCTGCACTTTTGATTTTCATTTTGTGATGTCATTTTGGTTCCCATTTCACGGATGTGGATGACACAGGAACACCCAAACCAGCATTCCCAGTCCTCCTTTGCAATCCATGCTGCACTTCACAAAACAAACCACTGTGTCAGATTACACTGAAGGTGTCACAGGTCCAAGAACTGGCTGACTGATAAGGAGAGCTGTTCCCTGATGTTACAACAAAAATCATAACTAGCACTGTTTGTGGGTTCTTGTAGTCTATGGAAGTAGCTGGCAAACAAGAACAGTGCTGTGAGTTCACCTCCATTGGAATCACAGGTGAAACATTTGCTTAATAACAGGGGCAATAATCACACTAAATTCTACCTTTTTTTTTTTTTTTTGTGACAAAGAGATTACGGAGGATATATTCTGTTGCATGTTGTCATTATAACCTGATTCAACTTTTGCTCTATGCTTTAACAAGCAAGGAAATTAAAAGCGAGGTGGAAAGGGTATATGAAGAGTGACCTCTACCCTTTTTTAATTTACAGATTTCTAGACTCCCAGTTTCTCTTGAATTTCCTCCTTTAGGCCTGGGGATATCCCTCATAATACACTGCACCAGGTAGAGGTTTTCCACTGACATTTCCCAGCTGGAAAAATTCACCATTTCAAATACAAAGCAATAGGAAACTTAGGGCCTTTCAGCACAGCACAGCACAGTCACCTAATTCCCTCAGACAGCTCATGCTCAGGTGCTATGGTCTCTGCTTGGATACCACTACAGCTTTGCCTTGAGAATCCAAGGAAATTGTAGCTGAGGTCTACACACAGAGCGTCAATTTCTCTGGGGAAAGGAAGGACAAACCTTTTTCCTCAGCATTGCTCCTTCCAGATGATGAAGCAGAACTAGCTGGCACTTCAAAAATCAGTGTTTTCACAACAAACAGAGTGCTGTGGCACATGATCTAATCTGGATGGTCACCAGCTCCACAGGAATGCACACCTTGCTCCAGGCCACACACCTGGCAAATCCCTGCAAGTTCTGACCAGCCTTACACCTAAATTCACCAGCTGCTGCCTGGAGCAAGTACATCACCCTTCCCTAAAATACACAAAAAAAGCCATTAACTCATCGTTTCATAACCACTGCCCTGCCTTGCAATCTCCACTCTCCCATCACGGCATGTCTGTGCTCCAGAATTTAACGTGTTCCTGTTAAAAGTATTATCTTCCCAGCTGCTAGTGAAAAGTTACAGAGCTACAAAAAAGTTGCAGTTCAATATCCATCCTGTCTGATTTCAAACTACAGCTCCAAGTGCTTTGTTCCCCACTGGTTTTAATAGGTTCCTAATGTTAAATGTAAGAGCTTCGATTAAAAAATTGTTAACAGTTTTGTTATTTTTGCAGAACTATCCACTCCTTTTCTTAACATAACACCTCAAACTTTCTCCCAGTACTCCAAAAGCCAAGTTCATCCTCATCCTCATTCAAGGGTGGACACAAGCTCTATCTTCAGCTGATTAGCTGAAGGTTTGGTTTCAGAGCTCCGTGTTTTACCAAGCTTTCTTCATGACTGCAGGCAGAGCTGCACCACAGTGCTGAGATCTCCAAGCTGGCTCGGGAAGGCAAAAAGATGCTTCTGCAACAGCGTGGCTGCTTTCAGCTCTTCAACTGTGATTTCTGCATGGTGGGGTGGAGTCATCTACTACTTTATCAGCTCACCTCACACTCCACATGCAGTGCAGGCGAGTATCTTTGCCCTCCTTGGCATCTCTTCCCTCATTTCTGAACCAGCAATAGTAGCATTTCTCAGCCTTGCAGCTGTATTGCAGGAGTAACAAGGACAACTTTCCAATTACTGCATAAGGCAAAAAAGACCTCCTCTGCCTTTTAACCTATGATTTTGTCACTCTGAGGACCACAAGAGCAGGATCCATCTGAATGGGCACAGGACTCACTTCCCCAAGCAATTCCATCTTTTACATCCCCCTAGATCATGTAAGACAGACAAAATCATACATAGCTCATGGGAACCAGGAAATCTTGGTATTAATGGCACTAAACATAGGTGTACTTGACTGCCACCACCAATGTATGTGCCTACACCTACCAAAATCCTCCAAGAGGTTAGCTGAGATTTAGTCAACACACTCTATGGAGAAAACAGTTCTTTTAATCCCAAGGGATCTCAAAGATGTGTCAAACAAATCACATCCTAAAAATGCCTTTGTCTTTCCTGACTATAATGGGAGTTTAGGATGACCAGTACAGTTGCAGGTGGGATAGCAAGAGGGCCAAGTGTGAAAATAGCATGGAAACAAGTTAGTGTCAAGTAAATAATGTAAAGAGTTATGATTGTTTTTCCTTTAATATTTAATCCCCGGAAAGTGCCTATATTATATCAAGTGAAATTGTCACAGAAAATCACATTTCCTGCAGCCTTATACCACAGAACGGGGACAAAGGCACAGCATTTCACCTGGTTATACTCTGGCCCTCTTATTTCTCTCTATTGTAGCTATTGTAGATGATCATCAGCAAATGAATAAAACATACTTTCATGCGAATGGAACAACATGTGCCAGCTTTGCTGCTGGCATTCTGTCCACATGACTAGCACCCCCCTTTGCTAACCCTTCTTCCCACTTCTATTATTAACCCTCCTCTCACAGACAGAAGGAAGACAAGGCAAATCTGGGATATTTCTTTTCCCTACCAGTAACATTAAGAAATGGTCTGGGATGCGTAGAGGCCGGGATTTACATTTCCAGACAACATAAGAAAATCAGATACTTTGTAATACCATTTCTCATAGAACTGAAAGAATTTCAAAAGCAACAATAGTAAAATAATTTGAAACTGTTAAAAGGAAATGCCCAGTTACATGGCATGCAGCTTTTGGAACTTCCTGCCTCAATGCAAAGTCCTTACTGTGCTTCAAAAACTCCTTTGATGACCCATGCAAAGGGTAAGAGCATTGACAGATTCACAGGCTGGGTACAAACACTCCAGAACCACTTTGTGAGCCACTGAGACCTTGCTCTGCTTGGCTATTCTGTAATCATCTGCCAGGAAGGTGGGAGATAGGGACAGCTTGCATGACCTGAAGCATTTATTATTCAACATTTCCTTATTTTCATGCTCTTCACTAACATGCCTGACCTCCAGGTCACCCCACAGGGATGACAGGGAGTGATGACAGGAATATAAAATGAAAAAAATACTCATGTTTGCATAATTCGGCC
The DNA here is from genome assembly GCF_003945725.1 of Corapipo altera. NCBI lineage: Eukaryota > Metazoa > Chordata > Aves > Passeriformes > Pipridae > Corapipo > Corapipo altera. The sequence continues at coordinate 5,479,404 of NW_020884918.1, forward strand.
CCTGGAAGAAGTCTTAGAGTGAAATTGAGGAATCTAGAGATTATTAAGAGACTCTTCCGTGCTTTTTAGGTTATGTTTCACCCTTTGGCCATGTCACTTGCCTACAGAATAAATAACACCTGCTATGGCAATAACAAATACAGCTTACTGGGGGCAGAACTCCTGGTGCACTTCTTTATTTGCTATGAACACTTCAGGAAAAGGAATTTGAATGCCTGCAAAGAAACCTTCACTTGCTGCACCATTTGCAGCGTAGCAGAGAAACCCTCAAACAACAAGCAGCCAGTGACTGGGTAAATGCCAGATTTCACTGAGTTGTGCCAGGGACGTATTTGGCCAAGTATTTTTTGTTTGTACATCCCCCATAAAGTTGAATCATCAGGCAAATTCTGCTTAATCAGAATCTAAGCCAATACGTGCTGAAATCAATGGGAGGCAATCTTGATTTCCAAGGGAGGGAGCAGAATCTAAATCACTTTATTATCAATTCAGACTCACTTTTCTTTTTTTTTTTTCTTTTTTTTCTTTTTTTTTTTTTATGTTCTTACAGCAAAATGTACTGCTCAAGTGGTTTTAACCCACCCCTGCTACCACCAGTAATAGAGATCCTTAATCCAGCAACTGGCCAAGCACCCACAAGCTTTTAAAGCCCTAGGGAGAGCTTACAGCAACCCTGGGAAGCATCCAATATCATGCTGGACTGATAAACAGAATAGCTATTTCAAGCTCTTTTTCCCTATTTGTTACCATGCTGGATAAAAAGGCATTAACTAATTATTTTAATTGCACTTTTTGTAGTATTTCTCATGGGACCTGGACTGCAGCTGCCTCAGCTTGATTCCCATCTGGCTGGGGGATGGGAAGCTATTATAAAATGTGCTTTCCCCAGAGTGAACAGGGCTTTCTGCTGCAGCTGCCTTTGTGGAGGTGGTGGAGCTATTGGAAACAGGTGTGTTGTGCATAAATGCTCCCTGGCTTGAAAATACCCGATGGACTCCACAGCAGGAAAACTTCAATCAGCTTCATGGGAATCGAACTCAGCCAAACTCCCACCCCACCTTTTTTAGTGGGGAGGCAAACACACGACCATTACTTCAAAAAGAACGAATGCACCTTTGTGGGACCGATGCCTTGAAAAAGGTGTTTATGGATTTTCAACACAGATTTTCTTAGTTTCTGAGGGCAAAATGTTCACAGCTTTTTGGAAGAGTCATGATCTCACAGGTGACAGATTACCTATGATTAGGATCAGATCACTTTTGGAAAAATAAGCTCTTAGGAATGGAACAAAGGAAAACACCCCCACAAAAACCTGATTAATCAAGTACAATTGTCAGTAAGCCCAGAAGAGGGGTTGCCTTCTTTAAGAGACATTTTTTAGTGCAGATGAGTTCCTGCTTGGCTCCAAGTGACGTTGTCGTGTTTTCCCTACTCCCGTTCCTGTTTCAGGCCTTGTGAAAGGCTCTCTCAGAACCTCAAACCCCACGTGTCCCTGACTCATTTTTCTTGGGCTACAGTCTTTTACAGGTGCTCTGTGACAAGTAAGAGGGGAGGTAATCGGGATTTTCATCCCAATTTCCTCCCAGTTTTCATCCCAAAATCCTGCTCGGGTTAAAGATGAGCTACATCACATAAAGGTCACTGAGCTGGGTGTCAGGTATTTCCAGGAGCTGGTCAGATCCTCTTCTCCAGAAGTTCCACAGCAACGTCATCTCCTGAATATGCTGCTCAGCACCTCTTTGTTCTCAACTTTTTCAGGGAGGGTAGAGGGTGGCAATTCCCCCCTCACACACAGAATGGGATAGCCAGAAGTGGGTATCACTCCTTCCCCGTGTCTGATGTTAGGGAGTTAACTTTTTCCCCCTGTGTTATTTTAGTTCGTTTTCTGAAAAAGAATAACAGATGTACCCAGGGACCAGGAAAGGAGCTTTGGGAAACATTTCTGTTTTTTCACTAAACAAATTCTGACAAGCCGAACATTCAAAGTACAACAGCTCCCTTCCCCTCTCTGACCTTTGCCTCCCAGCTTGGGGAGGTTGTCAAAGGCCTCTTCTTCTCCTCTCACATTTTCTGCGTCTGCAGCCTGGTCTGTGCACTTGCTTGAAAGACACCCTGGGGTGAAACAGCATCTCCTGACTTGGAAGAGACTGAATTATATAATTATTTTGTATTTTGGGTACAGATAGGGTTTTCTTTGACTCTCCTACATCGGTGCAACTGGTTAATGAAAGTGCAGCATCTGGTCTAATAGGCCCTAATTAAAAAGAAAAAAAAAATAAATATGATTTTCTCAAACACTTCCAACTAGGTGTTCCAGACTACATTATTTTATGGAAAAGTTCACGGTGTGCTGGGGCAGAATGGTCTTTTAATGGCTGAAGAAAACATGAAGTTGCAGCCTTAAAAGCACTACAACCTGGTTTAAGCTGGAATACAAATGGAAAAATCACACCTCTCCTGTTCTCATCTACCTGTGTCTGTTCTTGCCCTGCTCCTTCTCTTGCACAGCATTAGTGTTGCCATGGGTTTTTCATGATTAACAGAGAGGTAATCCAGTTTAGAATAAACCCAGAAGAAAAACAATTTAAAAAGGTTAGCTTCCCAGCACACAAACAGATCTCAAAACAACAGAAGAAGGGATGCTAGAGAGGAAGATAAGAGATGAAGGAGTGAGAAGATTGGACTCTTCTGTCAGCTGAAAGTGTTTGCAAAATGATGGCCTGAAAAAGTGACTTGTGGCATTCTCAAGCAAGCCCTGCTGAAATCTTTGGACAGCACAGCATCACATCTCTCTATTTTTGCACAGCACAGGCTGATTTTCCAACGAAACCACCCCATCCAAGCAGGCAGGAAGAAAAAGATGTTTCACTCAGGTGGCCTGGACAGAAAGACCAAGAGCCACGTGGAGATGGAGGATTTTGACCAGAGGAGAGCTGCTGCCTCACCCTGTGACACCACAGGAGAAGGGCTTGGCCTCTGTTTGCCTCAGCTGGGAAAGCTGGTGGGGAGGGACGTGCGAGTGCTGTGGCTGAGCTGGATGTTGCGTAACCGAGCTGGATGTCGTGTAGCTGCTCGTGGGCAATTATGTCCAAAGTCACAGCAGTGATGCTAGAAAGCTCCAGGCATCTCCACCAGATTTTGCTGGCCATTAATCCAGCAGAAGGCTGCTAATGGCATCTGATCGCTTTCCTTTGCGCTACTGCTATTTAAGGCCACTCTGAAGGGCACAAACTCTTCCCTATTATACAATGCAAGACTTGGACAAAATAATAACCCTGGGCTTCAGAGAATGAGTTCTCAAAATGACAATAAACTAACAAGATGTGAACTTTATTTTTTAAGTCTCCAGCCATGGAACTGAAAAGGAATAAACTCTTGAAAAGCAAGGATCTCTGATGATAAATGAAATTTCATCTAGTTAGAGTGGATGAAGAATTCATCCACCACACTTCTAATACTAAAAGCCTTTAGAACAACACTCTGGTTATGAACCACACCCACTGCAAAGCTGTACTGCACTGCAGCTCCTGCATGTCCACCCAGCATCCCTGCACATGGAGAAGTACACAACATCCACCAGGAAATTCATAACATGCCAGTGTGCAGTAAAGATTTTCAATATGGGTCAGAGAGGGATGTGCTTGCTCAGGAAAAAGGGCATCCAGCACTGTTCCCTCACTTCGTCCATGCACAAAGAGCTCCAGGAGCAAGTCCAGTGGAGCTTGACAGAGATGGTGAATGGAGTGGAGCATCTCCCTGACAGGGAAAGGCTGAGGGAGCTGGGGCTGTTCAGCCTCAAGAGGAGACACTGAGAGGAGACCTCATGTCTGTCAATGCCTGCAGGGAGGGGGCAGAGGATGGACCAGGCTCTGCTCAGGGTGGGAGGTTCAGCAATGGGACAAGAGGAATGGGCAGAAACTGATGCCCAGGAATTCCCACCTGAACATGAAAAAGATCTTCTTTGCTGTGCAGTGACCGAGCACTGAACAGGCTACTCAGACGAGGTGTGGAGTTTCCCTCACCCGGAATAATCCAGAACAATCTGGACACAATCCTGTGCCACGTGCTCTGGGATGGCCCTGCTGGAGCAGGGAGGTGGGACCGGATGACTCGATGTGGTTCCTTCCAGCCTGAACCATTTGGGATTTCTGTGAAAGAGAGGACCAGACCCATCAGCCCCAGCTGGGTAAACTTTCAACACCTGAAGATGGTATCAAGCTTAAGAGTCTTTCCAGTTTTGGGGTGATAGTTTTTAGTGTGGCTATGCAATGGCCAGCCCTGTCTATGGCACATTATTGTGGTTTGTCCCTTCCAGAAAAGGTAACAGACACATTAGTCACTGTCTGATTTGAAAAGGACTCACACAACAACCTGGGGCCACTGACTTTGACTATTGCTCAGATGTTTGTCTAATATGGGAGGGTAACAGACAAAGCTTTCTCAGAGTCTGGAGAGTCATCTATCACAAGCAAAAACAGAGCCAAGCTATTGAGAGAGGCAAGGACTTTGCTTATCTTGACACCCAGGCAGCTCCTTCCAGCCTCGAGGAAAGAGGTCATCTGACTCAGAAAGGGTGGTGAGCACCATCACATGGGTTAGTTAATAAGAGATGTTGCTTCACTGCAGATAAAGACAGTGATGTTGAAATTGTGTCACTCGGCATGGACACTGCCTGCCTTCCTATCTGTCCCCCGGGTCTAATCTACAATCCCAGTATGATCCCTCCTGCCCTGCACAAGGAAAACTCCAGGGGAGAAGGTGTAAGGGGCTGGGAGGGTACCTGGAAGTCAGAGGCACAAACTCAGTGACATGAACCAGCCAGACTGAAAAATCCCCCATCCTATGGAACCACTCCACTACAGGACAAGGTTAGGAACAACGGCTCAGCTCTGTCCAGATCTCCTAAAAACACACTGAAAACACATTTTAAATCACCTAAAAAATGGTGGGTTTTATATAGGCTAGTGAATATCTAGAGGGAAAACTAACCAGCTTGTATAGCGAGGCGAACACAATTTTTCATTTGGCTTGCAATCAAAAGAAGATGAAATTATGTACCAAATCCTACCTGCACAAGTACACGGGACAGCAGTGTAGTTGAGAGCAAAATTTGATTGGAAAAAAAAGGAGTGAACTGACCATTTCAATCCCTGCTGTAAGCATTCCTGATTAACGCCAGCTGATAGTTTTAGAATAGTAGCTCTGAGGATTAAAGTCTTATGTAGGCTGAAAACACTACGTCACATCTCTAAAATTACTTTTCTTAGTATCATTTAATACTCTGCATTCTCTTAGGATCCGTTGTTAGGTCCTCATTCACTAATGGGAAACTCCACCTCAAATCTAGTTATTATTTAGGGTTACTCACTCACTCTCAGAGTCTTCTGTAAGAGATTGTGCCTCCAACTGTGCTTCATCATATTTTTTCATTTGTACTCTTCAAATGCTACCTTAATGATTTCCCTGGGAACCAATAGAACGTCCTACATGTAGATTAATGAGAACTACAAGCCCTATTCTTGTTTTACACTGATAATTCTTAAAATCGTAATGCAAAGTCCATTCACTCAAATATTTTAACTGTAAATAACACAGTAGACTTTCAGACTACCATCTGACAAAAAAATTGCATTAAAAAAAATGTACTCAGCTCCTTAATTTCATGATCCCAATGTCCTCTCTTTACATGTTCAGCTTCCAAAGGTCAGGCACTAGCCTGCTTTACCTGTCTTTGTTCTGTTTACTGCAAATAGTAGAAACTACATTTTTGGATGTCACATTTTACAGAAAGATTATTTTAAAAAAAGCTTATTACATTAGAAGTGGCAGAAAAAATATCTGATTAACACTCAATCTTGATAGCATTACAGACATATTCTGTGGTTTCTTCTGAACTGAAGTTTTTAAAAAATTAAATACAGATTCCTTTCTGGAAGAAAAGTGTCCTGGGCCTGCTCAGAACGTGTGGTGCATAAAAAATGAGAATTCATCTGATTGAACGTTAGCTCCCTTGGTGATAATCTGTAGAAAAGCTGTTCAGCAGACAACTGATATGACCAGCAGATGAAAAAGGGCACCTCCAAAAAAACTTTCATTTCTTTTTCAGGTAGGTACTGAGGCAAATCAGCCCTGGGGTGTGCTCCTCTCTCCCCACTGACTTCAGGAAGTGCTTAAAGGACTAACTTAGATGTGACCAGCAGGTCGAGGGAGGAGATTCTCCCCCTCTACTCTGCCCCAGTGAGCCCACACCTGGAGTGCTGCATCCAGGTCTGGGATCTGCAGCACAAAGATGTGGGGACCTGTTGTAGCAGGTCCAGAGGAGGCCATGGAGATGCTCCAAGGGCTGGAGCCCCTCTGCTGTGAAATTAGGCAGGGAGAGATGGGAGTGTTCACATGGAGAAGAGAAGGCTCCAGGGACACCTTATTGTGGCCTTCTCGTGCCTAAAGGGAGATTATAAAAAAGATGGAGAGCAACTTTTTACAAAGGCAGAGTGTGATCAGAAAAGGGGAAAGGTTTTAAACTAAAAGGGGAGAGATTTGGATCAGATGTTAGGAGGAAAATCTATCTCAGTTTTGTTGTAAGGAAGGCAAGAGCTGTCTTCTAATCATGGAATCACAGAATGTTTTGGATTGGAAGGGACCTTAAAGGTCATCTCATTCCACCCCCTGCCATGGGCAGGGACACCTTCTACTGTCCCAGGTTGCTCCAAGCCCTGTCCAACCTGGCCTTGGGCACTTCCAGGGATGGGGCAGCCCCAGCTTCTGTGGGTAACCTGTGCCAGGGTCTCACCACCCCCACAGCCAAGGATTTCTGCCTAATATCCCCACCTGCCCTGATCAGGGACAATTTATTGCAGGTTGTAACTTCTGGACATTCTCTGTTCCTACATTCCACTGGGAGAAAGGTCTACCCTAAACTGTGGCAGTCTGCTCAAGGAAGTTCCAAGGAAATTCCACAGTTTCTCCTAGCAATCTCCTGTAATGTTGAATGAATGCTCCCACGAGTCCACTTAATAAATTTGCCTTGAAATTCTACAAAACTTTATTAATCTCTTTCAGGACATACTTTCTTTTCTCTCTATCTATGTAGTGCTCCCAAAAAATAATCAACAGTGAAAATCTCATATAAAAAAATAATTCAGAATGTGGCCCAGAAAATCTGATGAGTTTTGAGGCCCAGGACCACAAGCAATTTGCTTTCAGCCCTAACTGAAGCCATTTTTTTTCCTCTGTCAGATAAAGTGCTGCAGATGGTATTCATTTACCTAACTAATAATACCTCTCATTCTGTTCTAAGCCTTAAGAGATACCAAAAGCTTAAATGAAAAGAAGCAGGAGCCATGCCACTTTTGCTGAGCTTAAACTGTTTTGCAAGTAACAACACTATTGGTTTTCTGGTGATTTTAATCCCAGGCCAGAAGCCACCAGAAGATGTGGATTGCTCCAACGTACAACACAGCAATATTTTTTTGGTTTCATCATAAGCAATACAAACTTCTCCAGAAACAGATCTACTGAGGTGTGAAGTGGACAGAGAAATACACCACTTTGAATCTGCTCTTTCAAACCAGTATTTTTCTTATTAGCTGTCTAAGTGTGAAGTGCATCAGTTTCAGCTGCAGGTCTAAAAAGCTGCCCATTGCTAAGAAATTCCACCAGTTGTTGACTTATTTCCAAAATTTAGTTACCCATTGAACTTGAGGTTCTTAGTCTATATATGGTGACCTTTACATGAACAAGTACAAAGGTACTGAAACTGAATGATACTCACTTTTCAGAACAGAATGTTGCAAGCTTGAAATGTCATACATTGCATCATTTAATCAAGGATAGGCAAAAGCCCCTTACTAGGATGCTGAAAGGTATTTCAGAATTAAAATACTAAAAGTAACTGTAAAATGAGCATGATTGAAATATAAGAAAGGTCTTGAACAGAGAAGATAGCAGTTAATAGTTGGGGAACTACTACAGAATATTGACTTCTTGCTAGGATCACATGGAAAATACAGTCCCTCCAACAAAGATGATCACATGCAATTTTTACTTGTAAAATCACTTGTAGGATATTGACAGGAGCAGCAGCAGAATGGAACTGATAACTGAGCACACAGTTCTCACACTGCCAGTAAAAACAGGCCAGCAGCTATTTCCTTCTCAGATCTCAAGTTGGGATATATATAACTGAGTTCACAAACTGGAACTGCTGATTGGCCCAGTCTTAGAGGTCCAAAAAGTGGCATTTTGCTAAAACCACATGAGTAGCTAAGAATGCAAGAATGCTGCCTGTGGTTAAACTTGCCACACAGAAAGGTTCTCTTCTAACTTAAAGGGCAAAGACAACAGTGTGAGATTTCACTTCAGAGGTTGTACTTCCCCTTCTGTTCCTGAAAAAGGGACATGGAAGCTCCTCAGTGATTCCTCACTTGTAAGCCCAAAGAGACACAGTGAGATTTATTAGTGAGCTCTTTTTTTTTTTTTTTTTTTTTACTAATTAAAGCTAATTTTCCTAACAGAGACTGTATTGACAGTTATAATCAATAAATTTAAATATTTTACTACGTGTCTTAATACCTAAACAGCAAGAATCACACTCCCAAGAGTTTTGTAAGGCAAAGGCATCCCAATTCTTTGGAGAATCATTGCAAAGTTAATAAATGAACACTAAGGGTTAGAACTGACGATGATGAGCAAAGGCAATAAAAAGTAATTTTCTCAGTCTATGACTCTGAGCCCCATTAGAGCAATTCACCTGTCCTGCATCACCTCCTCTGGCACCCTCTTTCCCAGAAATGAACTATTGATTACATCTCCAGTCTGTCACTTTCTGTGACCTAGTAAGCCTTCCACATCCCAATTTAAAAAATAGTTTCCAAGTAAAAGCTGGTCTGAAAAGGAGATAGAGGTAAAATTACCAAACTGATGCTCAGAGAACTCAACAAAAAGGGATTCTAATTTAATCCTATACCAATATTGTCTATAGTAGCAAAGCTCCAGACAGGTAAGCTTGAGCTATAAAAGCCACCTGGCAACTTTAATAGAGCTTAAGGTTGTCCCTTTCTTCATGCATGGCCCCCCAGGTGTCATCCAGAGTATCCTATCTTCCCATTTTTCCAAGTTTTCTTTCCCATGCAAATCCTGGAGGTCTGAGTCTGCATGTACTCCATCACATCCAGCGCAGTCAGGGATAGATCTGCAGCTATCACACAACCTTTTAATGAAAATTCCCTGGATCTTGGGCAACTGATGTTATATAAATGCAAGTACTGGCTATTTCCATTTTCTCGCTTTTCTTGACAAGAGGACACTGCTGTTTTTCAATACTTCAGAAACATACTTGTGCCTGAAATATGAAGTGGACTCCTAAAATAAGTTATAATTACAGTAAACATAATAACAGCCAAGAACAAAATCCCTCTGCAAAGACAGAGATTTAGATTTGCAGGAAACCAACACTGGTGGTCAAAAACACCTGTAATTCTTAAACACCTTAGTCCAAAATAGTTACAGTCCTTCAAAACTATGATTCATACACATATTGATATGCTTTAGAAATATTAGAGTTATTCTTGAAACAAGTGTAGGTGCTTCTGTATACTGATCTGAACCAAGTTTATTTGGGCCCTGTCCAAAATTTGGATCACCTTTGAGCAAAAAATTGAGTTGTTTGGTTACTGTTAATTTAAAATATTACACCTAATGACTCCATCAAATCCCCCATTCTGATATACCTGTGGAAAAGTCTTTTGAGAAGGGAGTTAAGTGCATAACCATCCTGGCCTCCTGCCAAACAGTGCTGAGCACAGGACTGGTATGTGGCTGGAGAATCATTGAGATCTTCAAAACAAAGGTGTGATAGGACATGGGTGCTGCATCATCCCAATTTATTCCAGCTGCAATTAATTCCAGCTACTGCACCCCGTGTTTTTGATAGCTGGTTTTTGCCCATGAAATGAGCTGCATTTTCTCTGTTGGTGTTTGTCTGATCTGGTCTGTCTTTTTATTTTTTTTTGGAATCTTGGCTTTTATCTGTTTTCTCTCTTCTGTGATGCCTCAGCATCTCTTGAAAACCTGGCATGTAATTAGAGCGTGTAATGCCAGAGAGGTGCAGTGCTGCCATCAGCCTCCCCTGGATGTGATGGAAAAATTCATTATTGCTGCCTCTCAGCATACTGGTGGATAGTGGATACTAGATCCTAGATAAGAGATTTACTTGAAACCAGGAAACAAGACCCTAAATCTCTCTCTTCAAGGGCAGAGTCAGTGTCACAATTGTAGGGTCAGATGCCAAGAGAGAGGTTTCTTTTTCTCCCATTCCCACCCACCCACAGGATGATGTGCCCTGTTATTTTAGTTTGAGGGGGTCCTGTGTGACCTGCAGCCTCAGCAAACGCCCTGATCACTCATCCCTAAAAGCTCATACTCGTGCTCGAATGAATGTTCGTTTGATTAACTCGGCAGCATCTGCACAATGCTCAGATACCATTTACGCAGCACAGGAGAAAACACCCTCCAAACCCCACAGAAGTCAAGTTGAGGCAAATCATCTCTGAGTCAGATTTAATAGGACTTAATTTGACTTCTGATTTGTTTACACTTCATCACACAGTCAGTTTCCACTATGATCCCTCTTTATATCCTGCTTCTGCAATCTCACACCATTCTCTTAACATACGAAAATACAATCAGAACTATTTAAATACTCCAAGATTTTTTTGGCGACTCTGTTCCCTGCAGGTGTTAACAGCTTGCTAACAGACCTAAAGGAAGCGATCTAAAGTAAACATGAAGTTCAGCAGCTAACTGCAGGAGATCTTTATCTTTCAATTCCCCCCTCCCGTAAAGCGCATGCATCTTACGGATGTGACATGCCTGTCTCCGAACTCTCTTTTTTTTCCCCATACAAATGGGATTTTCTTCGAAAAGAAAAATCACCAATTGAAAAGTAATTACTTTGTGTTTGGAGTTGATTCACAGTTTTTAACAAGGCTTTTAGATCAGCGTAGATCACTAGATTCCCTGTAAAGCCTTGCACGAGTGAACAGGAACGTGCTGAGGAGAGAACAGCACACACCATCTGCAAGGAATCCAGCCAGACCAGGAGAGCAGCAGCAACCAGACGTTCTGCACTCAATTTGCCCCTTATTTTACTGCGATCGTTTATTTACCTTCTACAAATGCTGAGGCTGCCCTCCTATTCTGCCAGACCGCCCCTTTCTCCCAGTTTCTCCTCCACTGCCACTCATGGACTCCTGCTTCTCTCGCTCTTTGGATCGCGGGCTGTCCCCCTCTTTCACCTCCCCGAAGCATCCAGATCCAGCCTTCACCTCTGCATCACAGGCAGCTTCCACCAATGCTGGGTTTCAGTTTCCTCCTGATGTCAAGCTTCAGCCCAGCCCACGGCTCTTGCATCATGAGCCGGAAAACCCTCCTATGCTCCAGACTTTTGTGAGGGGTTTTTGCAGGGAAGCAGCAGTTTTATTCACCCTGTAATTTATGCCCAACTTCTTCTGCAGCTTTGCTTTCTTATGTGACAAGAAACAGCTGTTTGTGTTGGGGGAAGCCTTTTTCTTGAGCTAAATCCATGCCTTCCCTGAAAACAGATCTTTCAGTTGCTCCAGTGGCACTGAAATCCCCCGAAGTCAATAAAACTTCTCTAAGGAGCGTTTTTACCATCAAGCTTTATTTTCAAATCTGCAAGAAACATTGAGACGGTCTTTAGAGGAGCTTATTTCTCTTAAAATATGAACATGATTCTAAATCTAAAATCCTAAATTGATGCAACTTTTTATAGGTATGAGTGCTGAAATGCAAAAAAAAGAAAAAAAGGGACCAGGAGAATTATTACTGGCATAATGTTTAGTTAAATGCGGAATGTACAGGGTAATCCTGCAAACTAGCTCAAGAGTAACTTGACTCAGTCACTGAGCTGTTTGGGGCCACTCACGTTGAGTACAGTGGTAACACAAAACGGCTTCAAATTTGCAGAACCTGGGGTATTATCTTAATATCTGAGTGAGGCCAGGACTGCCTGCTACTGTCTGTTTAACACACAGCACAAAGCAGCTTTCTGCTCCTGCTAAAAGCCTCCGGGTAGATCTCCAGTGAGACTGAACAATAACAGCAGATTGCTGATGACTTCTGGAGCAGCGTTCCTGCCTTATCAACTCTCCATCAAATTTTACACCGCAAATCACATTTGAAGTTTTAAAGCTGGGTAAATGTGAGAGCTTGATTAGGGACACTCATATAGAAAAGAAGTTACAAGAAGCTGCATTGCAGGACTTCTCCATTTCTGGTACAATTCTGTACCAGGTCTCTGTAATTCTCTCGTAACTTATGAGTTTACTTGGCATTCCTACTTAAAAAGTGCTTTTCCCAAGCTCTGAACAACTCACTCTGTTTAAAATAAACCAGCACTAAATCTAGAGTCTAACTCAGTGAAATTAATGACTTTACCATGTTCCAACTTTCCCATCGGTAGTCTAGAACTCCCAAACCAGATGTATTTGGAGGATTACCTAGGAGAAATGGGGATAGGAGGGATAAAATATTGCTCTGCCACTCAAGTAGGCCTCTGATGGAGAAGTGTTGGTGGTCATAAGGAGCTCCCAGCACCTTAGTCCTCACAATACACTCAGAGTCCTACAGTTTATGGGAATGTTGCTCAAAATTTCTCATGAAAGAGCTGGCTTTTTATCAGAATTGTTGAGTGTTTTGTGATTTTTTTTTTTTTAAATCAGAATTGTGAATGTTTGCTGTATATGCTTCTTCCTGTGCTTTTATTTTTTTACAGTGCTCCCACTCACAGAAATATGACTTCACTCTTGATTTACCACCATCACCAGACAACAGTGGGCTGGCAGAAGATGGACAGAAAGGATTATAAGCTCCTCAGGGTGACATTTCTGCATTTTTTTCAGAATTTTGTTTCATCCCACAGAAGAGGCAGTAGAAAGAAAGAGTTGACAATGTTTTCATCTGATCCTGAGGATCAAGCAGAAACAGCAAGTTCAGACTAAGCATCTCAGCAGTGGCTTTTCACAGAGAGTTGTATCTCAGGGAAACAAAGCAGATCAAAAGGCATTGACGTTAAAAATGTTTTAAAAGTGCATGCACACTGAAGAGATCTGGTGCATAAGAGGAGTGACAAGATGAGGTCCTACTGCTATTGTTATCAACACAGCAATATCCACTGACACCTTTAGAAAACCTTGCTACCTTCTTTTGGTCTGGTTGTGGAGCAGTACTCTGACCACAGACGAAAAGCATTAAAACACAAAATACAATAAAATTAAAAACTCAGCGCATGGGCACTGCTAATAGAGCACACGCTGTCAAAGAAAGATGATGCTGCCATTTTGCTGCTAATGTCACAAATGACATTCCCATAAATGTTGCCAACTCTACTCTGCTCAACATTTGCGAAGTAAGAGCGAGTGAGGAACGCAGCAATGACGCTGATGAAACCCAAATCCTTCAGTCAGTGTATGCAGGTGTCAACAAGGGCCCTGCAGCAGGGCAGATAAACAAAGGAATGGATGCTCCACATGCCACTAACAAGAGGTGATGCCCACAAGTCACGGCTGGGAAGCACAACTCGGATTCCACTTTATAACAGAATCTGCAATATTTGTTTAGCATTCACTTTGCACGAGTTTGTTCACATTACTTTGCATTTTCATCTTCCGGGGACAACAGGTATGAAGGAGATAAGGTAAGAAAAGCAAAGGAAGAAGAGAGATGGAAGTACAGTTAGTTTTCAGAAGTGTAGTCAACAGTTCAGTATTCCAGCCCTGTCACTTACAGCAGTACAACCACGCTGCAAAGCTACCCTTGATTACAACCTTGCCCAAATATGCATTCACAGCTTGCTTTCAGCCATGCTGGCAGACACATCTTCAGGTTGCAAACACCCCTGTTTGGATACCACAATGCAGAAATGCAGTATAGACATGCCTTCAGTGCAGGGAACCTTGTGAATGGTCAGTTTTTCTGCAAGGGAATTTGTGCAGATAGAAATCACAGGGGTCAAAAGCCTAATAGGATTTTTAAAATGGACTGGACAATGCAAATACCCACAGTTATGATAGAGATATGGTCTCTAGAGATAACAATGATATATTTTAGGAGACATAAAACCCTTCTCCAGCTTTGGAATAGAAGCCAACCATGAAACTGCTTATGATCACAGATGAACTTCCCTGCACAGGTTTCTTATTTCAAAACTGCCAAGTGCCCAAGATTTATGCCTTTTTCCTCAGAAGCCACAAGCAACAGCCTCACTCAGAAACTGCACTGCATGCTGAAATATGATACTGAAACAAATATAACCTCTCCTGCTTTTTGCTATACTCTCTGATTTCACACCTATCCAAAGCATTTCATCACATTCCACAGAAATTAAGGCCCTGGAGATGTGAAGCTCACAATGCAGTCCTAGACATGCATGGCCAAGCACAGGAGAGCAGGATGACAGGAACCCGGGTTTTGCTAACACTTCTGTGGCATCATGCCCCGAAGAGTGTGCTGAGAAACTTAAACAATAAACAATAAATCCTGAAATGCAATACTTTCCATGCAATCACCTCCAAGGCCAGGAAGGAAGTCCTGAGACCAAGCCAGCTGCATGTCTGCATTGTTGCAGGGGCACAAAAATTGGCTGAGGACCACCTCTGTTTTTCTTTGAAGCTACCAGTGCTTCAAGACAGGGAGAGATTCCCTTGCCTGGCATTTCAGGGCCCTAAGGTTTCCATAAAGGCTGTTGAAATCCAAGCCTCTTCAACACTATAAAAGTGGTTCAGACAATGAGTGAGAAAATTTTTCATACCTCTTCTCTCTTTCTTGTGAGATTTTTTTCTGAAGTGGGACCTGATCTAATAGGTAGTTTATAAAATGGAGGAGCACTCTATTCCTAGGCACAAACAGAACAGTTAAATATATATTAGAACAATCGTGTTTGCCAGAGAAGACAAGAGAAGGAAAATTCACAGTCAGAGGTGGAATGTTATTGTACCATATGCTTTCCCACAGCCAAGCACAACAGGGTCCCTGCACAGTCCTTGCCTTACTGCACCCTGTTGTATTTCCACCTGGAAAGACATATGGCAGTGCCTAGGACAGAAAATGTTCCTTTTTCTTTTT